>NC_017853.1:2890095-3216446 GCF_000002495.2 Pyricularia oryzae 70-15 | reverse complement strand
CCCTGTAACGGCCTATAAGACCCTGGAAGATAGCTATTCCGTTGCACCCGAAATTAGCAGAGACTCGCTATATCGGGAATTTCACGCCCTAAATTTTTCGAAATTTAGAGGGTCAATACCAGAATTTAACAGCCGTTTTAATTCCCTGGTAGCTAGATTAGCGAATGCCAACGTGCAAATTAGCCCTATCGATGTACGAAATCAATACCTACGGGCCCTGGAGGGGACGTTCCCTACCTGGACCGAACGCCAACGCAGTACCCAACGGGCCCTGCAGGCTATAGGCCAAAATTCGGATCGATTAAATTTGCAATACCTTATGGCGGACCTTATATCCGAAAATTCGATTTCAGGCTCTACAACTGCCAAAGCCACTAATTACAGGGCTGAAGGTCGAAAATCAGGGAAAAAAGGCGCTAAAAAGGACGCTAAAAAGGAAAATAATGGGCAGGACGGCACCTCCAAATCACGAAAAAAGGGCAAATCAACCCCTAATTCGGATTCGGCTATTGCAAAAGATAATAAATCCTCCAATTCCAGCGAATCGAACGCTGGAACTTCCATGATTTCAATGGATTTCGAGTTATTTACGGGCTCGATTCCAGGTGACGTTAGCGTTTGCGCAGCGTATAACGCCCTGGAACAGGCAGGCGATTCGGGCGGTAATTTACCGTACCGGGCACTGCAACAGGAGGTTAATTCCGCTATTAGCGGGGTTATAGAATTATGTTCGGAATCGGATTCGGAACCCGATTATACCGGTAAAACGCTAAAACCACAGGTATTAGCAACTAATTCTAAGGCTAAGACGAAGCCTGGAAGCGGCGTAAATAGGGACCCTAAGCCCCGACGGCTAGGCTACCCGGTCCTGTACGATACAGGTAGCACGCACCATATCTTTGCAAATAAGCAATTTTTTACCGATTATACCCCCGGCTCAACAGTCGAAATCGGTACCGGAGGTGGCCCTGTTAGGCCTATTGGCACTGGAACTGTTAAAATACAGGTCCGGTATGGCTCCAAAATTGACGAATTTAGAGAGGTTACGTTAAATAACGTGCTATATATCCCCTCGTTTGGAATAAATATCGTTAGTGGGCTAATACACTACAATACAGGGGGCGTATTATTAAAAAATACCCTGTACGATCGGGATCGCAAGGCGTGGGGACGCCTAAATACCGCCAAAAATTCGTTCTGTTTGGAGGTAAAAGGGTGCGATATCCTTATTCGAAATACTACATCTACGGTTTCGAATTACGCCTGTGTAATTGGTGAATATAGCACCGCCTCTAGCCTAACCTTACAGGGGGTTACAAAGGGCTACGCAGCCCCGTTGGAGGTAAAACTAAATAATATAGTCCCTGAAGACCAAGACGACTATAAAATCTACACCGATTCGGAACCGGGAGAAAATACGGTAACGGAAGTGTTAAATCCCAAACAAAATAAGGATATAACCGTAGATTTACCTGTAATGCAGAAATTTAGTGCAAAAACCCCTGAAAATCCACGTGAGATTGGGCCCCGTAGGCCCGGTAAGCCGCTAGATGACCCTTTTAAGCAGCCTAATACAAAAGGGGCTAATACCGAAAAAGAGGGGGTTTCCCACACAAGAAATCCGTTGTTAGAACCTCCTTTAGTACCGGAATTAGTGCAGGCCCCTGTAAATTACCTCCCTTTAAGCCTAAATCGAACTACCGATGGTTGGGTAACAGCTGAAGGAGACGGAATTACAGGCGATTGTGACGAAATCCAGGCCCAAAAAGCCCTGTTATGGCACAGGCGCTTAGGGCATATAGGGTTGTTATTGCTTAAAAAGACCGCTAAAAACGCAGACGGTCTACCTAATTTCGACAAAATTAGGGCTATTACCTGCATTACTTGCATTAAAGCCACCTCTGTTAGGCGTACAAATAAAGGGGCACTCCCTACACCCCCTAATATCCTCGATTCCATAGAGGGTGATACAGTAACCCTTAAACCTAACCCTCACAATAAAAAACCCGTATTTTTGTTATTAGTGGATCGAAAATCACGTTTTCGGTGGTCGATCTCACTACGGAATAAAGCCGGACCTACGGTTTTAGTGGCTATTAAAGGCTTTTTTAAGGTTTTAAAAGCTACGTACGGGCGCTACCCCACTAAATTTCATTTTGATGGGGGGCACGAGGTAAATACAGAGCTTCAAGATTGGTTTGCAAGTAAAGGTGTTAATTTTAGCACCTCCAACCCCTACAACCATGGCCAAAACGGGCTAACGGAACGGTCCGTTAGGGTTATTTTGGATAGGCTAAGGTCTACCATTTTAGCGGCAGGTCTACCACTATATTTATGGTGTTATTTACTGTCAGCCGTGGTTGATTTAGTTAACCGTACAGCGGTAACTAACAGGGAGTTAACACCCTACGAGGAATTTTATTCCGAATTTCAACCTGGATTACCACACAGGCCTAATTTAGGCCATTATCGGGTTATTGGTACCGTATGCCAGGCTATTATACCGCTGGAAAAACGCCAAAAATCCAACAAATTGGCTCCCCGAACGGAAACAGTAAGGCTTTTAGCCCATTTATCCAATTCTACAGCGTTGGTTTACGCCCCCGCCAGACGGGCCGTATATAAAACCTCTACCGTAAAAATTTTAGAGGGTATACCCGCTGAAAATTTGGCTATTCCAGGGGAAACGCTACAGATTTCAGAGGGGGAAAATCCAGATTTAGAGGGGGATTCTAATTCTGAACCTGAAGACGAAATCTACAGCGCCAAAACTTTGGATCCAGTGGATAATAATCCCCTACCTCCCGCAATTACAGTTCCTCCCTGGCCTGTACAGTCTACTGTTCGCCCCCCAGAGCTTATAACGGTAGCGGTGCCTAATTCAGCACCTAAAATAACGGAAGTTCCGGTGTTTTCGGCACCTAAAATACAGAATATGGAGTTAAATTCGCAGTTCGAAAACCCAGATCCTATGGATATCGATTACGTGCATTATCTTTGTTATCAAACCCAAAAGAAAACAAAGAAAAAGCCCACTAAAGACGGCGAACCAAATAGCTACCAACAGGCCCTAAAAAGCCCTGAAAGTGCTAAATGGTTAGCAGCTTTAGCGTCTGAATTCGACCAGATCGTTACTGCAAAAACCTTCCGTTTTATCCCTAAAATTAAAATGCATACAGGCCGTAGACTAATCTCTACCCGGCCGGTGTTTAAATTAAAAAAGGATGAAAATAATAAGCCTATAAAGTATAAAGCCAGGCTTGTTGTTAGGGGGTTTTTACAGGTCGAAGGCCTAGATTATATCGAGACTTTTGCTAGCACTAGTATACCGCCCACCTGGCGTATATTATTGGCTATAGCTAATGCACAAAATTGGGAAATAGAACAAATCGATTTTATCGGTGCGTTTTTAAATAGTGACCTTACCGACGTAGATATTTATTTGCAAATTCCAGAGGGTTTTAGCGATTGGGCTAGATCTTGCAGCCCTACTACCGCTAAAATTTTAGTGCAAATGGGCTATAATCCAAAGGAAATGCAAGTTATACTGTTGGAAAAGGCGCTATACGGTCTGAAACAGGGCCCAAGAGAATGGCAAACAAAGCTAAAAAGCCTACTTTTTACAGAAGGTTTTAAGCCGCTAATCTCTGATCCAGCTGTCTTTTATAATGCTAAATCCAAGCATTTCATTGTTACTTTTGTTGACGATTGCCTGCTAATAGGTCCTAAATTGCAATATATTCAGGATTTAAAAGCCCGTTTTAACAAAATATACGCATTGGAAGACAGGGGCCCTGCAGCCTATTTTTTAGGCGTTCAGATTATAAGGGACAGGCCTAACCGCCTGCTTTGGCTCCATCAAAGTCAGTATATAGAGGAAGCATTAGCAACGTTCGGATTAGCTGATTGCAAACCTATTTCTGTTCCCTTACAGCCGGGTGTGCTAAAATATAGTGGGGGCAAACCCGTAAATGCGCTAGAAATCAAATTGTTACAGCGTATTATCGGCACCCTAATGTATTTAATGCTATTAACGCGCCCGGACATCGGTTTTGCGGTTCAATGGTTATCTCGTTTTTTAACGAAAGCCACTACAATCCACTTAACGGCAGCTAAAAACCTACTTCGCTACTTAGCAGGTACTAAATCCCTAGCAATCTGCTACGGAAATAGGGTAATTAAAGCTAATTTACCACCTAACTCTTTGATTGGGGGTTTTAAAGGCCTAAAATTACTTGGTTTTAGTGACAGCGATTTTGCCGGGGCTAGGGAAGATTCAAAATCCACTTACGGATATTTGTATACCCTATCTGGGGGCCCTATAACGTGGAAGTGCAAAAAGGCTAGTACTATAGCTTTAAGCACCCCAGAAGCCGAAACCGACGCCTTAGCGGAAGCCCTGCGTGAAGCACAGTGGCTTAAAAGCCTATTTACAGAGATTGGACTACCTGTAAAAGGCCCTATTGCAATATTTGGAGATAATACAGGCTCTATAGCTAACGCACACAACCCTACGCACCACCAACGTACTAAACATACGTTATTAAAATTTCACTACGTAAGGGAGTTAGTTACAGAAGGATTAGTGACCCTAAAATACCTGGAATCCAAACAAATGCCCGCTGACGGCCTTACAAAGCCCCTAACGCTTCCAATTCACAAGGTTTTTTTAGAGCTTATAGGGTTAAAACCCCTGTAAACTTAGTTTTTACCTATTGAATTGTAGGGCACCTAGTTAGTTCGTTAGCTAACTACCACCATTTTTCTCCTTTGTTTGCAATTATTGGATTTTTGTTAGCCCGACACCAACCGATCTACCCAAACCTACCCTGCTCAGGTTGATTATTAAGCAACTTATACCGACCTTATACCCGAAGTCGAATCCGAATTTAATTAGCTCGCGTTTTGGGCGACCTAGCGATTTTTAATCTACCCTATATATTAAACTTTTCTGGGATCCACAACAACGAACAGCCAGATTAGCTACCTGGCTTAGTAGTAAGTTCCGTTGGTTATAATCTGTAGGTCGTGGGTTCGAATCCGGGGGTTGTTACAATTCTGGGGGTCTTTTTCAATTCGGGGGTTCAGTCAATCGGGGGTTTGGTACAAAGGGCTTATTCATCCAGGGGGTTCGCACCGGGGGTTCGAGTTGGGTTGGGACACAAGGGGGAATTTCTTTTGTTTTTTTGTTTTGGGGGTTTTATTTTACGTACTTTTCTTTTCCGACTTTATTTTTGGATTAAGTAGCAAAAGAGAGGGGGTGTTAATTATATGCATTATTTTGCATGTAATAAGCCCACTTTTATTTGTATATAGCCAATTTTATTTAGTGCCGAAGTGGAGTGGGGAATGGTGGAATTCCGTTACTTTGTTAATGCAGGAATGCAATTTAAAGGTCAGCGAGTGGGGTTAGCTACCCTGTACCGGGTTTAATACCCACCCTGCACCTGCGAGTCAGCTACCCTGTACCGGGTTGAAAATTTCACCAAGTCAACGTTTAAATGCAAACCCAGAGATGGTTTGTATGCAAATGAGGGTGTTTTTTCAAAAACCCATACAAATTAGTTTTTCGGAAATTCATTCGCGGCACCGGAACCTTTTCTGGCGTGCGGACCCCCACTTCGATGTCGGAGAGTATGTAAGGGAAATAAAGCAAAATCTCCCCCAACCAATTATTTATCAGTACCAAAATTATAGTGCATTTCTACCTATTATTTAGCGCTTTTAGCACTGGTTATTTACCACGCCGCACCTAGGGTTTACCCCTATATCCCCTGTTAGCACCATTGTTATTAACAATGACCCCTGTCACGTGAAGGCGCGAGGGCCGAGCGCCTCGCGCGCGTATATCTACGCGAAATCTCTGCAGTCTCCGATATGTAGCTCCTCGAGCTACGTCTTCGTCAACAACCACCTGCTACCCTGTACCTGGAAGACTAGATAGCCAATATACTCTGTCCTGTTACCTGATCGCCCGCACCTACCTGTCCGCCCTGCCTGCCCGTGACAGTTCCTGGAATAAGGGACGGAAAATGCGTTTATACCCTGCGAAAATTAAAAAAATGTCGGTAATTCTTTAACGTCGTTTTTCGGGGGATATATTAAGCCATTCCTGCAACAAAAACTCGAACCAAAACAAGGTTCGTTTTCGGAGGAAGGTGGCCGCGTATACCACCTTTTTTATTTTATTGCGGAAAATTTCCAAATGGAACATTTGGTAAATGCGTATTTATATAAAATACCCTTTAAATTGTCCAAATATACCATCGAACGTAGTTGGGGGATTAAACCTAAATTTTTCGCGCCCATTAAAAAAAATTAAAATAACGTTAATATTGGTTCGGAAAACCTGGAATTCCTTTTGGAATTAAATTGCGCGGAACATCTGTTTGTGGAATTTCTGGTTGGTCCTAGCAACCTACCTGCGGAATTGGTCTTTTTTATCCTCGCTATTATTATCGTTTTTGGGCCGAACAGGGGCTTTTTGGGCCGTTTTATTATTTGTAACCGGGGTATTGGGGGTGTTATTTTTGGACGTTTGAGAAGATATATTGTCGGATATTGTTCGGTATATTTTAAAGCAAAATATTAAACAGGAGCAATTAAAATATTACGATTAAGATATCGGGGTAACCTGTTTTTAGGGTAAAATATAGTGGGTTAAAACAATTAAACGTTTAATTGGGTAATTGGGGTTTTTAATAATTGGGGGTGAAATTATAATTGTTCTTAAATAAATATTAAAGTTAATTAAAATTTAATTGCTGTTAAACAATCCTAAAATCGAATTTATTTATATGGTAATAAACGTGCCTTATATAAATTATATTCCGAATGTAATCTTTTTTAAAAGGTCTTTGATTTTAAAAATTCCCCAGGGTTTTTGGAAATTAGGTTGTAATTTTTGAAATCATCCCTTGTCCGTTTGAAATCAATTGTTTTGGCAATTACGTGCTGTTACGTGGCTTTGTCCTTACGTAATCCATGTTCTGCCGGTCGGTGACTTTTTTGGGCGAATGTCGTCAGGAGGGGCACGACCCCACCTGGCCTCCCTAGTACCGGCCCAACTGTCGGGTCGTAACAATTATCTAATAGGGTTCAGCCGGTTTACAAGCTAATATATATTTACTATCGGATTCCTAAATAATTTTAAATGTAATGCAATTTGGCAAGGCGCGCAAATAAAATGTTATATTTATCGTGTTTTTTTAAGACATTATTAGGGTTATTACGCCAGGTATATATTGGAAATATTAGTATACTAGGCCTTACTATTAAATATTACAAATTGAAGAAAAGAAAGAAATCGCAATTGACGGCGCGTTGAAAAAAACGGGTTTAAATCCGGGGTTAATAGATTTTTTTATCCCATCCCTGGCTCGGCGTAGCTAGTGCAACCAAATTATAATTCTAAGGGTAGGTTTCGGGCCTAATATGTATAAGGGTAAAACTTGGATATGCTAGTAACCCTTAATTTTACCATGTAAAAATATAGTCGGTTAAAAGGAGGCAGATTACCGAAGACTTTCACCGGACCTGGTTAGTTTATATTTAATATACAATGATTTTGAAATGCAATTGTATATTATAAAAGTTTAGGATAATAAATATCTAGTACAACTTACAGTAAGGGTTAGCATTAAAGTATATAAGTGGGGCCGTTTATGCGCGCCGAATTATGCAATGTGCATTAAAGCTGTTAATAATGGGATGCTAACAGGGGGCTAAGCATTTAACTTAGTGCGGCGTGGTTGTAGGCACCAAGCTCGTCCACGATAACGTCGAACGGCACCCTGGAGTGAGCGAATGCAGCCATGACCTTGCTTCGTATTCGTTTGAAAATGCTGGCAAAAGTCTCGTTGGGCTGAGATTCAAGGACGATGGGGAGGAGGTTCAAATAAATGCGGACGCTCTGCATTATGGTGGTATCGTGCCTATTCGCCGAGCCGATGCCGATCGGATATCCGCCGCATCCAGCATTCGGGATAACAAATCATAAAAGGTGGCGAGATGGAATTGGAACGGGGTGGCCTTGGAAGATTCGTAAGCAGACTGGATGCCAGCGAGTGCTGTCTGGCCCAGGCTGAATTCCACAGTGTGGCTCGAGTAGGATGTGAGCGCCGTGCGGGATCGAGTCTTGGTCAGAGGCAAGAGTGGGAGGATAGAGGGCGGACGACCATCAAACTGCTTCCTCCAAAATTCGATTTCGTCTTGCCATGCTCCAGATTTGTATTCAATCCGCTGTAGCGCCGCAAAATCTGGATATTGGAGGATGGTATCAAAGCTTGGGAGTCTTTTTGAATCGTATGCCATTTGCAATTCGCCGAGCACCACTTCAAGACTGACGCCATCCATGTTTATGTGATGGTATCCCATAACAAGGTGGAATGATTGGTCTGGCTTTCTGACAAGTATGATCCTCATGTTCTCGCCCTCGCCCAGCTTGTATCTGTATTTTTGCAATTTGCGGTACACCTCGTTCGCCTCGGCGTCGCTGGTTACGTCTTGTTGCTCCAAGCTCAAAGTCAAGTGAACAAGGACATGTTGCATTGGCGCATCAAAACCGTCTCCATGTACGAATCGCGTTCTTAACGCCTCGTGGCGTTGACCAACAAACTTGACTGCTTCCCCGAACCGATCGACCTCCAGAGAGCTGTTGAGCTCCATCGTCAAAATAATGTTGAGCGCTGAAGCAGGATCCTCCAGCAACTTTTCCAAAAACCAAATCGACGACTGGGCGAATGAGATTGGGGTTTTCTTGCTGACGGCAAACTCGTTGTTCGCCGTTTCAAAAGACCACACCGAGTCGGCTGATTGGTCTTCAAATGCGTCCAAAATCGATGCACTCGAAGAAGCAAAAAGACTTTAGTAGTAGTAGTAGTATTAGTTAACGCCGGGCTCAGCCCGGCTTGTTAGCCGGCCGTTAGCAACCTCCCGAGGGGTATCTCGGCGCGCGTTCTATCTTCTTTATTTACACAGGGGGAAAACAAGGAGGGCAGAGGCGGATCGTGCCTGACCGGGTTCGGGCCCGGTCCTGCTTAGGGGGTTAGTTCACTGACGCGACCCCGTGCCTAAGGTGCACGGAGGGTTCGTCTGACGGCTTGTGCCGTGAAGTGTGGGTGAAAAGGCAGTAAGTCTATTCCTCGTCAGAGTTCGAGTCGTTTACAATCGGTGTCCCTAGGCGTAAAGTGCGTTCGTGGCGCGCGGGGCGCTGGCGGGCCGCTCTGGGGCGGGCGCTGAAGTAGTTGGTGGCTATCGAAAACGCCTCAAAGCTTTTCGGTTGCCCGAGGCTTGTCTGGAAGAATTTGCGGCGTTGGGCGCGGTCTGGCGGCCCGACCGGCCGCTCGTTATCAAGCCACGGCCAGTTTCTCCACACCGCCCGCGAATAGCGGCAGTGCACCGGGTGCTCAGGGGAGGTCCGCTTCCAGCACCAGGCACACGAGGTGTTTGCATCCTGGTGGTTGAAACGGTCATGGTAGGCCTTGAAATCGCCGTGGCCGGTCCTCATGGCCAAATAATGGCCCAGTAGGGGTCTTGGCAAACGCAGTTCCTCGGGCTCCTTTCTCGGTGTGTATTGGAATTTCCATTCCCTATATGCGGGGGACCGTTCACAGAGTTCTTTACGCCACCAGTCCTTCTCTATATTCGAAAGAATGGCTCTGAGGACCGTGCCGGCACCGCTATACGTGGTTTGCTGAGCCCTCGGGTCTGGGTCCGGAGCAAAAAGACTTGTGGGTAAAGGTTGTGTCCGAAATACCGGCCCTCAATTTTGCCTCCATCTTCACCAGGAAACGACTCATCATGCGCATCACCGACTGCTGTACTGAGTTCAACAGGCACCTGCCACTGCACCGAGGGGCGCGTGACGGCTTCCGCTTTCTTGGAGCCGGATTCCGCCCTTGTAGCAGCAGACTTGCGGTCACCCTTGTTTTCGACGGCCGTTTGGGCTTTTGCACGAGACCTTTCAGCCGGAGCAGCCTTTTTTGGGCTGCTGTCGGTTTGTGGGTTTGGTTTCCTCGTGGGGCTCTTGTCGTTGGGGTCCATCATGAGGAGCAGCTCCGTGGGTAACAACTGTTGCTCACCGAGGATCTTGAAAACCGGGATCTCGAATTGAAATTCTTTGATAAACCATGACCTAATGTCAACGGCGAAAAGGAAGTCTATGCCAAGTGTGTCGGCTGTCTGATCAACAATCGGCCGATCGTCTTCAGGCTGCAAACTAGACCGTAGTTGGCAGCAAATGCATCTGCAAAGGACATGTCAGTAAACAAGAATAAATGAGAATTATCAAAACATGAAGGTTGGTGGACTCTGGCTCCCCTGTCCGTGGCGAGAAGATGGACTTGGTCTGCCGATGCCCCTCTGCCGATGACTGTCAGCTGCGGCACGAGTCTTGTCGAAGGATCCAGTCGCTGCAACGGCTGTTTCAGGAGCTCGGTCTGGTGTCTCCCGGATAGCCGTAGGCCAGCATGACAGACTGGATGCCCGCAGCCAACATTGCCGGGGGCACGAGGAGAGGCTTTCGCCAAAGCTTGCTGCTTGCGGGGTTCTTGATGCGGCCCGGAAAGTGCTCGAAATGGCCCAGTATACCCAAGCCCGATGTCGTCGAGAGCGTTGTAGAACCGATCCGACTCGGCATGCAGCATCAAATATTCGTCATCGGCTTGGACCTCTGGCGGCGAGAGGAGATCTCCGATGCTGTCACCATAAGTGACAAGAACGTCGCAGCCTGCGTGGGTTGTTATGTCCACCGCCGAATTGTTGGATGACGAATGAAGTGCGAAATGGGCTGATGCCGTCTTGGTTCCTCTTCTGACTTTGGATTCCTTGATGCTGTCGAGAACGACCAAGATGTCGATCCACGAGTCGTCATCACTGAATGCGACAGCCTGGCCGACCCCAAAATTCTGGAGCTCGATGGACTGAACACGAGTATCGCCACGAATCTTCATGGCGGCCCCCACACATGCAGACACGTATCCCATAAATGGAAAGACGGTTTGACGCTGAACCTGGTGGCCATCTAGCCAGTCCAGCTCGTTGCGCATGAGCACGTTACGCCAGTGGAGCTGATCTGGAGCGCCGTCCAGTATCTGCCCGCGGGTTACCCAATTTGGGTCGAGCCCGCGGGCCCGTGGGCCCCCATTTACCCGCCAAAAAACCCATGAATCTGTACGGGCCCCCGTCCAGGGCCCACGGGCCCTTGGGCCGGGCCGGTTTATCCTCGTTTTCGGGTTTTGGCACGCCTTAGTGCATCATGATGGATGAGTCGGCATAGATAGAAGTTCTTCGCGCTTTGTCTCGACCATATCCACGGTTGACAGTCCTGCGCCGTATTCTTCATGTATATTCCGGCAACCAAGTTCCACTGAGGAAAGATACATTTTTCAGCTCCATAACGATTTCCCCCTCCGGCGACACACACACCACGCTATTACGGCTGCACACTGATACAGGCTGACATCACGACGCGCCAGCGGAGAAAAATTAGGAAATCAAGAGAAATATCTCATTTACTCGTGGCTCAAAACTCCTCGATTAAGCACAACGGTCGAGCACAAAAGATTTTCTGACAAAGAATTTCACATGTCGCAGTGCGGTGAGCTGCGCCTCTTATACCTTGATATCTCGTCTTGCGAACACATGGGCGATTTGCGAATCTCTGCACCTGACAAGTCCTTCTGGGATAAGAGCAACAAGGACAGCATTGGCTTTTTCTCCGAACAAGAGTGGATCCAAGTTTGAAAGGGCCTTCTCCGTCAGTGCCGGCTACCGGGGAAATTGGTGACAGACAAAACACGTCGGCGCTCACGAGTAGTCGTGGCCAGATGCGTGGCGGCGATAGCAACATCTCCAGTTGCGAACAGGCTATTGTGCTGACTGATTGCAGCGATGTTGATACCCAATACATCTGTCCACAAACTGCGAGTAGCACTTATCTGCTTAAGCACCAGGCATCTTCCATATTTGTGGCTAGCCAGCCCATGCTGAAAAGCAGCTAACATATGACATTTGACTTCGCAAAGCTCCATGTGCTGGTCACGGATCTTGGCCTGGTAATCTCTTTGACCAGCCAAGCTCAGATGATCGTCCGCGTGGTACTCTACCAAGCTCCCATTTACCAGAGCGACCTACGCTGTGTCTTCAAGAAAGGTTGTTAGCGCCAGAATTAATCCTCTTAATTAGATATAAAGCTTCATGCTACAGAACGTATCAAGCTTTCTTCCCAGCCCTCCTTTCCCACCTTGGCAAACGTATGGACACCTCTCTTCACGAGTGCGCCTGGGAATGGGGATGCTGAGAGTCTATCTGGTATTGCTTCCAGTCATCCCTTGCATGTTTGCCAAATGCAATTGGTCATAGATCTAACCTGCGGATAGGGACTACGGTTGAGATAAATAAGTACTGCGTATCGCTTTGTTTGTTTCTGTCTATCTCAAATCTAAAGGGGAATTGTTTGTCAATTTGCACCAAATACAAAATAAAAGGGCTTCGTAGATTCATGGGTACTTTATTCGTGATTTATCCGGACTGCGCGTCCACCTATCGAACCGGGGATCCAATCTGCGGAAAGGTCACTGTTGTTCCAGCAGCATTACTGATTCTGCCACCGGAGGGATGACCTAAGAGGCTGAAAAGGGGCTGCATGACCGCCCGACTCATAGCATTGACTGAGCCTGTAATTTTGATTAACCACTAAAAGTCTAGGCAGGCCTAACCCTGCAGTCATATTTGTGAATCAGGTCCTTACTTTACTACAGTGGGAAGACAAAGGTATCGACTTTTCCGCACTTGCTGATATAAGGTTGGGAGAAAAACCACCTTTTCCAACTAATATAATTTTATGGATAACGCGGCGATATACGTAAACTTCCATCGTAATATTTCAATTTAACAAGTTTAACTTGTCGCTTTTGAGTACTTAAAATATGTTTTCAAACCGTCGAAATATCGAAGTTTTAATAAGATTTTGAAATGGAAGGTCATTGGAGTTCTTTTTAGCGGATACGGTAACTTGTAACAACGAACGTATTTTATATAACTGTATCCGAAACCTAACTTCTTCTAATTGGGTAAGTGTGTAATTTCTAATATAAAGTTTGCAAATCATTACCATTGTCTCCCTAGCACCACGCAACGGTTTACAGCCAAACAAAATTGTTAAGCTAATTTTCCACACCAATCCTTCTCAACACCAAGGCGTCTTACCCCATATGAGGTCGAAGCAATTTTACAAATTCATTAGTGAAAGTCATACAATTCCAAGTTTCGGTTGAATAACTGTGTCCTCCCAGCTTCCTGGCTGTAGTTATATAATAGATTATAATGTTAGTTCAAAATTCCAAAGACTGCAATTGGAAATATGTCTCTTAACACGTTTGGATGAGAATGAAACTTACCTTCTTCCAACAAGATAGGATCAACTGGCGATTTGATGCTAGCATCAAGCAATCCCACGTAAGTCCATTTAACGTTTTGTTTGGGTTTCAGGTCGTAAACTCTAACTCTTGTGGGGTAACCCAAGGCGCTTTCAGCAGAATCCGCCCATGGTCCTCTTTCGAAAAACATCCCATATTCGATCCATTTGTCCTTGTTACCAACAACTACATCGGTATGCTGGCCGCCTGCTTCTCTGATAAGGTTCTTCAATGCAGTGTGCGTAAAGCCCTGATCATTTTTGTAAAAGTCTTCTGTCGGAATGGTCTTGTCGAGGCGTATCCAAACCTGCACTCTTTTTGGATCGACGTTAAGGGGTGGAGGAATTCCAAGTGTCGCGTCCTGAGCTGTCGAGCCCCTCCCACTGCTGGTTCTCGCCTCAAGATTATTCTCATGGTGAGCCGGATTTACTGCAACGCTGCTTACTAGCGTAATAAAACAAAGAATAAAATAAAAAGGATTCATGTTTGCAAGATTTTCGACTGATTCTCAAGCTCATACAATAGCAGCTGCTTTATTGCATGGATTGTATCGACGAAGGAAACAAGTCAATTGAGACAGCTGGATACTTATACAGGTTTGAAAACTTTCAAGTAATGAATTACAAATTCCTTGTCTGTTGCTTAAATTTGCGCTAGTCAGAGTAGCTAGATCTATTCTTAAATTTAATGGGAACATATATTTATAGATTATTAGCCAAATATACAACGGAAACTTACTCGGGCGTGTTCAGTATTACCAGTAATATCCTTCAAAAGCCCACTAAAAACTGGAACGCTAGAACTAAACTTGGTTATATTAAAACTAATTTGTACATGTCGCTTATTTATCCACAGGTGATATAAAATGAAGGATTAATATAAATTGTGTTCATTATAACTACTTGAGAGCCCTATCCCTCCCAGCACCATACATATTCTACTTACATATTTGTTGTTAATTGCGCACTTGAAATGTTTGAAAATATGGTTGAACGTAGTTGTATACCTCGCCTCCAAGCAATTGTAATGCGAACAAATTCTTAATCCATATACGGGCACTGGTCTGGACCTGCTTCATATACTCGGAATACTCCTTCAATGTATTTAGTACAGTTCGTAGTGCATTATTTTCAACGAACGATTCGCTCTACTTATCTTATGCTGTAACTACGGCAATCTCGGCTTCAAGTCTCATTGGGATTTTTCTATTTACTATCGTAGACCCTATGCCATAGTATCAACCCTTGACTTGAAATGGCTGGTGAGATTATCCATGTCGGAGTGGCGTGCCTGGGCGACTGCCAACCGTGACTAGCTCCACCCCACGTGATAATGTGACAGGGTTCGTTGTTGTATATTTACTTAAGCGCGTGCACGCGATTGGCATTGCGTGCCTTTCTTCTTTTTTTACACTTAGCTTTTATGGTCGTATGTGACTACAATACCGAGCGTTCTTGTTTAAGAAGCACTGCGCACTTGTAATCCGAGCAAATCTGATCATGTGCGTGCAACCGACTTTTGTCGCCCTTTTTTGAAGCTAGCGAACCGTTGTTTGCCCCTAGTCATGCTGTCACTCTCGTTTCGTCTGAACAACCCTTGGCCGTCTATGAGGTGGAAAAATAATTTCCGTGATTTCGAGCATTTGATTCCCATAACGAAAAAGTGGACCACCCACAAGCAATTCTCTGCTGCTTGCCATGTCGCCCAAGACATTCATTGGCGACGATATATAAATTGGTCCGTGGCACAGGAAATGCAAAACATTTAGTCTAGTGCAAAATTCCAAACAAAAGCATTTCGACAATCGCGTTGCAAAAATCACAGTCGACAATCCACTGGGAAGCTTCGAAGAAGCAAACAGTGGAGATACTGGTATCTCCACGGAGTATGTCATTGACAAATTGCTTCCGTGTTCTGACCGGGAAAACCGCGCTGATTCAGGGTGGCAACCAGTGACCAAAATGGAAATAGCGGGATGTAACGATCCGTTTTGCCCGCTCACCTCCCCTACCGCTGAGTATTTAAAGCTGCTATTTATGCTGCCAAAAAGCTTGGAAACAGGCTTGATCCTAGTCGAAAGAATTAGCCGCATCACTACCAGAAACTCCACATCGCCAACATCATGCGCTTCAGCCATCTCATGACGGGCCTTGCGGCCCTGGCCAGCTTTGGGGGCAACGCCCTCGGTCAGGAAAGCCAGCTCATCAAGCGCGCGTCCTTGACGCAGGTGCAGAACTTTGGCAACAACCCGTCGGGCATAAAGATGTTCATATACGTGCCGGCCAAGTTGCAGGCCAAGCCACCCATTGTGCTGGTCCTGCACGCCTGCGCCTGGACCGCCACCAACTTCTTCGGCACGACCAAGTACGGCCAGCTGGCCGAGCAGTATGGCTACATTGCCATCTACGGCCAGACGCCGACCGACGGAGCCTGCTGGGACGTTTCGAGCGACCAAAGCCTCAAGCACGACGGCGGCAGCGACAGCACAGGCCTCGCCAACATGGTGCGCTACGCACTGCAAAAGTACAATGGCGATGCCAGCCGTGTTTACGTCACTGGTGAATCTTCTGGTGCTATGATGACTGTGAGTAGACTCCCCTCACCATGTCTTGACTCACACACCGCGGCATGGGATACTGATGCAGAGTGGTCAACGTATAGCAAGTCATGGCTGCCGCATACCCCGACATGTTTGCCGCCGCCTCCGAGTTCAGCGGCGAGCCGGCAGGCTGCTTCCGCACGGGGACCGTCCGCGGGTGGAACAGCCAGTGCGCCGGCGGGCAGCTGCACCACACGCCGGCCGAGTAGGCCGCCATCGTGCGCAACATGTACCCGGGGTACAGCGGCCAGTACCCGCGCATGCAGGTCTTCCACGGCGACGTCGACACCACGCTAAACATTGCCAGCTTCAACGAGTCGGTCAAGGAGTGGTCGGGCGTTTTCGGCTACTCCGGCGTGGCCTCCGCTGCCGTCAACAACAGCCCGGGACCCCGCCTGACCAGGTACATATACGGTGACCGGCTGCAAGGGATCTGGGGCCACGGCTTCGGACACGTCGTGCCTACCAATGAGACGGAGGCCCTGACCTGGTTCGGCATCATGGTGAGTCAGCATGTTTCTTGTTTGATGACTTGTTGGGTGTTTTGCATGACAAATCAATTGACTGACTCTGCTCAGGGCAACCGGGGCAATGGTGGAAGCCAGACCACCACCATGATTACTACGACTCAACGCCCAACATCGACGGCCGGTGGTAACCCTCCAGCTCCGACCTCGCCTCCCCCTAGCGGAGGCGCCTGCGCTGCCCAATGGGCTCAATGTGGTGGCTCGGGTTGGAGTGGCGCGACTTGCTGTCAGTCTGGCAGCAAGTGCACCTACTCCAACGACTGGTACTCTCAGTGCATCTAAGGGGCTATTGCCCTGGCTCTCGGATGAAGACGCCGAAACCAAGCTTGGATGCCAGGTTGACAATGTGTCTTTGCTGATGAACAAAGAATGTATATAATCTTGAGTGCTTGTCGACGGGCCGCGCGTGCTGAGGAGAGAGAACACTGTTCAGCCGTTGTAGCGCCTTCAGGGATCTGAGGTTATATTTCTTCTGGACCCAGGTCCATGTGCAAACAGTGCGCACGGTACTGTCATGCGCAGGATATTAATAAACCATACTATACTCTCTTGCGTGATCAATGAAGCGATTAAATGATCATCCGTACATACTAGTAAAGGGTGGCTGATTATTAACGCATTGATATTAACAATTAGTCGAGTAATGTTTTTGAAAGTATTTGGGGGATGTTCGTTGTGGGCCCCCTCAAAAAAGGGGTTATAAAACCTTAATTTTCGACAAAGCCGTGAGCCATTATCGCTGTTGGAAAACTCAACCCAAATATATTTTAGCGTAAATACAATTCACGTTATTAATCCAATTTTAATAGTATTAAAATATATAAATTAAATTTGGAATTTTTAATATTCGAATATAGTTTTCGATATTAAAATTATAATATAATTAATATATAAAATAAAAAAAGAATGTTTATTTATATTAATTTTCACCCCCCATGTTACGACCAGACAGTTGGGCCGGTACCAGAAAGGCCAGGTGGGGTCACACCCCTCCTGACGACAATCAACCAAGGATGGTACCGACCGACAGAAAGAGGATTACATATGGAAAGGGTCACGTGACCGCACGTGACCAGAGGAGGGTGCTATGACTGATAGGTGCCAAGAATCACATAGCACCCATAGCAAGTGATAGGAGTGATATGACCGCTCACCAACATATCCGACATAGCAAACATATCACTACCAGGGACAACGGACTATATAAAGCACGCTCATTACCGTGTAGATAGATTCGATTCTAGGATTGCTTAGCAGCAATCAAACTCTAGTTAACCTCAATACTTACTTGAGAACGATCATAACTTCACCCCCAGTCATTGAGAACCCCAGTTACCCAGTCAGACGCTCAGTTGCTTCAACCCACTGTACTTTACCCTAAGAACAGGTTACCCCGATACCTTGATCGTAACACCCCAGTTAAATGATAAACTAAAACATATAAATCAAATCAAAACTTTTGTTCAAATTTTCTTTTGTGAAAATTATTTTATTTTTTAAATTGAATTTTTATTAAAGGTTAAATTAACGAGCATTTATTTCGAGCTATTAAGCACCCATTCGTATCCATTCCGTATCCCACCCAGGAGCAATATTGCGGAAACACGGTTTGGGATTTATCCCCAGCCAAATTCCCTCCAAATTTGTCCCATCCTATATTGGAGCTGTGACCGGAATTTTGCACGCCACGCACCATGGAACACGCCGCTGAATTTTAATTACGTGACCTCCTTTACCGTTACCCTATTGTTTTTTTATGGCGCCCTTATCTATTACTATACCTCGTATCTGATTTGGCCGAAAATCCCACCCTAAAAGTACCCAGTGCAGATAATTGCTGTGTGGACCTGCCAATGTGTTACGATCAAGGTATCGGGGTAACCTGTTCTTAGGGTAAAATACAGTGGGTTAAAGCAACTGAGCGTCTGATTGGGTAACTGGGATTTTTAATAATTGGGGGTAAAATTATAATCGTCCTCAAATAAATATTAAGGTTAATTAAAGTTTAATTGCTGCTAAACAATCCTAAAATCGAATTTATTTATATGGTAATAAACGTACCTTATATAAACTATATTCCGAATATAATCCCTTTTAATTTATTTAATTTATAATTCTCAATTAAAATTTTACAAATTATAAAGATTTATTTATTTGGCCGTTACGTAAAATTACGTGAAATTTCGTGGCCTTATTTTTAAATAATTGTTATTTTGCCGGTCGGTATCTCTTTTGGGCGAATGTCGTTAAAAGGGGTGTAACCCCACCTGGCCTTTTTGGTACCGGCCCAATTATTTGGTCGTAATATTAGATTTCCTTTTTTTGGCCAAATCCCTTTAGCCTTTAAATAATCCGTATTTTTTTAATCCCTGTTCTGGTTTTCCTTCCTTTTTGGCTAATTTTTTTGCGCTATATTTAATTGCGTCGCTAAATTAAAATCTGGTCGCTCGTCGACGGAACGTCGCTGTCACGGCCAGGCATACATTGGAGAACCTCAGTGTATTAGGCGCTATCGACGAAAATTCTAAACTGAAGAGAAGAGAGAAATTACAATCGACGACGCGCTCAAGAGACGCGCTTAAATCCGGAGGTAGTGGATCCTTGTCCGATCCCTGGCTCGGTGTGGAGCCGAGTCGTGATTCTGAGGGTAGGTCTAGGGGCCTGATCCTCACATTACCCCCCTCTAAGGCCTGATCGACGTAGGCGGTCAGAGTCTTGAGTCTGTTACGTGTGTCTCCTCGGGGCCTTCCTCCGCTCTCGTGTCTTTTTCGCATCGTGCTCGGCAACATTGTCCTCGGGTCCGTCCTCCGCAAAAACATCCTCTGCTGCGCTCCTGATCCACTGTTGCAAACTTACCGGAGGTCCTGCTGCGTCCGGGTACTCCCTGTGAAAGGTATCCAGCAGTACTGGTGAATTTTTCAAGTCGCGGGCCTCATACCATGTCTCATCAGGGTCGAGTCCGACCCACGATACCTGATATTGCAACGTCTTCTTTCGTCCGAATAGACGTGAGGCCAACACTTGCTCCACTTCCCACTCCGGTTCTCCGTTAATTTCGACCGGTGGTTCCGGCTTTTGATACTGCTGAGGTAATGGATCCGTTGCTGCCTTGCGCAGTCGGCTGGCGTGGAACAGCTTACTACCTTTATACCAGGCAGGGGTGTCGAGAATGAAGCTGTGGCCCTTTTCCTCGAGAATCGTCCATGGTCCTGCATTTTGCGAGTCCAACTTGGTCGTAGGAGCTTCGGTGGAAAAACCCTTTTTGCTAACGTAAACCGCATCTCCCACCGTAAAGTCGACCGGTCGCCGCTTCTTATTAGCCTGCCTCTGTTGCTCTATCTGCGCTCCGAGTCCGTTGTTGCGGGCCAGTTCCTGAGCTTGCCGGGCTTGGCGGACCATTTCCAGCGCCTTTTGTTGCTGACCGGTCTCCAGGTCTTCTTCGGGTAAAGGTAAAGAGAGCGGGTCTCTAGGGCGAGCTCCGGTTTCTGCTTCGATCGGTGCCATGCCAATAGAGGCGTGGACGGACGAGTTGTGGCCGAAGTCGAAAGCGGGGATATGCCGTCGCCAATTCGTTTGGTATTTGTCTACATAAAAGCGCATTTTCTGATCCAATTCAGCGTTGGTAATTTCGACGCTGCCCTGACTTTGAGGGTGGCGGGCGCTTCCATATTTATACTTTGTTCCTGTCAACTCGTTTAAAGTGTTTAGGAACTCGGATATAAACGGTCCGGCGTTGTCGGAAAGCCATAAATCGGGGACGCCTTTCCAACGGTACACGGTCTGATAATACCGCATGGCCAAGGTCTCCGCGGTGTCCGTCTTTTTTCCCGGTAGGGTGGCCAAAAGTTTGGTCAATCGGCAGATAAAGACCCAGACGTAATCGTAGCCTTCTTTATCCTTGGGCATATCTTTGCCGTCTACCATTACGTGCTGCCAACACCGTCTAGGGATCTCCAGTGGGTGCAGCAGCCCAGGCGTCTTATCATGTCGTACCTTGTTGCGTTGACATTCGCGACAATTCTTAATGTAGCGTTTGACGTCTCGATTTCGGTCGGGCCACCAATAGTCCTTTTTCAGGCGGCTGAGGGTTTTATTCTGGCCTCCATGGCCGAAGATCTTGGGCTCATGAGCTTCGCGGATGAGAGCCGTTCTTAAGAAGATTTTGCCATCCTGGGTAGTCTCGGGTACCGTTAACAGACTGTCGTGGTGACCTAGGTTCTGTTTCAGGTTTTCTTCCAGGATAAGGGCCACCAGGTCAGCTCCCTGCGGTGCGGAGGGTTCCAAGTTGCTAATGGTTGGAAGAGGTTCGCCGGGTCGGGAGTCGATCTTTTCTGGAGGGATTAGTGCAATGGTGCGGTCTAACACAGCTCGGGCCTTGACCGTAGGGTTGTCGATGGTTTTGCGCGAAAGGGCATCGGCTGCCACATTATCCTTGCCGGGACGGTATTTAAAGGTGATGTCGAAGTTGGCCAGGTAGTCAGCCCATCGTATCTGGCGAGCGGACAAAAGTTTCTTGGTCGACCAATAAATTAGGGCCTGGTAATCGGTGAAAACACAGAACTTGGTACCCAACAGGGCTGGTTCGAAGTCCTTTAGCGTATTAATTACAGCTAATAGCTCCTGGTCCTGAATCGGATAGTTTTGTTCAGCAGGGGACATGGTTTTGGACGAATAGCCGATTGGCTTCCAGCTGCCATCGTCCTGTTGTTGCCACACGACACCGGCGGTGGCCCTGCCACTGGCGTCGGTGTCCATCCTGACAGGCATACCGGGTTTGAAGAAACTCATCACGGGGGCGGTGATCACCAGCTGTTTCAGCGCTTCAAAGGCAGATTTCTGCTCGGGGCCTCTTTCGAACGGGACTCCCTTTTTCAATAATCGGGTCAGAGGTTCTGCTTGTTCGCTGGCGTGATGGCAGAACGTCCGAACGAAATTGCATAAGCCTAGGAAGGATCGTACTGCGGAAACGGAGGTGACATCGTCCCATTGCCAGCTGGTGATGGCTTCGACCTTTTTGGGGTCGATGCGGATACCTTTACCGATCTCTAGAAGTAAACCCAGGTACTCGATTTCGAAAACGCCGAAGCTTGACTTTTTGATATCGCCTTGGAGTCCGGCTTTGTGCAGCCTGTAAATAACCTCCTCGGTTTGCTCAAAATGGACTTGCTCCGATTTATCCTCGGTGTAAATCAACACGTCGTCTGCGTAGGCGCTCGCGAAAGCGTCCAGCAGTTCATTAAGCTGAGCGTTGATAAAAGCTTGGAACCAGGCGGGTCCGACCTTCAGTCCAAAGGGTAGGACCTTCCACTGAAATGTGCCTTGTCGCGTTTTGAACGCCGTTAAATACCGTGACTTCGGATCCATTAGCAATCTGTTAAAAGCTCGAATAATGTCGATCTTGGTCATCCTCCGGGCTTTTCCACACTTGCTCAACGTCCCGGCCACGTCGGGGGCAAGTACTTGTCGTCCTTTGATGAATTTGTTTACCCATCGGTAATCCACACAAAAACGCTGCTCCTTCGATTGCGGTTTAGGAACGAACAGAGTCGAAGCTGCGGTCTCCTCCATTGTCCGTTCAATGAAATCGATCCTCAGAAGTTCGTCGATGGTTTCCTTTTCCAACTCCATCATCGCGAAAGGGGTCGAATAGCGGGCTGGCCTCCCCTCCAAAGGTTTCTCGAGTTCCAAAACCACGTCGAAGCCGGGTCGGCTAGGCGGGAGAATCGTCGACGCCTTTTTGGAAAAGAAACCCTCAAGGTGGGCAAGTGCTTTGGGTAACTTGGCTCGTACTTGCGCGATGTGCTCCGGGTCTTCGTCTGCAGGGAATGGAATGGGACGTCCATCGTGAGTCTTGTTCCACTGCAGGGCTGATACCGCATTCAGGCTGGTCGTAGGCGTATCGTTTACTGGTACCAACGGTATAGGCTCCGTGGGTAACGGGGATCGTTTCCATCGATCTTGACGAGGGTCGTTAAGGAGGGCACAAATATTAGCTGGCAGGCCTTTGTTAGAAACGGTCTTTGGGATAGTCGGGAAGGCGTTAATTTCTGCGATCTGAGCCTGGTTTTCGTGTTGGCGTTTAGGGCTTCGAAGTATCTTGTGGACCTGGATGCGACGGTCTTCTTGTTCCATCTTGCGGTCCCGGCGGACTGCGTCAGCTTGGGCCTCAAGGTCCAGAGGCGGATTCGAACGTTGTACAACGATTGCGGGTGAGTATTGGGCCATGGCGGGCAGGTCGTTGGGCCAAACGAAGCTGCGGGTAGCTGGGAATAAGCCTACTCGATGCTTCGTCCACCATTCTTGTCCGATAAACACATCGTGGGCCGTTTCAAGGAGGATGAATTTCTGCCGTGGGAATTGTCGTCCGTCGATTTGCAAAGTGAGCCGAAGGTATTTGGTGGCTCTTGCGGTAACTTTCCGGTTAAAATCTCCAAAGTCCAAAGGTTTGGGGAGCTTTTTGATAGGTAGCTCTAAACGTTGGGCGACCTTTCTCGCCAGGCTTGGTCGAATGGATAAGTACACATCTGCTCCGGTGTCACAGAGAGCTTGGGCGTTGAGACCACGACCTTTGTCTTGCAGTTGAATGGGAGCAAGGAAGGTGTTTAATTTGGGTGATCTATCGATTTTAGCTATCTGAGGCATGCAGACTGCCGAGGAGACTTCCGGCAGCCTTAGCAGTTTTCCGAATCAGACGAGGAAGTCGACGACGAGTTGCGAGTCGAATTGTCAGGCTGCGAATACGAATCCACATGGTCCAGAGCCTGTAACATATTGGCGATAATTTTGCGATCGGGGCAGTGACGGGATTGGTGGCCGGCCTTCTTACATAGAAAACAAAGACCTGCGTCCAAAAGAGCGCTCCTTTCCTTGTCGGAAAGAGTGACTACTTCCTTAACGGGTGTGGGAGTCGCTGTTTTAACCTCTCTCCTGTGTTCGTAATCGCGGGAACGGCGACGACGAGGCTCGGGCGATTGGCGCCCCTTTTTAGCCTGTTTCCGTTTAAGGTTTTCCTCGTAGGCGCGCTGATTAGCCAGTGCAGCGTTGGCGACTTTGTTCACGAAAGACTCGTACGATATATCCGGATTTTTAGCGTCGTCGAAAAGCTGGGTGTTCAATTTTGCCGGAATATGTTCGTATAGTAGGGTTTTACGCTCTGATTTGAGAATGTTGGCGCGGTCCGCCAAAGTGTTAACTTTGCCAACAAAAACATGGATGTCCATAGTTTTGTCTGCTGGGTCAAACATCATTTCAGCCAGTTCTCGGCGTGCTTTAGTGCCTTGGTTATCGTCGTGGTACACCGCAGCTAAAGTTGCGACCATCTCGGCAACACCGCTAAAAGGGTTTTCTTTCGAGGCGTAACGGCTACGCAATAGGTCGTTAGGCGGTCCTTTTGTTAACGAAAAAAGGGCTGCCATACGGCTACGTTCGGTCTTGTAAGTGCTTTCATCTTCTTCCATCATATCGGCGACTTGGATGATCCACGTGTCGAAGGTGTCGTCCTTACCCTCGAAAGATCCGGGGTCAACGCCGGTCTTGCGGGCTTTTCTATCATACCCGGGGTTAACGCTAATTTGGCCATTTCCGTAGGGCCTAAAGGCATCATGGGCGGCAAATCCAACAGGTTTAAAATCGGTCCCACCGAAGGCGCTGTTAAAGGGTGTAACCCCACGGGCTCCATTACTGGTGGAGTTGTTTTGGGTGGCCAACTGGTCCTTCAGTTGGGCAATAGTAGCCAAGAGGTCTTGCAACTGCGATTGAGTGATGGTGGCCTGGCCGGTTGTGTTTTCGCTTTCGTTTGCCATTTCGCTTCTCATTTGGGCGGCAGGCGAGGGCGCTCTGCTTGGAAATTTCGGAATTTCGTTCCTGCCGTCTGACGTTTTGGCAGAAGGTTGGTGGGGAGGGCTTCGCGCCTCTCCTGGGTGCTCAGAAACTGACTCGTACTCGTACGATCCGTCAACTTCGATGCTGTCGACTGGCTGATCTTGCTCTGTGTCGGATTGGGGCTCAACGGGCTCTTCAGGCTCTGTGTTGGCGCTGGTAGGAGCGGGCTCTACTGGCTCTGGGCTCACTGGGGCAACTGTAATCTCTCCGTTTTGATCCGAACCTTCGGTGTTGGGAGTAGCAGTGCCTGAAGCCAAATTATCTGGCTTTGCTGAGTATGCGTTTGTCACGCGTTGGGATTGGCGAATCGGTGGGCCGTAATTCTTACGCGGCGACATTGATTTCGCGAATGGTGTCCTCTGTTTCTGTGGCCTAGTTTACCGTCGTGCACAGCCGACGTGGTGAACGATTGAATAAAGGGATTGAACGATATATTTTAATTGCTTCACCAGCAAATCATAGCGAGTTTAGAATTATGTCACGGCCAGGCATACATCGGAGAACCTCAGTGTATTAGGCGCTATCGACGAAAATTCTAAACTGAAGAGAAGAGAGAAATTACAATCGACGACGCGCTCAAGAGACGCGCTTAAATCCGGAGGTAGTGGATCCTTGTCCGATCCCTGGCTCGGTGTGGAGCCGAGTCGTGATTCTGAGGGTAGGTCTAGGGGCCTGATCCTCACACCCGACACCTTTCTCATTCTTGCCCAATCGTGTCGGTACCAATCCTGGTCGTAACAGAACTCTTGGAATTCAAGTCAAATTTTTTTTTCTCACCCGGCTTCTGCTTCTCGAAGAACCTTCGTCTGCAATCTTGATAACACTCTGCAAATGATTCTTTACGGGCCACCAGACGGTGAATTATGCTGTCGGCGGCGCCGCTGGTAGGAGCAGCCAAGCCAAGCTGAGCCGTGGCGAAGATGGCTAGACTGATAGTTTGGAAACGCATTTTGACGAACTGGCTGAATGGCGAAGATTGCAAAAGTGGGATAAGGATCCGCAGGTTGGCTTTCAAGGTAGAGTTTTAACGACAAGGTGGAGAAAGGAGTCCGAATGTAAAGTTTGGAAGGTGATCTCTATGTTGACAGTTGACACTATGATGGAACAATTGATGTCCATTACTACTCAGTCAGTATCTCAACCGGCCTTTTATGTACAATATTTCTTCTTGATATAAAATAAACCGCACTAGTGCCTACAATTACAACTTTATATGCCTACGCATGAAATGCTCAAATTAGCCGCACTTTAAAAATTATATCACGCGTTTATGCAATTCTTCATCTTTCGAGCCACAACACCGTATCATATACATTCTATGGTGGTAACGGTAAAAGTCCCCCCTGTTGCACACTAATTCAATGCCGTGGGTTTTGTAAACTTTGCCGGCTTGGGTAATAGTTTTCGACAAAAAAAAAAAAAAAAAGAACAGAAAGTCAGGTACTTGTTGGTACCCGCGAAAGGTTAAATTAATAATGGCCCATATATATGTGGTACCCCGTGAAGGGGCGGGTTTTTTCGCCTCATACCACAGAGGCGTATGCAATGCTTGCCCCTGCACGGGTATGGATGGGCCGCTGGAGATATCCTGTAGTCGTCATATCCAAGTCGCACCGTCACACGTCCGAATCCAACGCCGCTAGCCAGAGGCTTAAGCTTATACTAGGATCACAAAAAGAGCACCGATTCACATTTTCTGATTACCTTGCTCCACGTCTTCACTGGCAATCGCAAGACAGGCAATACTGGGGTTTGTGATTTGCAACTCCAAGTGGCAAGCATACACACTCTCATCTCCCAGTACTTGCCCATCTCGTGATTTGTGGCATTCGAAATTTCCGGGGTCTTTGGACAAATAGCTAGGTATCTGGTAGTCCTTTTGTCAACCGGGTAGGCCAACTGGTTTAACTTTTATTTCTATATATATATATATATATATATATATATATATATATATATATATAAAAGAATGCACGACCGACGGATATGAGATTATACCTGATATATATATAGTAAATGGGCTGCGACTCGTGCACCTTGCTTGCCATGGATCTGGGAAGCGGAACGACCGGTGCCCTTGCGGGTCCATGGATGTTCGGAGTTGCCGTGTGTGCCATGAATCGGAGCCGGATCCATTGTAGCTAGTTATGTAAAGGACTGTGGTACCGTTGTATGACTGTTATCGTTATTCTCGCATCACACATGATCGGAAAAAAATAAGGGGTTTTGAGATTAATTTTTCAAGCCCTAAAAATAACGGCCCTGTAAAGGAGGTGTTTAAACCGATTTCGGTATAATTCAAGTGGTTCAAGCCATTCATGTTGATTAGGCTTTACCCTCATGACAAAGCTGTCATTCGTCACCACAACGCTTGAGAATCCCCAGCCGACTGAAAATATCCTACTTTTTCATCCTCTTTGCATCACATAAGCAATATAACTTTTGCTAATGTAGGTTCAGGGGCGTTTCCCTGCTCCAAATGTTCGAAAGCTAAACCACCGGTACCTATAGATTACAAGACTCTGATCATGCAGCACACAACAGCTTTGCTTATAATAGCTCTTGTGATTTCTCAGGTGCATGGCGAGGTCCTGAAATGCGTCATGAATCTTTGGAAAGGGTCTGACTTCATTTACACGACCAATGGCAACGTTGGCGATAACACGTGGGTAATGACTCTGGATGGAAAGAAAATCGGCTTTAACATAGAGCCTAATTGCGGGTACACTCTGAATCTCGAGTGGCAGAAGATGCCTCCTGGTTATGAGATCAAGGGAGGATGGGAGTGGTTCGACTCTGACGACGAGGGTTCCGACTCCGATGACGAGGGAGGTGGCGTTTACTGTTGGAGTGGACTTGGAAATGCGGCTGCAGAGTATGCATTAACCAAGGTACGTAACTTGTACATTGGTCAGGTGGAATATGAAAAGGGTCACTATCCATAAAGGGCCCCTGCACTTCCTTTACCGCCTACTTTGTAATACATTCCAGTCAACCAACAGTATCGATTTGCTGTAGGCTAGCTTCTTGGCCCCCAGAGCCACGGCTACTGCTCTCTTATTCACTGTCGCTGTTGCTCGAAAGTGGCACAGCACCCCTGCCCTTTCCACGGCCGTCGGTGATCAGTTTCGTAGCGGGGGGAGGGCCTGGTACTGGTCGGCTGCTGAGATGAGGTCTACCTGTCCTCAAGGTTTCTGCATAGACATTTTTCAGGGGCACCAGCTTGATGACCGAATTTTCTGTAACGCCCAAGCTGGGCAGATTGGCTGGGTCCAATATTACCTTATCCTCAAAGACGAAGGCATAGCTATAGATGTCCTTCAACTTTGGAAATATGCCCTGGGACAAGACCCGAAGATGAGCGACCGTGTAGGACGCGAGGTCCCTTTCATTGACGTACAATGAACCAAATTCGCCATTCCATTTCAGATAAATCACGAATCCTGGCTCCCTGGCAGCGCCATGAGACCTTGGCGTGCGATCAGTGCCGACATTCTCTGGCCGGGAAGCTTTTCGCCGGTGGGCCGACGGCGGCGGACGTGGCACATCGCCCCTGGCACCTGCGGGGTACCCTCCTTGGCCAAGCCCAGAGCTGCCCGAATGCCCTGCGCCGTAGCTGTATGGCCGACTGCTGGATGGGGCTCCCCGGCCCTCGTCGACGCCAGCAGCCGGCATGGGGCGGCGGGTACTGGTCTTCTCATGGCGAGGCCTTGGGCCCTGGGAGCTCGGGACGGCATCGTAGTCGTCCCGCTCTGGGCGCCGACGCCGTTGGCTGTCGGGATCTACAGACATGCGTCTCGCGTCTTGGGGTTGTCTGACCGGGCTCGGGTTACGCGCGTCCCATGGGTCTTTGTACAGGGGCTTATCGTACGGTTCCCTGTCGGGGTCTATTGGCATGCGTCCTACACCTCTCGACAAGTCAGCAGCTTCCCCGTTCCGTGAGCCCCGGGAGCTGGGCTTGGCAGGTCGGCGAGATGTCGACTGTCTCGACCGTGGTGGGATATTTATCACGGATGCTGAGTCCGAAGGGTATATTTCATCATCAGAGCTACCGCCGCCCGGTATGTAAATGGCTGTCGTTCGTAACTGGGTTAGCATGCGTTCAAAACTCATCGCAAAGTGACTGATGCACATCGACGAATGGCTGCAACGAGGGTAACAAAAGAAGAAAAAAAGGCAAAGACACGACGTCACAGTTAAACTTACAGTCATCATCTGATAAGTCGCGATCGTATGCAGTTGTGCGTCCCGATCGACGTCCTGGATTTCTTTTCAGCAAATGTCCAAGGGGCTCAACCAAATCAATCGGGTCCCTAGTTTGGGCAGTGTCGACGTTTCGAGTGGGCTGAGCTGTTGCGCCAAAGTGAACCCTCAAGCCAAAGAGAAGGAGAGAGTAGCGTGGCAGCATGTTTACGTGTGATTCTCAATCTTGTGTTGTCGGCTTTTGAGTGTTTGATGATGTGGTCAAGAACAAAAGGAAATGATGGGAGGTGCATACCGGGTATCTGGTGTAGCCAGCAAGTTCCTCCAGCCTCTCATAATCTTTTGGAGGCTGGAGTGCAATGTGCAACCGATATAAAGAGGAAGTGAAGGCAACTCGGATTTAACAAATCCACTTGATTTAATATAGGCTCGTCACTCTGGAGCGACGGGTTACTGTGAGGGTATCCACTGCCTACAATCCATCAGTAAGCCCTAAGTGACTTTGTCAACCTGCAGCGCTGGCAAATCTGACAGGACCCAGGCAGCCAAGCCAGGCTGTGGTTTTAAGAACATCAAATCGAGAAAATTGTACCCACTTCAAACTTGGAATATTTGACAATGGGTTTAAAAGAAACAAGCTCCAGGAAGTTTGTGATTTTGATTTTGGATCTTTAATCAACTGCGTTTTGCGGTTTTGTATGTAGAAGTCATTGGTGTTCCGACCGGTGGTGTTTGTGTCATACTCTTGGCAGCTTACCAAAGCTTGTCGCTATGAGCCGACCGCCCGCTAGAAAGGTGCCTATTCAGGCCACCATGGCCACGACAAGGGTCCTCCTACTCTACCACAATTTATACATTTGCAAGCCCCTTGACCGAATCCTGCGGTTTGACCCGGAATGATCACCTTTTTTTCCTTCTTCTTTTCCTACCTCATATCGAGCTACTATAGGAGTGAGACACCATTATATGCCGATCGGTCGACCCCTGCCACCCTCGTCGTCTATCGTGCCTCCTTGTCCGCTGAGCTGTATCCTACGTCGACTCCCCGTGCCGCATCTTCTCTATCACACGCCCGCGTCACGCCGGCTCTACCTTTTTTTTTTTTTTTTTTTTTTTTTTTTTTTTTTTTTGCAACCACTGGGATGTCGTCATTGCTGCCGTCCCACACTGGGTACTGACAGGTAGCCAGGGTCTTTTTTTCGCATGGCCACTCTGGTACAAGAAGCCAGTGAGGCCAGATGAAGCCGCTAGACGAGGTTCTCTACATCGAAGATGCCCTCCCCGACTCGAGGCTCCGTTTGGTTTTGAAGACTCGCCTTGATCGTATTGCGTTTGGCCAGATAGGATCTCACCAGTTCGACACTCCTCATTTGCCCATGGAATCAGTGTCCAGCCAGCAAGAGGGAAACACATGACTACGCTGGTTTTGTCAAGCTGAAAAGACTCTCGAATGTAACTGATCTCCCCCATATTCGCGTTTCGTGCAAAGTTGTGCTTACCGACCCCCTTTGAGGATATTTCGCCAAACAACTGCCCCTGTCATTCAGTCAATCAGGGGTCCTGGAACCCCGTAGAGAGGACCTGGTTCGATGTCATGTTTTCAGCTCCCTGCACATCCCAAGTGGCGAAGGCGCCCAATGAACCCACTGCGTGTCCAAACTCAAGGCGGTGATGACATCCAGGCTGACTGTGGATCTTTTTCCATGCTGAGCAGGACTGATGCAGCCGTGGAGCGTCGGATTGCGATGCTGTGTAGCAGGAGGATTCCGCGCCGCACTTTGAGTTACAAAGGTTGATGCGCTCAAGTGTCTCTTGGCCAGAGCTTGACAGTATGACCCTATAAGAGGCTTGGCAACATCGCAAAATACCGGGCTGTCGCTTATTTTCCCCCCGGTGCCCAAGGTGGCGCTAAGAATATGCTAAATCCTTCGTCTATCCCCGCAGGCGGGCAGGGAGGAAGAAGCCGTAGCTGAACCTTTGTCGAGCAAGTGTGCCTGGCTCGAGACTTGCTGTGCCGTGGCGGCACGTCCGCATAAGAATGTGGGAGGGGCCGAGCTGATGTAATGGTTTCGTATCAGCGAATGACAAGACAAAGGGCAGTCAAACTTGGACAAAAGGAATGCGGGGAAACGCATATACTCTTAAGCCGGAAGCGATCTTCATCGATATTGCCTCTTGGCCGTACTAAAAGGTGTGTAATGGATGTTTGAGATATACTGTAAGGGTGTTTTGTGCTGCTTGGTGGACTTTTGTTGGTCGGATCAGTCGCCGTTCGGAATAAGCATTTGCCATTGATGTTACGATCGTCTCCTGGAGATGGAAAGGGTCCAAACTGATGAGTAAGTAGACGGCAGTATGGGCAGGCTCTTGGATATAAAAGCAGCTGCTTTTCTTGTCTTCTTTCCCCAAGAACTTCATCATTGAGTCCATCACCCATCACAACAATCAGCTCTGATTCCGCCATTCATACAAACATCTCTCACCATGCGCTTCTCCATCACCACCATTATCGCCACTCTGGCCCTGAGCATCAACGCCATGCCCGCCCAGAGCGAGCCCGCCGCCGTGGTCAACCGGGACGTCAGCTCAAGCGAGCTCGCACAGATGATGCGAGGTGAGTTTGTCTTGATTCCTACATCTCTTTTTTTCTTTTTTTTCCACAAAGGTCCCGTCTAACAGACACACAGACTTCAAATCTTCCGCCGCATCCGTCGAGGCGCAGGCCTGTGACTTGGACTGGTGGAACACCTGCAGGGACACGTGCCCCATCGCAGGACCCTGCCAGGGATGCACGATCGGCTGCATCATCGGGTGCTGTGGAAGCTCTGGCTGCTGCTAAGGACATGCTAGATGCTGTGGCCTGATTGGATCTGTGAAGAATTCGGGGCCAGTTTGATCAGCCTGTCTTAACTTTCTTCTGAGCTGTCCCTACCGAACCTGTTATGTATTTTCTTTTGGATTACTGGATTTAGGAGCAGAGCTTTCATGCTGTGATCCTCTCATTCAGTAACTTCAATGATACTGCCCACCTTTTTGCCAGTCTTCTCCAGGCGTTGCCCATTGCTGTCTCTCTGGTAAAGACTGAAGCCTGGTGAATTGCATCCCAGCTTCAAGCTGCATATCTGTTGGAAAAATACAACAAGTTCTCCATCCGCACAACATGCATTTGAAAATGACATCACATCACGAATTGGATTCATAATTCCCAAATTATTCTGGCTGATTGTATGTCATTTCAATGTATGGATAGTAGAAGCCAGAACTAGAGTAAGTGAGGAGCTGACGTGCTCAACCAATCACTCTATTATCTCAGATCTAAACGTTGTCAATAATAAAACTCGCATCGTTTACATCAAAGCTTGTGTCCCAGCTTAAATTAAGACTTGCAAATAGAATGAAAAATAACATGGGGCCTGAGGCAAGTAAAGCTGTCTAATTAGAAATGAAGAATTCCAAAAAAGGGATGGGAGAGTTTTAATCAAAGCCGAGTTTGGGCGTGCAGTTTTGTAAGCCATTCGGGTTAACACGCGCAGTGTTTTGATCGGAAGCACTTGTAAGGTATGGAGTTTTCGTGGAAAGGAGCAAATTTCGGTAGCAGCCCCTGGTGTGAAAGTCTGGATTGGGAAAAACGAAATCAAGTTTACAACAGTAAATAAAGTTAAAAGCGCATGAAAAGGGTTCAGAGGATCGGAAAGACATGTAGTAATGGCGTCGGGTCACAAAGAGGCAAGGTTAGGATTACGACGTCCAGGCGCGGGGAATTCAAGCATGAAAAGGTTGCGATCCTTGATCTCAACTTCCGCGGAGATAGTAATTTAGCGTACGCTACCGAACTAGAATCAAAATGCACTCCAGAAACGTAAAAGCTACATGTGTACAGTATGATGTGGATGTCGAAAGATAAATCGTCTGTTTATGTTGAAGCGGCCCCAACGAAGGCTACCCCCTGCATGCACCTGGTAGACAATAGAAATCAACTTGCCATAAGCCAAAGCAAAAAGGAAAAAAAAGTACAGGAAAATCCTTAAGCAGTGCCCTTCTCAAAAGAACACAACTCGGTCTTCTTGATGACGGTTTCCGCCAGGGCCGAAAAGGAGCCACTGCTCAAGAGGTCCAGAATCTGCAGCACGGCGCCAAACTCCCTGGTGATCCAGTTGCGGATCTCGATCGAGACCAGCGAGTCCAGCCCGTAAAAGACGGTCCCCTTGCTGGGGTCCAGCTCCTCGCGCGGCAGCATCAAGACGCCCGCCGCCTTGTCCAGCAGCGCATCCACCACGACCGAGTGCGCCTCGGCGTACGACGTCGCCCTCTTGAGCGCCGCGCCGGGCGAGATGCTCGCTGTCGCCGCCGCCGCGCCATCTCCACCCTCCGCCGCGGCCCGCAGCTCCTTGAGCCTGGCGCGCAGCGGTGCAAACCTGGCGTCGGCGGACCAAAACGTCGCCGGCGCCGCGGGGCTCAGCCGCAGCCCCGTCAGGACCTGCCCGCCGCTGGCGGCCTGCGCACCGTCGCGCGCGACGACGGCCGCCAACAGCGCGAGGATCTCCTTTTCGGATACGGCCTCACCGCCGATCTGCTGCAGGACCTGGCGCTGGCGCTCGGCGTTTTCGGCGAGGTAGCCGGCGTCGCTGACGGCGGCGAGGTCGAGCGCGGCGCCGGGCTGGCCGCAGGCGCGGCGGTGGCGCGCCAGGCTGTCGAGAAAGGTGTTGGCGGCGGCGTAGGCCGACTGGCCCTGGTTGCCGATGATGCCGGCGACGGAGCTGAGGGCGACGAAGAAGTCGAGGGGGTGGTCGGCGAGTGCGGTGTGCAGGTTCCAGGCGCCGGATACCTTGGAGCGCACTACGGTTTCCCACTGGGGGAAGGTCATCTTTTCGAAAAGGACGTCCTGTGGTGGTTGGTGGGATTGGTGGTTACTGGTTAGTGTTTTGGGTACTGAGAGAGGAGAGGGGGGGTTGGGTTTGCCTTACATCGAGCACCATGGCGCTGTGTATCATGCCCCTGATGGGAGGCATGCCAGCCGACGAAATCTCCGCAATCATCCTCTCTACGTCTTCAACCTGGGCAACATCACACCGAGATACTGAGACCTTTGCGCTGTGGGCAGTCTCGGCCTCCTTGATCATGTCAGCCACCTTGGGCGAGACAGCATCGGATCGAGACACAACAACCACGTGCCTCGCCCCCTTTTCTGTCATCCACTTGACGATGCTCCGCCCGATTCCACCCGTCCCGCCAACGACAACATACGTAGCATCGCCCCTGAACAGCCGATCAAACGTCCGCGGCGAGTAGGTCGCCTTGACCAGATCGCCCGGCGCGGCCGTGACGAGGATCTTGCCGTGCGCCTTGCCGGCCTGCAGAGTGCGAAACGCCGCCTCGACCTCGCACACGCCAAAGACGGTGATGGGCGAGATGGGCCGGACGGCGCCGTAGCTCAGCAGCCGGAACACGTCGTCGAGCAGCCGGCGCATGACGCGCGGCCTCTCCTGGGCCACGAGCGTCAGGTCCACCGACGCAAACGTCGCGTTGCGGTCAAACACCCCCATGCCCAGCCCGGCGTTGGCCAGGATGCTGCGCTTGCCAATCTCGACGAAGCGCCCAAACGGCGCCACGCACTCCCACGTCTCGCGCAGCGCGTCGCCCGCCAGCGAGTTGAGCACCACGTCCACGCCCCGGCCGCCGGTGGCGCGCCCGACGGCGGCGGCAAACGAGACGTCGCGGCTGTAAAAGATGCGGTCGCCCGGGACGGCGTACGTCTCCACCAGGAATTCGCGCTTGGCGGCGCTGCCGACGGTGGCGTAGACGTCGGCGCCGACCATGCGCGCCAGCATGACGGCGGCCTGGCCGACGCCGCCGGCCGCGGCGTGGATCAGCACCGACTCGCCCCTGCGCAGGCGGGCCACGTCAAACAGCGCGTAGTAGGCGGTGGCGAAGACGACGGGCACGGTGGCGGCGGCCTCGAGCGTCATGTCGTCGGGCACGCGGGCGGCGCTGGTGGACCGGCAGCGCGTGTAGGTCGAGTAGGCGCCCTCGGAGCTGGCGCAGACGCGGTCGCCGACCTTGAGGTCGTGCACGGCGGCGCCGACGGCCGCGACCATGCCGGCGCACTCGACGCCCAGGTACGGGGACGGCACCTCGCCCATCGACACCATGACGTCCTTGAAGTTCATGCTGGTGACCTTGACCTCGATGAGGATCTCGTCGGCGCTCAGGGGGCTGCTGGGGCTGTTGACCAGGTCGTCGACGAAGTGGAGGGTGTCGAGGGCTCCTTTGGTCCCGGCGACGAGCTTTAGGGGGCGGCCGGGCTGGTGGAAGGGCTGTGGGTATGGGGCTGTTGCGGCGTTGGTGTGCTGCTCGACGAAGGAGTCGAGGGTGGTGTCGTTGCTGACGCGGGCTACGCTGAGGATTCCGTCTCTGGCTTGGAACTCCATGTCTGGGTCGCCGTCTGCATCGATATCGTTTTCGTCGGTGCTAGGCCGCTTGCCAAAGACATGACAGGCAACCTCTGCAATTAGCCTGCTTTCCTCGGCAGCATCCTGACTGGCCTTCCCGTCCAAGTCGAGGGTAGCAAACTTGATGCCAGTTTCGGACCGCACAGTTCGGGCCAGGCCAAAGATCATGCCGAGACGGGGATCTGTGGCGTCGGTGTGAGCCCCCCTCACGACCCACAGGATTCCCTTGGCGGAGAGGATGAGGCGTTGTACGGCGGCGAAGCCTGCGTCGTTGAGTGTTGCGAGGAGTGGTGAGCCATTTAGCTCTGCAGTGACTATACAGATTTTGCCGACGTATGGAGACGTGTCTGCTCCTTCTGAGCAACCAGTTTCCAGAGGAATGGATGTGATGGATTGTCCGGTGCTGCTGGAAACATGTTTCGACAGCTGCTGCTCGAGACTGTCGGTCAGTGTCAGGGTGGTAGGGTTTTGCTGGGTGGGCGGTCCAACAATCATTATGCTGTCTGATATCTCCCTATTCGTATTTTGTGCTGGAGTCGTCTTATTCCGATCCTCGGATCGTGACGTGACCGTCGTGACTTTCTCGCCATGGAGAGGAACCCAATCTATTTTATAGCACAGCTCCCTGGCAACCCCTTGGTCGACCTGCTGCCCCCCAGCGTCATGAATAGGGTCCAGGACCAGCCCCTCCATCGAAATCAATTCTGATTTGCCCTCAATGTCTGTGGCAAACATGGATATCGTGGTAGACCCAGGGCTGGAAAAGTCCGGATTCCCACTGCCATACACACGCATCCTGTCGCCTGGCTTGGAGACGTGGTGGCGCAGATTTCCCGAGATGGACAGGCTCTTGAAGAAGCGAGGCATGAACAGCGAAGACAGCTTGCCCCTCCCGGCACCAACCACAACCCATGCGGCGTGGGTGAATTGATCCAGCAGGGCTGGGTGGATGTGCACGGCCGGCTCGAAGCCCTTGGGCATGGTCCTCGCCGTGTCGGGCACCACCACGTCGGCGGTGCAGGCCGTGTCGCTGGCCGAGCAGTTCTCCATCGAGCGGAACTCCCTGCTATATTTCGCCGTCACCCTATCGAGGTCCCTGTAGATGTCCTCGGCGGCCACCGTCTCGGTGCAGGCTCGTGAGATGGCGTGCTTCTTGGCCTCGAAGCGGGCGGCCTCGTCCGCCTTGGCGTCGTGGACGTTGTTGACCTGGCCCAGCACGCCGGTGCCGACGGTCCTAGGGCTGCCCGGCCTGTCGCCGCCCACCATCCGCGACGACTTGTGCTCGACGCGGATGAGCCCGCGGCAGTGCTCGACCCACTCCCTCTCGCGGTTCCACGAGAAGATGCGGAACTCGTCCCAGATGGCCGACGACTCCCGCGTGCCCTCGGGGTTGGGCCGCATGGTGATGTTGATCTCCGCATCGACGCCCTCCTGGATGACAAACGGCCTGCTGATGGTGACGTCGCGAAACACATACCTGTCGATGGCGGCCAGCGCGTCGTCGTCCTGGTCCTCGTGCCCCGCCCCGTCCTGCCTCTGGCCCACGCCGGCCACGACGGCCCTCTGCGCGGCGGCCTCGACCGCCATGCTCAGGTAGCCGGCCATGGGGTAGACGATCATGTCCTGCATGAAGTGGCCGCGGACCCAGGGCATGTCGTCGGCGCGCACGACGTTGCGCCACGTCGGCTCCAGGTCGTTGGACCAGTCGGCCAGGCTGCCCACCACGTCGCTGCGCGGGAACCGCCGGAACAGGTGCGCCCGCCCGATCCGGCTCTCGTGCCAGTACCGCGCCCCGTGGTCCCACGCGTACTTGGGCATGTCGCTCAGCACCCTGAGCGCCCGCGCCGCCGGCACCGGGAAGTTAACGGCCCCCATGTCGAGCGCCCGGCCGTGCGTGAACAGCGACGCCGCCAGCGAGAGCGTGGTGTCGACGGCGTCTTTGTTGCGCACCAGCGACGCGAGGTACGTGGGCTTCTTGGAGAGCGCGTCGATGCTCTTGAGGATCTGCTTGGCGGGGCCTTCGAGGGCTGGGTGTGGGCCCATCTCGATCAGGAGGTCGAGGTTGTCCTTTCCTTCGGCCGGCGTGCACATTGCCGTCAGGGCTTGGGAGAAGAGCACCGGCTGCGTCAGGTTCTGGACCCAGTATGAGGTGTCGAGGACGGCGAGGTCCCGCACCCTCTTGCCCTTGAGGGACGAGTAGAACTCGACGACGTGCCGGCCCCCCTTTGGCTTGAGGTCGGTTGCCTTGGGGTCCAGCGGGCCGACTGCAGCTCCGTACCAGTCCGCCACCAACTCCATATGGTGCGAGTGGTAGGCCGTCTCGACGCGCACCCGCCTGTTGAAGAGCTGCTTCTCTTCCACCTTGGCCTGCAGCTCCTCCACAGCCGCCACATCACCCGAAGCCGTGATGCTGCCGGGGCTGTTGACACACGCGACGACCACCCTCCGAGCCGGGTCAGGGGTCATGGTCTTGATCATCTCCGAGACCTCCTCCGACCCAGCCCCGACCGCCAGCATACCACCCTTGAGACCCGGGTACGCCGCCTTGAGCTGCAGCACCGACTGGCCTCTGAAATACGCAATGGCCGCGCACTCGTGCAGCGTCAGCGCGCCAGCCGCGTACGCCGCGCCAATCTCCCCGCTCGAGTGCCCGACCACGGCATCCGGGCAAACGCCCCAGTCGCGCAGCAGATCGACCAGCGCCAGCTGGACGCCCGTGCAGCCGGGCTGGCTGAGCTCGGCGTCCGAGATGCGCGACGTCTTGGCGTCCTTTTGGGTAAGCTCCGCGACCAGGCTAAACGTGGCACCCAGCCGGGAGAGGCAGGCGTCGAAGCTCTCCAGCGAGGCCTGGAACACGGGGTACGAGGCCAGCAGCTCGCGGCCCATGGCGTGCCACTGCGCGCCCTGTCCGGTGAAGACGAAGCCGATCCTCGGGGGCCGCGTCGACCTGATGGGGTTGGCGGGGCACGAGGTGAAGCCGGACGTGAGGGCGGTGCTGTCGGCCCCGACCACGGCGTGCTTGTACGGCAGCAGGGACCGCCGCTGGCCCAGCGTGTAGGCCATGTTGGGCAGCACGGCGCTCTGGAAGGCGATGGGCCGCCGCTCGATGTAGAAGGTGATGTTGGCCATTTGCTTGGCGAGGGCGCTTTTGCTGCTGGCGGAGACGACGAAGAGGCGCTTGGGCTCGACTCGCTTGTGGGGTGTCTGCTCGGGTTTGGGGGTTGTTGTAGTTTCGGTGATGGTTTCGGTGGGGGTTTCTGTGGGCGTTTCCGTGGTGGTTTCGGTGTTGATAGCAATGGCGGTAGCAGTGGCGGTGGTGGTGGTGACATGGTCAATGACGGGAGGCGGGACTGCATCAGCCCCTGGACCCTCAACTTCAGCTTGGTCACTATTCGCCGCCCGATCTGCCTTTCTCTTCTCCAACAGCTCCTCCAGACTGAGTCCTTCCTCTCCTGGTAGCCTGAACGGCGCTTTCTTGGTCTTGACTCTTGGCGGCGCAGCCAGGACAGCATGTGCATTGCCACCTCCAAAGCCGAAGCTGTTGATGCTTATGTACTTTTTCCCCCTGGGCCAGGGCATGACCTTGCTTGGCACTTTTACGCCCCACTCGTCGAATGGTATCTCCTTGTTGCCCTCTCTGAAATCATGGTTCGGCAGCACGTACCCCCTCTCCAGCATCATTGCCGACTTGATCAGGCTGACGATACCGCTGGCCCCCTCGAGATGTCCCACGTTGGTCTTGACAGATCCCACCAGCAGCGGCTGTCTGGGGCTCCTATCCTCCCAAAACATGTCGTGCAGCGCCTTCATCTCCAGCGGGTCGCCCACCTTCGTCCCCGTCCCATGGGCCTCGACGTAACCGCAGTCCCGGGGGTCGAGCCCATTGTCCGCATACACCTTGCGCATCAGATCCAGCTGCGACTCCCCATTGGGCATGGTGATGCCGTTGGTGCGACCGTCCTGGTTCACTCCGGACCCGACCACCAAGGCACGGATATTGTCGCCATCCCGCAGCGCATCCGCCAGCGGCTTCAGGATGACCACACCGGCACCCTCGCCGCGGCCGAAGCCGTTGGCGCGCGAGTCAAAGGCGTACGACCGCCCGTCGCCCGAGAGCAGGCCGTTGGACGACATGGCGACAAAGTGGTCGGGCATAACGTTAAGGTGGCTCGAGGCCAGGACCACCAGCGACGAATCGCCGCAGCGCAGGCTCTGCATGGCCAGGTGCAGGGCGGTCAGGCTGGAGGAGCAGGCGGTCTCGACGGTGTGGCTGGGGCCGCGGAGGTCGAAAAAGTACGAGACGCGGTTCGCCATCATGGTGGGGGCGTTGCCGGTGCTCTGGTGCATGGGCTGCGTTTCGAGGTCGCGCAGGTTGTTGAGCTCGTAGTCGGTAAACGACCCGCCCGCGAAGCAGCCCACGTTGCGCCCCGCGATGCTGTGCATGGGGATCCCCGCGTTCTCCAGCGCCTCGTACGTGCACTCGAGGATCAGCCGGTGCTGCGGGTCCATGGCCACGGCCTCGCGCTCCGTGATCTTGAAGAATGGCGCGTCGAACAGCCCAATGTCTTCGCTCAGGAAGCAGCCCCCGACCGGGTTGAAGCAGCCCAGCCGGTCCGGGTTTGGGTGGTGGTAGCCCTCCTTGCTGAAGCGGTGCGACGGGATCTCGCTCCACCCGCTGCGGCCCAGGCAGCACAGCTCGTAGAAGGCTTCGGGGTCGGACACGCTGCCTGGAAGACGGCAGGCCATGCCGACGATGGCGACGGGCTCATACTTGGGGCCGGTTGGTGGTGGGAGTTTGCTCTGTCTTGTGTCTTGGGTGGATGGGATGTTGTTGATGGGGGTCTGGCTTGGGATACTGCCATTGGTCCCATTAGTGCCGCTGGTCCCATTAGCGCCGTTGGCCCCATTGCTGGCACCGTTTGTGTGGTGATGGCCGTTGCTGTTCATGTCGGCGGCCTGGGTGGCATCAACAAAGTTGTCACCGAGGACAGCCCCTTCAGCCGCAAGAGGGACTTCAAACAGAGGCAGAGGCTCATTGGCTGGTGACGCCGGAGTTTCCAGCGGCGTGCCTACTGGAGAGCTCATTGTTTCCGAGGTAGAGGTGTCATGGTCGACGGCGTGACTCTCTGGGGATTCATGGCGTCGACCATTTGTCTCGTGCTCGGGCTGCAGTGCGATAGGAGCCATCTTTGCAACTGATGTCCAGATGTGCAGAATCAAGTTCTGGAATAAAGGCTCCTCCTGGCCGAGTAGCTGTCGTGACTCGTTGCTAGCCTAGGCTTTGCACTGTGCAGGTGGTGTTGGTCTGTCGAGACTAATATCTCTAGAACTAGTGGATTCTGCACTAGGAGTTCCTGGATGCTTCTCATAACATGAGGCTACATGCTTTGACAAGAAGAATTCTGGGACACTTGAACAGCTTTCAAAAAGTGCTGGCCGGAACAAGTGAACAACAGTGGTACTCTTCACCATTCACGAGGGATCAGACTGGACTTAAGTGTCGTGATTTTCACTCTTGATCCCGTGCTCCTTTAGGATATCTGGCTTTTTACCATCCTCCGTATGTTATCTTAATTTTCCATATCCCAAGACCAAAAGATCGTATAACATGTTCCTTGAATCACAAGCTCCCGAGTTGCTCCAGTCCTCTACTTCCCGCAGATCCTTATCAAACCTCCGTTTGGGAACCCGGGCCTTTGGAAAGGGCCTCGCTCCTCCATGCCCCAATTTGGTATCATTCGCCAGCCCGGGCCAATCAAAACATCCCTAATTGTCGGCAGTTAGGTCGGGTAGGGTATCATATAAGGTCGGCAAGTTCTCGCCTATGAGCTTGCAATCCGCAGCCATGATAACGCTCAATGCGGCAATCAACGGACCAAAGACATTCACGTCAAATCCAAGACAATATACGGGCTGCAACATGAGAAACGCGGGAAGTTTAGAGTGGCCTGCATACCGGTTACCACGTCCGGAAGGGATTTATCTGCGTAATTCTCCTAGTGCTGCCGGACCGGGGAAATTACCCGGATCGGTCCTTAATGGTTTGTTTTGCCGCCCAAATGCCATCCCCACATCCTGAGACGAGTGACGGTACTCGGTTAATATGCTGCCGGGACTTTGAGGTTCCAGATCAAGCAGTATCTGCATGATGATGTTCAGTGCGACGGACTAATCATGCGCAGCACTGCAGGATTGAAATTGCTTGTTTTGCTTATCATGATTGATCTTGATGTGGCGTCTCCTCAGGAAATGATTCAGTCTTTTACTGGTGAATTACTTTCAGCCGGGGCCATTGCATCAACATGATAACAGCTGATAAAAGACTTTCTGGTTATATCGCTCCTTGGCCAGGAACACATTCTTGTCGTCACGCAGCCAGATCTTTGATGATTTAGACACAATCTTACTCCTATTCGATCCCAACACAGATTTCATACAGATACTAGACTAGAGAGTGCCGGATCTGAAAGGAATGCGTTGATAGGTTTCATCACATCCAACAGAAGAAAAAGACTGCCTGGTACTTGAAGAAATCTAGCAATCAAAAAGCATACAAACCAAAACACATCTTGAGTTTTGATACCAGTAGAGCCAGTGTAACCACACCAATGCAGTCAGATCCCTATCTTCCGCCCTTCCACTTTCCACCTTCCACCTTAGGCTGATGCCCTTCTAAACATCAAGGCAAACACGTCCCTCCACCAGCCCACCCACCCCCTGAGCACGGTGTACCCTGCCAGGACCCGCGTGTACCGGTAGACAAACGTCTCGCAGTTCTCGTAGTCGTGCGCGTAGCACTCCCAGGCCGCCTGGCTGCCGGGCCAAACCCCGCCCCTGCCCGTGTTGGTGCTGCCGGGGTCGATCTCCACGATCCTCGCGCTCTGGCCGGCCTCCACGCCGAGGTCCTCGACCTTCATCCGCGGGCCCACCACCGCCGCCCGGCCGCAGACGTCCTTGACCGCCACGAACCGCGTCCCGGCGTCCACCACGTCCGCCGCCGTCGCCTTGCCGCCCCCGGCCAGCACGAACATGACCCCGTTGGGCACCATCGGCGTGTCGACAAAGCACGGCAGCAGCATGTTGACCCGGATCCCGCGCCAGAAGCACGTCACGCGCAGGCACCGAAACAGCGCCGTCACCGCGTGCTTGGACGCCGTGTACTGCGGCGACCCCGTCAGCGGCATGATGCCGCCGATGGACCCCATGAGGAGGATGTGCCGGTCGCGCTGCTTGTGCCACTTGGCGATGCGTTTTTGCTTGTCCTCGGCGCTCTCGCCGTCGTCTGTGGCGCGGGTCCCCGCTTCCGCCTCGTCGTCCCTTTGCGGCGCCGGGTTCTTGAGCAGCCAAAAGATGGCCAGCTGCACCGTGTACAGGACCCCCGTGAGGTTGACGTCGAGCACCTTGGTCCGGGGCGGCGGCGGCGCCTCCCCGTCGAGGTCCAGCGGGTCGCCAAAGATGCCCGGCTCGCCCGGCTTGCCCGAGTCGTGCCCGATGCCCGCGTTGGGCACGACGACGTCGATGCCGCCGGTCGGGCTGGCGCGCACCGCGGCCTTGAACAGCGCGACCTGGCTGGCCCAGTCCGTCACGTCGCAGTGCTGGTAGTGGTGGTGCGGGCTGCCGCTGCTGCGCCGGAGCTCGGCCACCAGCTCCTCGCCGCGCCTGTCGTCCAGGTCTGCGATGAAGATGAAGGCGCCGTGCGTCGCCCACTCGCGTGCAAACGCGGCCCCCAGACCGGAGGCCCCGCCGGTGATCAGGATGACTTTGCCGGCGACACCGGACTTGTCAAATGGGGCGGAGAAGTCGACCGGGGCCATGGCGCGGATGACGGCGGCGACGTGGTCGTCGTCGACCCCGATGCTGCCACCGACGGCCTTTTCTTTGGTCATGGTACTGTGTTGGATGGTGATGGAGGTCTAGCGGTGGTGGTAAATCGACAAATTTGTTTTGGGGGGAATTTAAAATAAAACGAGTACGACTTTTTCTAGTATGCTGTTGGAAAAGGCTTTGGATTTGGCAAAAGTCAGAGACTCTTGAATATCACCTTGGTCGACTACTATGCAAAGAATTTTGCATGACCTTGGGATGAATGATATGCAGCTCAGAATTCATCAGCCCACACATGCCCCGGCAGGCCTCACGTATTGTTCCAAGCTGCAAAAAAAAAAAAAAAAAAAAAAAAAAAAAAAAAAAAACTGCATTCATTCCCAAGGCTCGGAGCAACAACAACTGTCAACCGCGTAACATCTTGCCCAAAATGGAACACCCTTGGCTTGTATCAATGAGCAACCCCGCGCCATTGCCATGCTCGGAGCATTCCAGCATTTGCATTCTCTACCCTCAACAAAGCACCCCGCCAAATCGTTTAACAAATCCCGATCCAGGAACCGACAATCGTGTGCAGCATGCCTGATTTTATCCCCACTCCCGGATATATTGGGTGGGCCGTTCCTGAAGTCAACAAACCTCCGATGACAGTTCGGTTCGCATCTCCCGTGTTGGTGGGTGTGACAACCCCTGTTCTGCTATAGTGGGCGCGTCGGTATATGATGCGGCTGCCATGCGACGGATGCTACGCTCGAGTATGCCGCATCACAATGCCGTGTTTCTGCGTGATAAGGAGCCGCAAGGGAAATTGATACTAGGTTGTTGTTACAGATAAAGCAAGACGCGTCCAGTACGATACCCATCTAACCAGTCAAAAATCCAACCGGCGGCTAAATACAGCATAAACCAGGCACAATGCGCGCTTCCGTTCGCCAACGTAATATACGCTGGGATTGTGCAGTCGACTCGTACCACCGATTTAGTAAATGGAAAGCAGGAACAATACTCACGAAGCAAAACTCTTCATGTCAGCCAATTCACCAGTCCCGGCTGAATCGTTACATCCCTCCGGACGCCCACTACCACTTTTGGAACGCCAGCCCACGCATGCTTCAGCCTGATTTCCTCAGTCGGGCCAGTGCCACAAGCCAGCATTCCAGGTTCGCCGCAACCCCCTTACCCAGCGACTCCTCGACGACGCCATCCTGCCAGCTCAGCCCGACGGACAGGCCCTGGCCCTTGACGCTGATGGTGCTGACGTTCAAGCCGCGGCCGACCGCCTCGGCGCAGATGAGGAACCGCGCCCTGTCAATGGCCCAGCGTCCGCCGCCACGGGGGCCGTCGCTGCCGTCCAGCACGCCAATGTTGGTGACCATCCACGACGACGACCGCGGCTTGTCGGCGTTGGCCTCGTGCTCGGCCCGCCAGTCGCCCACAAACTTCATCATGCCCGTCGCCATGTCCGTCGTGCCCGTCTCGAGGTACTCGTTGATGTCCCGCCGCACCCCCTGCGCCGCTTCCCACACCACCTTGGCCAGCTCGGCCGGCAGCTCGGGCGCGGCTGTCGGTGCCGCCGCCTGCTGCGACGTCGTCTGGGCCAGCAGCCTGCGGATCTCGGCCACCTGCCGCCGCCCGAAGCGGTGCTTGGACGAGCACACGTAGTTGGCCATGGTCTCGTACGGATCCATCCGGTCGTGGCCCGTCTCTTTGTCCGTGGGTTTTATGAAGCGCCGCGTCGTGATTGGCGTCTCGGCCCGGAAGGCGACCTGCTCGGACTCGGGGATCTGGAGTGCCATGGCCGTGAGCGTTAGGGCGTGCAGGAGACCCGTGAGGGTCGTGTCGTGCCTCCTGCAGAGCTGGAGGACGGTCGACAGGGGCTCTTCCGGGAGGCCAAACTCGGCGTAGTGCGTTTTCATCGGCCCTCTCCGCATCGGAGCCCAGTGCGCATAGCTGCGCTTCATGGATTCTGGGGTCAGCCACGCTGGGGCTTTGTGTTCAAATAGAGTCTTGAGGAGGTACGGCGGCGTCAACTTCATCTTGAGCAGCTGCTCGTGCGGCTGCGGGAAGCGGCGGGGGTCTATGGACGCGGAGACGGGGTGCGGCCAGCTATCTTCTGGTCTTGAGGCCGCGGTCGCATCCGTCTCTTGCATCTCTGCATCGCAAGCGTTGAGCTGCCGTAGCAGAAGCATGTGGAAGATCTTCCCGCTCATGCCGTCCACGTTGGTGTGGTTCCAGCTGAACAAGACGTCAAGATAGTAGGACTTGTCGGCCGCCCGACGGCGAGTTGCCAACATCCTCCATCCAGGGCGCGTCTCGAGATTCTCAAATTTGGCATCTAGCAGAAACTCATCCTGGGAATCCTGCAACTCCTGGTCCGCCGTCTGCGTCACGTACTTGACGTGGTTGGCAAGCTCGATTTTGTCAAGTTCAACCCACTTGGGGCGACGCGAGTCTTCCCCCAGCAGTCCAACTCTCAACAGCGGCTGTTGTCGAACGACTCCCGCCACAGCTCGAGCGAGCCAGGTCGGGAGCACACCTTCATCGGACTCGGCGCTGCTGTTTTCTAGGATTGCTGAGACGTCTGGCCCGGCATAGCTGCATGCAACCGACGTGCCGGCGTAAAAGTCCAAATGATGTAGAGCTGACTGGTACTGCTCTCTGTGCACGTGATACGTTTTCGCACGTCAGCCGGAATCGCACAGGTTTGAGGTTCGTCAAATGGCAGAAAAGCGCCACGGGTGGCTGAGAGCAAGCAAAAGTGAGACTTTGCACCTACAATTGACCAAGAGGGCGGATTACTGTTTGTTCAGAGCCTTTGGTGGCTTTGGATTTGGTGGGCTTAAAGTCAGTCATCATATGTAGATGCCTCAATGTTCACAAGGTAGGTGAGTCAAAATAAATGAAGCGCAGTAAGTCGTTTTTCCTGTGCCGTGACTCAACTTGAACTACAAGCGGTGAAACTGCCGAGCAAACAGCTATATCGTCAAGTTTCATCAAAGGATCAAATGTCCGATAGGAGAAAGCTTGACACATCACGACTGGCGAAAGTATCAAGATATATTTGCCAGCTAGCAATCAGGGGCGTATTTTGCAGCCATCGTTTTTGCAGCTTCTTGGCTTGCTTGCCCTTCGGCGTCCGCGGGTCAGCAAGGGCGAACGCACCCTGGCTGACCATTATGTGGACCAAGTGAGATTCTCGAATGCCGCGTAAAACTCAGATCCATCTCGCCTGTTGCTCACATTCACAGGTGTATGTTGCTCCAATGATCTGAGAGAAAGAAAGCCCGTTTGCTTTTAAAAATTGGATATCTGGTCGGCCATTGGTGCGGGATGCAGAGAATGAATGAATACGTCCTGCTCTGCAGGAAAAGGGTCTGGTATGGTGGTGTCGGCTGACTGAGCCTTGGCCCGCCTTGCCCGCCAGGCGCATCGATGACACATAATCTCGCCTTACGGTCCTAGTGAGTACAGTGGGGTCGTCCTCCACTTTTGTTGCTGCTAGGGTCGGCCTTGCGGAATACGCTGGTTATACGTCCAATTGCGCCTAGACATAGAGCTAGTGCGACTCAATCGCGGATATAGTTCCCAGGAAACCAAACAGGACTGGAACTAAATGTTTATTTCCATGTCTTCAATCATATTCGAGCGTATTGTCGATGTGCGAGGACGTCCGTAGCTAGGCACATAAGCACGTTGAGTGCCTTATGTAAGAATAAAAACAAAAATAAATAAAAAATACATAAAATAACTTCGGAGCCGAGATCACAGTGGCTGTGACGTTAGCTTATCGGCTTACTCCACGCTACACATCCCTACAACCTCCACTGGTCTTTTGCAAAATTCCATTCTTGCCTACGCTGTTTGTGTTCCAAACAAAGTCTGAAACCGACTTTCCTTAGACACAAGACCAAAAGCACCACCGAGACAACATCATATTGACTATTGTAGCGATTGAACTGTCGTCTTTGCCTAGACAATTAAACCATTTACCATCGCCCCAATAACGCAGTCGCAAAAAACCCATAATTCTTTTGGGTCAAGACTGGGCGTAGAAAGGTGGTTCAGTAGCCCCAGTCAGCAAGACATTCAGCGTCGGGTACCTCGCTGAGGGTCAGCATCTTGTCGAGCATGCCTGCCTAACGCTCCGAGCAAGTCTCGAACTAACCTGGCCACATCTCACCACACCACCAACGGTCACTATGCAGCGAACAAATCCGGGGTTACTACGGCCTTCCTGAGGGCGATGGAGATCCCTCCACGGGACGGCGTGTAGCCTGTGGGGCTTTGCACATTAGGTGTAGTAAGGCCGGGAGCGAGAAGTATTCAGCTCGTTCAAGACGAAGCCGATGATCCCTCTCAACTTGTCAAATTGCTCTCCTTATATCAACCACTTGCCCTTTCGTTTGGACTCCACAGTGCTGTAGGGATGTCTGGTAGAATTGAACCAACCATCATATTGCATATCACCAAATCAACTATGGACTCTTGACAGCTGTAGAACAATAAAACTATTATACTGTTTTTTTATACATATTCAACTTGCTGTTTGTCGCAGACGCTCACACACACCTGCAGCCATGCGATTCCTCAACATCCTGGCCGTCGCAACATGCGCGAGCGCTCTCGTCATCGACCTCAACCCGACAAAGCTAACGGATGCGCAGGAAAAGGCACTTGCGGCCATCACGGTGCAAGACGACCCGAAGCCCAAACCTGAACCTGGCAAAGAGGACCCAAAACCACAAGACGAGCCTAAGCAGGAGCCTCCCAAACAAGAACCCCCAAAACAGGATCCTCCCAAGGAGCCCCCCAAGCCTGAACCCAAGCCAGAACCCAAGCCCGAACCCAAGCCCGAACCGAAACCTGAACCCAAGCCTGAACCTCCCAAGAGCAACCTGAGCGGCGACCAGCAAAAAGCCCTGGACGCGCACAACGCCGCTCGCGCCGAGGTCAAGGACGGGCAGAAGCGGGACCCGATGCAGTGGGACAAGGGCCTCGAGGACGCGGCGCGCAGCTGGGCCAAGCACCTGGCGTCCCGGAACCAGGGGCTCGAGCACGCCAAGGACCGCGACGGCAAGGGCGAGAACCTCGCCGGCCGCATCATGGACGGCGACGCCATGGAAAAGGCCTCCAAGATGTGGATCGACGAGAAGAAGGACTACAAGTGCGGCGTCAAGATACAAACCTACATCGACAATGGCAACTTTGGCAAGATTGGCCATTACACCCAGGTCATCTGGCCAAAGACCACAAAGGTTGGCATCGCGGTGGAGGGTGGTTTTGTTGTCGCGAGGTATAGCGAGGCTGGAAACATGTGCGTATTTTTTCCCCCTCTTCCTTCCCTCCTGACCCTTTTTTGAACTTGATGGTCGCGTCTTATCGAAATACTAACATATAATTTTACTCTACAGGATGAGTGAGGCTGCATGTAAGAGTTGAGCCAGGAGCTCGCCTCTTCTACATATCTGTTTTCTTTCGGCGTTGACGCAGACAAATAAGTACCTGGGCCTGGGGTTTCTGGTTCGCATTTGGTCTTCAATTCATGATTGTCTTCTTTTACTCCTAATTCTATTTTTGTTGTTCCTTTTCTTCTTATTAGCCGGGCCGGTCGATACCATGATATTCAGTGTAAATAGATTTTTCACCTTTCCTTTGGATTTTCTCGTCCACGATTTTCTGTTCCAAACAATTTCATTTCGCACGTCGAGGCATACTTTCAAATTCGACTGAAACCGACAAGCGACAATACAGTAAGCTGTGGTAGACGATTCCTCAAATTAAGCCAAGAAAAAGCCAATAAGCGATACACTAATGGACCCTGCAAAACATAGTAAGACGGCAGTGACGCATGCAGGATATCGCCTGCGCCACCCACATTTCGCCTGGAATGCGGGAGCAAGGCGAAGCTGCCCGTACCACCATGAACAATAAACCCTGAACCCCTCTTTTGCTTCGCGAAAAGCCCAACGTGACAGCGACTCCATGCCGCCATAGACCAAGAAACACACTACGCCACAGATCGGCTACTGGCCACCTTGTCAATCCACCGTTTTCCCCAGAGCAAAAACAAAAAACAATGGCCTTGCGAGCTCGCTGCTTGCCCAAGGACGAGGCACCGACGGCGCGATACCAAATCCTCCACGCAATGCAGCGCGAAGTGTTTGGGTACCAGCGAATCGTCTACCTCGCCGGAAGCACGACAGGCAGTGGCACGGCCGACTGGCGCGAGGCCCTGGTCGGCTCGCTCGCGCACCTCCCCGTGACCTGGGTCGACCCGTCACGACCCGAGTGGGACGAGAGTTGGCGCGAGGACTATGACCATGAGCCGTTTCGCGAGCACGTAAAGTGGGAGCTGGATATGAAGCGTCGCGCGGACCTCGTCGTCGTGCACCTTGCCGCCTCGTCTCGGCCGAGCGACGGCCTGTTGGAGTTGGGCGAGATGGCCGGCGCCCGGAGGAGGTGCAAGGTCGTCTGCGAGAACGGGTACCAGAAGCGGGGGGATGTGGTAATGCTCTGCCAGCGGCATGAAATCGCGGTTTTTGGCAGCGTCGGTGAGCTCGCGAGGGATTTGGCCGAGCGCGACTTGAAGGGGGTTTGATAGGCATCGTCGCTATGCGACGTCCTCTGAGGCTGCTGGGGGCGAGTTCGACGGCTCGGGCGTTTTGGCGGAGCCTATCTGTACCCAGCGGCCTTGGGCGTCTCGTGGATGCAAGAATCTCATAACCAGGTGCTCCAAGGGTTTGTAGTTGATCTCGATGTTATCCCAGAGCCGAAAAGAGTCCAAGTTCAGCCCCGCGCAGTCCGTTTTCTCATCATAAACGAGGGCGACGCAAGCCGATTCCCGTCGATGACCTCGATGGTTGTGTATTGGGACAAGCTGCCACACATCGTGCTTCTTTGCTGGCGCAGCCGAGGATGAATCGCCAGGGTCAGCAAAGCATTTGCATCCCGTGAATCGTATGACTTCGGGCTCGTCCCAGTAGTATTCGCAAGGTCGCAAGCCCGAATCATTGACGATGAGCCTCTTGAGACTAGGGAAGCATTTGAGAAACCTAGGAATCATGTCTTCCTTGCAAGTAGTGATCCGCGACCCATCAGGGCAGGCACAAGTATCCGGGTTATGGGGCGCATTAATGGGGTAATAGGTGTAGTCCGGGGTAAGAATGTTGTCGTCGTCAATCTCATAAACCAAAGCCAAGTTTTGGATGGCCTCGAACGCAGGGAAGGGATCAACAGTGACGCTCATGACCTTAGGAAACAGGGACAGTTGAGTTCGCACAAGGCGAAGCGAGATGACGTCTAGAGTGCTATTGTAGCGACAAACCCCACTCCACTCTCTCACCCGAGCATTACGGAAGCCGTGCTCGTCGGGGCTCATCCATCCTCCACGATTCTCGAAGCGAAGGATGTCTGGGAACACCTTGAGCACTGTCTTTCTTGATTCGGCACAGATACCGCTCAAAGTGCGACGGTCGGCCGAGCCGGCGATAAGATCTCGCTCCTCTTTATAATAGACCACAAAAGCCGGTTGGATGCCAGCGACGTTCTGGTAAGGGTAGCGACCTCCACCACGCCCGCCGAGGTCAAAGGAGTACACTCTTGGGCGTCTATCGAGACATTCGAGCCATATCATTTGCCGGAGCTCAGGTGGAAGAGATGAGAATGATGTGGATATTGGTAAGTGCAGATCTGGGGACTGGGGAGAAGCTCTTGTTTCCACGAGTGAATTCATCTTGGGCCTGCTGCTTCAACCAAAAAGGCGTAGTAGTGGTGGGCGAGATCGCAATCTGGGCAAATGCCTTTGTGCGAAACAGCTATGGGTCAGGCATTTTGTGCACTAGGGAATAAAGGATAAGATAGAGGGAACATGAAAGATGGTTTTCGGGGGATCACAGAATCGACTGGATTTCTTCATTTTTTTGGTTGGTGGCTTGGTGCTAAACTCTAACTTTAGCAAATGCTTGTTAATATGGTTTGCAGATTGTAGGGCAACAAGTCACGATATAATACCGACATGTATATGGTCCTTTGTAGAAAGTCCCCAGATCTAACTACAGATGGAAATTTCAGCTAGGGATGGGAAACTCGAACTAAAAACAGGCCGTCCCAAATTAGCTGGATTTGATTGGCCAATGGAGTCAGAGAATCGCGTTCAAGTGGGTTCACTGGATTTGCCAAGGGTCGGATTTCGATGCTGTGTTCCCCGCAAAAGCCACCAGCACCGACCAAAAGACCCCTCCGCGCCGCCACCCACTCCAACCAGCCAACAAACACACCCACTGTACGACATAGCAGCAAAAGCTGGATGTATTTCTTAAATACGCCTCCTCGTTTAGTTGTAACCTGCATGTTCTAGAGTCATCGCTGCGGTTCCAACTAGCTCCATCGAACTTTGCAAGCCACTGCGCATAGCTTCCCCATCATCATCTGCTTGATTGATCCAAACATTACCCACACCTCTTATAATCCTCTCAAAACCAGCCATGGACGACCAGTTCAACGTTAGAACGGACGACGACTTGTTCCTCGACGACTTTGAGCCCGTAGACTCCGAAGCCGTCCCGTCCGTCGTCGCGCCCGAGCCTCAAACGCCAATCGAACACTCCCCGTCGGTCCCCGAAACCCGGCCAACCACCTCTGAAGCCAGGCCGCAGAACCCAACCCCCAGGAAGGCCGCCTCCACCAGGCCACCTCCATCCACGAACACCGAGCCTCGGCCGCGCGGACAGCTCGGCCAGTCGCGACATGCCCCAGCCGCCTCCTCGCCAAACACGCGCGGTGGACGCGGCCAGCGCGGCCGCGGCGGGGGCGGCATAGGAAAGCCGCACGCGCAGGCGGTCCAGCAAGCGAACAAGCCCGAGCCCGCCGAGGCGAGCACCCCCGCCGCCGCGCCCGAGGACAGCAGCGACGCGGTAGAGGGCGCGACGCCCTCCGCGCCGGCCGACGAGGATCCCAACGCGCCCCCGCCCAACGCGCCCACGGGGCCAGCGGCCGCGACCGCGGCGGCGGGGCAGCAGACGCCCGTCAAGCCTGCTTCGGTGACGTCGGAGGCGCGGCTCAAGTCCGGGGCGAACCCGCGCACCAAGCTGACGGACGAGGAGCTGTCGGCCAAGATGGCCGCCATGGCGGTGGCGTCGGCCGAGAAGATGCGGAGGCACAACCAGGCGCAGCGGGACGAGCGGGACCACGAGATGGCCATGGCGCGCAGCGCTGAAGACGCGCGCAAGAGGCGCGCGGCGGAGCAGGAGAAGCGCCGCCAGGCTGAGGAGGATAGGCAGAGGCTTGAGGATGAGAGGGCTAAGAACCGGGAGAGGAAGCTCAAGGCCATGGGCGCCAAGGACGGAGCCTGGGAGCAGGAGGCGCAGCAGGAAGACAGGAGGGCGTTCACCGGAGGGGCCAACGGTGGAATTAGGGGGTCTAAGGGTCTCCATTCTGGCAGGCTGGGCGGGCTCCAGGGTAGCAAGTATGCCACTGGAGATGGCGACGACGCGCCTGAGGATCGCGGCTATCACAACCACCGTGGTGGCCGTGGTGGAGGGAGAGGACGCGGCCGTGGTGGAGATTTCGGCGGCAGAGGCGGCGACCGCAACGGCCAGCAGGCTTCCAAGCCAGCCATCAACAACGAAGCCGAGTTCCCACCGCTGTCGACAAACGCTGCGCCTAAAACGGCGGCGGTGGAGGCGGTTAAGAAGAGCGAGACCCCCGTCAAGATGTTCTCGCCGCTAGCGCCCAACGCTCGGTGGGACGACGAGGTTGAAGCCGAGGACGCGAGAACAAAGGCTGAAGATAAACCCGCCGCCTAGGTTCGAGATATAAATGACGATAAAAAGCGAATGTGAACGGGATGTCATTGGTAACCAAGAAATTCTTGGCCTACCTTTCTAGCGAAGTTCCGCAGGGTAAGACTTTTGATTTTAGGAGTAGCCCGGGGCTGATTGTTATTCGATACAAAGAGCCAAGTGTCAAATAAAGCGATACCACATAGCACAATACGGGAAAAGGGAAAAAATATCATAATCAGATAAACACCGTTTAAAAGTCGTGTGAAAACATATTGCGGCTTACCAAGCTCAATATTATGAAAATATGTGCCCCTGGGATTCTGTCCCAAAACAACAAATCAGCTTAGGTATCGCTTGTCCAATCCTTAACGCCTATATCACATGGTTCCATTAAACGCCATTACAACCAGTAGAACTGGGAATAAAAAGGCATACAAGGTGCCTCACCACCTGCGCCCACGACCTCCGCGACCCCCACCGCCACCGCCACCATAGCCTCCCGCCCGTGGCCCTCTGGGGCCCTTCCAACCATCGTCATAACCTCCAGGCCCTGATTGGCCGTGGTCGTCCAACGGCATCCTGCCACCGCCTCCTCCCCTCGACCGCAGCTCTTTGGGGAAGGCGTCGTACGTCTTCCGCATCTGAGCGTAGCCGAGGTGCATCTTGCCGTAGAAGTGGTCTGCCAGTCGTCTGTCGTTGTCCAGGCGCGAAAGGTACGCGCCGCAGACGTCGCACACCTGAAGCTTCTGGTGACCCGAGGGACCCCCTGTGTCGGCAAGCGCGCGGAGCTCCTTTTCCCGCTCGGCTTTGGCGGCCTGGTTTTGGCGCACGCGCACGTATTCATCTAACGCGAGCGTGACCTGGCCGGACTCTCCTAGGATTTCGACCTCGACCAGGCCGCAGTTTATCGAGTTTTGAAGATCGGATATCGTTCGTAGCTGTCAGCAACAACAGAATGTTAGCGACCAGTCTCCCAAGAACCAAATCGGGCCAAGCGTGGCAAGAGATAGCTGGGAATTATGTGTAACGTACCAGCACATTTGTTTGCCTAATCTCATCGGGGGTCTTCTCCAACCTCCTCTGAGCCGCGTCTATCCTCCTGTTGCACTCGTCGATATACTTTTGCAGATCCCGCATGTAGTCGTACTCAAAGCCCATCTTTTGTCGCTCCTTTTCCGGCAGTGCCTCGTATTCCGCCTTGAGCGCCTCCGAGTGTACTTTTGGGCAAGGGCCTAGATCCTGTCGTGTGTTTGTGAAGAGGTCGTGGGGGCATGTGCCGGCGACGTAGGACCGGCAGACCTTGGAGTCGGTGAGAGAGACTTGGGCAGGGCGTGCGGCGATGCCGCCACCCATAAGTTGCTCTGTAACGGTGCATCTTGGTGTCAGCTTGGCAAGCAAGATGGGGAAGATGGAGAAGATGGGTGCTATGACAGGGCTTACCCAAGAGCTTTCTCTGCTCCGCCGCCATGTTTGCGATGGAGGATTTTGGCTCGACTTTTATAAAAAGCGATGGGGATTGAGTGCAGATGTGGAAGGTGCCTAATGGGTCTGGTCTCAGCTGCTGAGTTTTGCAGAGGGGCGCAAACTGGACTTGCGTGGTGAAGAGTGCTGTTAGGCCGTGGAATTTGCTGCTGTGATCTGCCTACGGAAATTTTGGACGTGACCGCGACAGCTCAATTGAATCTGGATTCTGGAAGCCGCTGCGTGGTGGGGCGTCAGTCAATCGGTGGGCTTCTAACCAATCATAGAAGAGAGCATCAGATTTAAATTGTGGGGTACTCGGATCGTGGAGCTGACATGACACCTACCTCAGGGACACAAGGGTCTCGAAGCTTTCAACCGTCGGTTTTGCCGGACAACGACAGACGTCAAAGCCAACCTTGCGGACCTCTCGACCTTGGGTCCTTTGCTATACAGCCGCGGATGGGGCGGTCGAGGCGATGGCACGATTCGTTCTAGACATCACGATGCAGTCTCTCTTTGCTTTCCTTCTCTTCCCCCTCCTCGCCGCCGCCCAATACCACGAGCAGCTAGTACTTCGACCACTACCCCTATCCGCACTACTCGCCAGTTTCAACTTTCGCGCCAACACGACCATCGCAGACTTTGAAGCGCACAACTACCGACTTTTTCCGCGCTCCCTTGCGCAGATTTTACAACATGCCGGCACCCGCGAGCTGCATTTGAGGTTCGGGCTTGGACGATGGGATGCTGAGAGTTGGGGCGCCAGGCCTTGGGATGGAACTCGGGAGGGCGGCACTGGTGTTGAACTGTGGGCTTGGCTTGATGCAAGCACAGATGAGGAGTATGTTGATTCGTCAGATATGGCAATGAACTTGTCCGGTCTAGTCGGGACTTGTTGGTGGTCGTCATGCTAACTTGGAACCGCTTGGTGATTTCAGAGCCGATCGCAAATGGTTGACGTTGACAAATGCCTTGTCTGGTCTCTTTTGCGCCTCTCTCAACTTTATCGACGGCACACGAACTACCCGGCCTGTCATGTCTTTCCAGCCCGAGGGTGACCACCCCAACGTCACGGCTGCCAACATGCATCTACTCTATGGCACTCTTCCCCGCGAAGTAGTTTGCACCGAGAACCTTACCCCCTTCTTGAAGCTGCTACCATGCAAGGGCAAGGCTGGCATCGCTTCCCTGCTCGACGGCCACAAGCTCTTTGATGCCTCTTGGCAGAGCATGGCGATTGACGTCAGGCCCGTCTGTAGTGAGGATGGCGGCTGCGTTTTGGAGATTGAGCAGACCATTGACATGGTCTTGGACCTGGACAGGGCGAAGCGACCCCGTGGTATGACTTCATCCCATCGTTCTACACGAGGCGTTACATGTACTGACTAAATCCAGACAACCCTATCCCTCGCCCTCCCCCCAGCGAGGAGCTCAAATGCGACACCACCAAGGAGTACCACAATGAACACACCTGCTTCCCCGCAGACTACACCGCCCACCAGGATTGGACATTGTCAAAAGTGTTCGGGCGGTCGATGCAGGGTTCATGCCCGCTGGCTAACAGCGACGTACCCCCAGTATGCATGCAAATCCCCGAAAGCCGCAGTGTGTACACTTCGGAAGGGGTGCACGAGATAAAGAACCCCGACGGGCGGTCGCGATGCTTCAAGGTCGATGACGGCGCTCTCGTCGAGCTTGTGCTTGCCGAGCCGAGCCAGGAATCTTCCGCCCATCCGGAATCGCCGGGAGCTGATTTCGAATCCAGGGGTTTGCTGAAGCCTGAGGTTCCAGCTCTGTATGCCGAGCGCAGCTTGACCGGCCATGGCGCCGAACGCGGCGGCGTACAGACCATTTTCACAAACCCGAGCCCAGACAAGGAGATTGAGTTTGTGTACATGGAGAGCCTGCCTTGGTTCATGCGCATCTACCTACACACCCTGACTGCCCGCGTTGCAGATTCGGAGATTGATTCAAGGGGATCTACGGTCTCGGCTGGCCAGGCCCAAGCCAAAGGAGATAAAAAGGTGATACAGGAGATTTACTATCGACCGGCACTTGATCGCGCACGTGGGTCGCAGGTCGAGGTGCGCATGCGCGTCCCGCCAGCCTCGACAGTCTTTCTCACGTACGACTTTGAGAAGTCCATTTTGAGGTACACAGAGTACCCGCCCGACGCCAACAGGGGTTTCGACGTGGCATCGGCCGTCGTAACCATCCTAAACAGCAACCAATCCTCTTCCACGTCTTCGAGAAACGCCAACCTCAGGACTGCGTCGGTTCTTCTCAGCCTACCAACACCCGACTTTAGCATGCCGTACAATGTCATTATTTTATCCAGCACTGCAATCGCTTTAGGGTTCGGAGGACTGTTCAACATCTTGGTTAGGAGGTTTGTCGGGGCAGACGAAGGTCCTCGGCCGGGTTTGGCGAATGGGCTGGCAAGGTTGAAGCAAAAGATCAAGGGCAAGTTTGGGGCAAATAAAACACCCGGCAAGGACGACGCCCCCACTCTGGCTTCCGCAGGCGACCAGGGTGCTGATGGTAGTAAACAACAGGCGTTGACATGATCGTTTGCAGCATTTAGAACTGATTCTACGTAGTTAAGTTAAAAATAATGAGAAAACTGGCTTTGGTCAGAGCTTTTCGATGGACTGACAATGTATTGCTACTAACATTGATTAAAGACGATGCGCGGTTTCCCAACCGGAGTGAATGCTGTTTGTTGATTCGGTTGATGGCCACTACATGGTGTAACAATCCCGTTGGTGAATACAAGATCAGGCAGCAATGTGAGGATCTAAGTAACAGGAGACGAACACGACCAGTTGTTATCTCACTGTTGAGCAGTGACATCTTTCTCCCTTCTGGCAGCCCATTATTTCTACTCCTGTTCTCATCATCTCGAAAGTATATTCCAAGCCTCCCCCTAACAAACAAACAAGGTAACTTAACCACAAGGAATATAAAAAGTTGAAAACACTATCCGCTAATTTGGCAAATGGAAGATATTTCTGGCTGATCAAGGAGTAGTCAAGCATCCATACAATGAGGCCTCTACATACCACCTACTCCGACATTTGGGTCGCAGCCATCCTTTTCCTCTCCGCTGCTACTCAAGCCGCCATGTTCCCATCGGTCCAACGCAACGCCTTGATTAGCAGCAGCACCACCGACACGGTCAGCAACCCTGACGCCTCACCATCGTCCGACGAGTACAGAGCGGAATACGCAAAGGGACCAAAGCCAAAGCCCAAGGCCCCATCGGTACCGTCGCCAAAGACTATATCTGCGCCCGCCGATGCGCCCAAGTCGGGCCCTGGCATGCCCGTTATCGCTTACTATCACCCTGAAAAGCTGGACATGAGGCCTAGCACCGAGACTTATATGTATGGTGGCTATCGTGAGTAGTCTCCTGTTTCGTTTCTCGTCCCCTGTCTTGTCTTCTCTGTTGCGTTCTCTTTCGCTTTCTCTATGGATTCCCCTATCGTTTTCTCTACTATTCAGCTGGCTTGTTGTCTAACGCGGTGGACCGGCAAAAAAAAATAATAAAATAAAAAAGAACGCTAACAAAAAACTTTGTCTACGACTATTAGGTGTTTCATGTGGCAAATATGCCGGTGGCGAGGAGGGGGACGTAATGAGATCGGCTGCCAGCCTTCGCGACACAAAACAGGATGTCAAAGCAGACGCGGGTAAATGTATCAGAGTCGGATGCAGTGGCTCGAGTGCTGTTTATGTAAGTACACCCAGGACATCTGCCCGACTGTTGCCTCTGGCATATAAAAACACTAACACGGGCATTTACATCATTCGACGTCTACCAGTTCTGCAATCACGACAAGAGCAAGTCCAAGACAGTCGCACACTCAAGCATCGGTTTCATGGCCCAGACTCTATCCGAGCTGTGCTGCCAGCCAACCCCCGGCGGCGGCGAGGCGGGCGAGATTGTGAATGGGGACAACAACTACTCGGTGGTCGTCGGGTACGGCGACTGTTCCAAGGGAGACGGGGACGGTCCGTACACCGAACAGCAGGCCAAAGCCCGCCCGATCTGCCGCGGAAAGCCGGCGCCTTCCAAGAATAGTGGTCCTGGAGGCGGTGGAAGCGGTTCCTGGAGGGGTGGTGCGTCGTGGACTGCGGCGGTTGTTGGGCTTGGGTTCTTGCTGTATGCTCGTCTGGGATAGGGTAGGGTGCTGTCTTGGCGACGGTGCGGGCTTGGCGATGCGGTTTCCTGTCAAAGGGAGATTTTTTAGAGTTGAGTCATTTGGATGATTGGGTAACCTTGGGTAGATTGGATGAAGTGGTACGATCGGCATGGCATTAGAATTACTGCATCTTGAGTGGATGAGATGCGTGGTACAGCATGACAACCTTGTGATGCCAGTTTAATTTGCAACATATGAATTTATATATAATCCTTTTAAATGGAAGCATACCACGTGAGTCTGCCGTTTGCATCCATGAGCGCTTAATTTGTTTGATAGTGTGCATTGCCACTCGCCTCCCATGTGCTATACACTGGACCAGGTGCTCACCAGCTCTTCAGGAAGCAAGTAACCTCACCAATCAGAAGGGAAAATTTACGTACTATAGGCCAAAGACATATTTCGAGGCAAGCACAGCCTGTCTCGCAAAGCCTGGAATCTAGAATTAGATGAGCCACCAAGCCATCAATCCCTGGGCTTGTCACGATACAGTTCCGACGTAGGTCGAGGCTCTGCCTGGGTGGAGAACCGACGACGCCCTTGCCTCTCAGCCGCGCGCCTCGTTTCGCAACGTTGTTCTCACCAACCGATTTCAGCCCTTTTCAGCTCCCGCTTATAGCAGGAGGCAGGGCTTTGGAGTCCTGTGGCGGGTTTCGCATAGTCTATAGACGGCCAGGGTTGGTCTACCAAAGCCCGCTTAGAGAGCAGCAGGGCCGGTATCCGGTATGTTCGAGGGAGAAGAGGGAGGGAGACGGTTCACTTTCAGATCTCACGAGCCAGGAAATTTCCCAGAAATATATTGTCTTGCTCCTGTTGCTCTTGCGTAAATTGTTGCTCGATACACCCTCTCCGGGTGGCTGTCAATGCGATCGCATTGCTGTCAGTTATACCATATCTGGCTTGAAGGTTCCAGTTCTAGATGACAATTTCAGTTAGGGGTAGTTTCTCGATGATATTGTATTTTCATTCAGCCCTATCGTGCGTAAAATATTTTTATGCTCTGGGCTGTCAGCTAATTCAGCCATCAACTGCCAGGTTTTGCGCCACAAAGTGCTGAAATCTGCACGGACTTTTATTTAGTCTTCCTTTTTCTTCTTTGTCTACCCATCCCTAGATGAGCTGGATCACGGACTTGACGGACTTAGCCGAGTGTCGCGAGGCGGAAAACGCGGGATGCGATGCTACCTCCCATTATTGCAAGGGTGTTTGTTAATTGTGCACACCCTGGAAATGAAGGCACCCAAGGCACCTTACATAGGATAGGTGTGTGGGTATACCGATGGGAGGCTTTTTTCTTCCTGCAGCATGCTTTCGGGCCTTGGGGCCGAAGATGGAGGATGATCACCCCTACGATGTATTTATTTTTAATCACAGTAGGTGGGGGTGTCGCCCACTGTTAGACTAGACTAGTCATCTTTCCATCGCGATCACACCGGGCCTGCAATACTTTGTACGATTTTTCGTATGCGACTCTTGCTGCAAGATAGGACGGTAGGATCGTAGGTTGGTGTGCATGCCACGCTATCTTTGGGCCTTGGCTTCACTCGGCAGGGCAAGATCAAATCAGGACCAGTAGTGTTTCATTCGCGGCTGCAGCAAGCCGCAAGGGGATGACGGGACATGGTATCCGTCAATTGAGACCGTTCCAAGAGCTTGGCGATGCGCGTCCCGGCAAGCGAAGATGTTGAAAATGTGCGAATTGTTTGTATTCACCGCGCCAACAACCAATAAATTCGATGGCGCGTTCATCACTCTGGGATGCATGCAAGAGTTTGCCCCCAGGACACATGGAAGAGGAAGGATTCTACCGTATCCTTTGAGCTGAACGGAATATTAGATCTAGATGTTGCTTCGGAGCCATGCTTGCCATGAAACCCTTCCGCTGTTTTTTTTTTTTTTTTTTTTTTTTTTTTTTTTTTTTTTTTACTTACTTTATCTCTTTAGCCTCGATCGAGCAATTTGGGGTTGGTCCAGACTCGGCGCGCCCAATGGCCTAGTGCGGGGCGGGCGCGTTCCTGGCTAAACCTTATCCGATAGGTCACCTAGGTGCACGTTTTCTCCTTGTCAACTTTCTTTTCCCCTTCAATCGGAATGATTTTCTTCAATCGATGGCACGAATACTCGTTTTCTCCACGCTATCATGACTAGTCAGATCTTGACGTATCGCTTTATGATGCCTATTCTAACCGTCGGGTGGAACGGATCATCATTGTGATAGACCAAGCATCAAATGTTTCTTATCTGCATGTTGGAAAGTCCATCAGCTGCATTTTTCAGGACTATCGAATTGGCACCTTGGGAACCTACATACAGACCCAAAGGTTTTCTCCAAAAAAACCTCGTGTTTTCCCGCACCTTTTGCCCCGTACTTTTTGCCCCGTACCTACCTTTTCAGCACCAATGAACCAACCAGCAACTCAACAGGCAGCAGGTGGGGGGCCCCCCATAGTTTGCTTGGCGAGACTTTTGCGCATCCTGGCCTCCGAATATCCGACTTGGTTGTTTGTTGTCTGAGCTTGCTCAGGTACCTATTCTTGTCTTGATACTTCCAGCTGGGCAAACGCCACGAGCAAGGCTGAGATGGGAGCAAGCATTGTCATTATTAAATGTCTTGGGATTCAAGCAGCAGAAAACCTGAACCATGTCGCTGCCCCTGTTTGAACAGCAGTTTCTACGTGCTGTGTAGTACGAAATACCTGCAGCCCGCCCCTGTAAAAGAAATGAACGACAGGGGCTTGCTCTTGCAACCTTCGTCTTTGGGCTTAGCGCCTCTCGCCATCAGCCGGCGGCCGGCGTGTCTATCATCAACCCTTGTCACGTACCACAGCCCCGGGGTTGGTTCTCCTATGAATATCTATGCGGAGGAGCCCCCCCCCCCATACATCAACCACATTTCTGGAGTCCCGTCGCCGTCAACATCTTGGCCACCACTCCAAGGTCTGCGATGCAACCTTCTGCAGCCAACGCGAACAGCACCACATTCGCTTGAACATTATTGTTTGCTGTTCCGGACGTTCGTTTTACAAAGTCTCTCTTTATTCTCTTCTTCCGTCTCTTTCTTACACCTTGCTGTCGCCCGCTACTGCATTGTCGTGCAGTTGCTGTCCCTCGTTTTGCTTGCGCCGTGTCTGGAGGAGGTAGCGGAAAAAGACAAGCAGCTGGTTGTGGTTGCAGTTGCCCAGCTTGCGCATTGCACGATACCCTCCTGAGGATTCATCATCGGCTTTTGCGCACAGGCCATACTCTTGCGCCGCATCAAGTGCCGCAGATATGGCATCCCGGTTGTTTGTCCGGGCGTTGACGGCCATATCGGCCGTCGTCGGTCTGGGTGAATGCTATGCGCCCACTGATTTCATTACCTGGGGAGGAGACAACATGCGAAATGGATATAGGTCGTAAGTGGCTGTCTCTACGGAGTATCTAGCTTGGTTCGCATTTTACTAACCGCGCGGTTGTAGCAACCACAACCTTGACCCGGCAATCGTTGCCAGCCCCCAGTTCCAGCAGCTGTTCGCCACTGCGCTGCCTGGCAATTATGGCGGCGAGAAGGAGCAGTTCTTCTCAATGCCCTTGGTGTTCACGCCAGGCAACGATCCTGAAGGGCGCCAGTTCCTATACGTCTCAACTACGCAGAACAACGTATACAAGCTTGATGCCGTCACGGGCGAGATAGTCGCCTCTAGGAACCTCGCAATTCCGTTCCTTACGTTGGACTTGAATGATAACGAGTAAGTCACGTGTCTTGAACTGCTGTTCACCATGTTTTCACCTGTATGTATACTGACACTCTCTGTTCCTGCCCAGGGGCGTGTGCGCTGATATAAGTCCCCATGTGGGGATCATTGGCACAGGGGTGATTGATCCGGTGACAGAGACGCTTTATGTTATCGTGAAGACGTACGAAGACCAAAGTAAAACAAATGTGCCTCAAGGGCGGCCCGCTGGCCGCCACTACGCACATGCCCTGAGCCTTGACGACCTCAGTGAACGGGAAAACTTCCCTATCCCTTTCCAGAACTTGGCAGCGCGGAACAATCCCACCCGCATCTTCCAGGGTGGCATCCACAACCAGCGTCCAGGCCTCCTGCAACAGGGCAACAACATCTACGCTGGCTTCGGGAGCCACTGTGTTCTGTACAACATTACGGGCAAGTTTTCTGCTTATAATCCCGCAGCTCTGCTTATAGTCCCGCATTTCCTCTCCCCAAAGATGTGTTTCAACATCTTATGCGCCTCAGCCCACGGCCCCACAACACAAGTCGAACCAATCAGCTAACAAAATTTGATCATGCCAGGATGGGTCATGGGATTTGACAAGACATCGGGAAAGATCATTGAGCAGTTCGCCACGCAGGGCGAGGGTGTGAGAGCCAAGGGCGCCTCCATTTGGATGAGCGGAGGTGGTATCGCAGCCGACGACAAGGGCTCCATCTTCTACTCGACAGGAAACGGCTATGAATCTCAGCTTTCCACCATTCCTGTCGAGGGCCGTAACCCGCCGACGGCGCTCGAGGAGGCCGTGGTCCACATGACGATCCAGGAGGATGGCAAGCTCAAGCCGGTTGACTTTTTCATGCCAGAGGAAAAGCAGATTCTCGATGGCAACGACCAGGATCTCGGAACGAGCCCCTTCGTGCTGCTTCCCTCCGAGTTCTCTTGCGGCAGCGTGAAGCGCATCGGCGTGGTCACAGGCAAAACCGGCTGGACGTACTTCTTGGACATGGATGACCTGGGTGGCTACCGCACCAACGGCGTTGGGAAGCCAGAAGGCCAGCGTGACAGGGTCATCTACAAATTCAAGCAGCCCAACTCGGTCTATTCCGGCGCGGGTGTCTATCCGCACGAGGGCGGGTACGTTCACATCAACCCCATTGGCTTCCCCACGGCCGTGTTCAAGTTTTCCTGCGCCAGCAACGCTCCCACTTTTATCAAGGTTGGTGAAAGTGTCGAGGCCAACACTGGTCGGCTTGGTCCCAGCCACGGCGCCGTCACATCGCTCAACGGCCAGCCCGGCACTGGCATACTTTGGACGACCGACGTCGACAACCCGGGCCCTTCCAAGTGGCACTTCAAAATCCACGAGGCCATACCTGGAGCGGATGGCAAGATGAAACTTCTCAAAGGTTTCCAGGTGACTGGGATAAGAAAATTCACGAGGCCCACCTTCGGTAACGGCAGAGTCTACATTCCGGCCGGCGCTGGCATGATCTATGGATTTGGTGCTCCGACCAAGCCTGCCCTGAACTGCACCGAGTCCAGCAGCTTCGGCGTGGTCGAGATTGGAATGGAAGCTGCCGAGCAGGTCATCACTTGCACTGCCAAAATCCCCGTCACGGTAGCAAACATGACTCTTGAGTCGGCTCACTTTAGTGTTGCGGATGTGCCCTCTGTTCCACGGGTTATTGCGACTGGATCATCTTTCACATTCAAGGCACGCTTCAAGCCGACTGCGGTTGGCAACCTGACAAGCACGGTCCGAATCACGACTCAGAACACAGACGCGACAAACTCTTACAGCATCACAAGCTCGGTTGCCCTTTCTGGACAGGGTCAGAGCTCCGCGGCGTTGCTATCTCTGCAGCCAAAGAGCCTTGTCTTCGCCCCCGTAGGTGTAGGCCATGAGACGATGAGTCTCTCCCTGACCCTGAACAACCAAGGAAAAGCGCCACTCACAATCCAAAACGTCGAGTACTCGGCGACTGGCCCAAGTGGGCCCTGGGACAGCACATCATCTGGACAGTTCACGCTCAGCGACGTACCCTCAACCATTGCCCCTGAAACCATTCAAGTGGCCAAGGTGAATTTTTCACCATCACAGTTTGGTAACTTCACACTGTACGTCCAATTCACGACCAACGGCGGAACGGTTGTCGTCCCCATCTCAGCAAGCACCGGAACTCCGGCTGTTGCCGTCATTCAATGGGAGAAGCCAGATGGTTCTGGTTGGGAGACATACAGCCCGAACGCCACTCTGAGCTTTGGCAACGTTACGCAAAACAGCGAAAGGCGTCTCCGGCTGCGCATCACCAATGGAGGCGGCCCAGGCGCCGTTGCGCTCGAGGTTCCCATCTCCAAGCCACCCTTCGGCACTGGTGGTCTCATCGGGGCCGCCAACCAGGCCGACCTCGCCGAAGGTACCCGGATCGAGGCTGGTCAGTCCGCCGAAGCTGTACTCATCTGCTACGCACCCAAGACCAACTGGAACGTTGACGCCAAGCACGAGCGTGCGGCTTGGGTGTTCAACTTCAACGACATGGACATGGCCAAGCTCACTTTGCCCTTTGACTGCACGGCTGTCTCGCAGCAGGGAGGCCCTCTCAAGCCCAATGGGGACGGTGTCTATCGCTATGTTTCCTGCTTCCGCGAGAACACCCCAGGAAGGCAACTTGCGCAGCAGGTCGCGGCCAGCAACGATATGACGACCGACATATGTCTCAAGGCCTGCGCGACAAAGGGCTACCTCTTCTGTGGCACGCAGTATCACAGGCAAGTCACACCAATGCCCCCACTTGTTCATTGACCCGCCAGCTAGCATCAGACTTGGCCCGAATACTGACCTTGGAATCACTTTTTTTTTTCTTTCTTTTTTCTAGAGAATGCTGGGGAGGCAACACACCTCCTAATACACCCGCAGGCGAAGAGAATTGCAACTTTGACTGCTCTGGAGATGTCAATCAGTGGTGCGGTGGTAACGGTGAGGGAGTTGGGTCAGGCAACGCACACATCACCCTCTACGCCACCAACACCACGCTCCCTCCGCCGCCGGGTGCTCCTGTCACCAACCCGGGAGTGAACGGCTACACCAGTCTCGGATGTTACACCGAGGCCGCGACCGGCCGAGCCCTTCCCTTTGGCAACACCGGCAACGTCCGCACCGTGGCGGCTTGTGTTTCCGCTTGCAAGGCCAAGAACTACAAGTATGCCGGGCTTCAATATGGAGGAGAGTGCTGGTGTTCCGCAGCCGATATGCCACCGAGCGCTCTGCCCGCCCCGCTGTCGGATTGTTCCATGACGTGTAGAGACAACAAGACGGAATTTTGCGGTGGCAACTCGCGCAACAACGTCTACCTGCGAGACGACTCTGCTCCTGGCACGACGGTTCTGCCCACTACTAGTACCGTTGCCACCTCGTCGGCTGCTGTTTCCACCTCGTCGGCTGCTGTTTCCACCTCGTCGGCTGCTGTTTCCACTTCGTCGAACAGTGCTGCCGTTTCCTCGGCCAGTTCTTCCGCTTCCTCGGCCAGTGTTTCCGCTTCCTCGGCTAGTGTTTCCTCTGCCTCTGTCGGCGTCTCCACTACATCGGCCACCGCGTCAACTTCCGCCACAGCCAGCGCTTCCCCGGCCCCCAAGCCCCGGGTTGGATCCTATGCTTGGCACGGGTGTTGGACAGAGAATCAAAATGCAGAGAGGGCCATCAACGAAAAAACGTATATCAGCGATCTCATGACATTGGAGGACTGCGCTTCCCAGTGCGCTGGCTTCACATATTTCGGAGTCGAGTATGGTGAGTTTCTACCTCCTTTTGTGGAGCACTAACCCCTGTCCTGATTTCGATGGTCTGGATGTCAAAATCTGTTTTTACTGACTTGGTCATGACTCAACTCTGATAGGTCGCGAGTGCTACTGCTCAAATGCGATCAAGGGAGAAAGCAAAATCGACACCCCCGGAGCGTGCGACTTCATCTGCAAGGGCGACACATCGACGTTCTGTGGCGGTAGCAATCGCATCTCAGTGTATAAGCTCAGTGCATCCAGCTCGGGTACATCCGCTGCTTCATCTGCCAGTTCGTCAGTCGTCTCCTCGTCAACTCCTGCGACCAGCACTTCTGCCTCGACGACCATTGCCAGCAGCACAGCTGCTACTTTGTCCACCACTGCTTCGAGCGCATCTGCTTCCGCGTCGTCCTCGTCCTCGACCTCGACCTCGGCACTTCAGTCCAGTACAGCCGCTTCAGGCACCACTGCCTATGCCTCATTGACTTCATCGGCGTCCAGCTCGGGAGCCTCAAGCACCTTGGCCGCCTCCTCGAGCAACGCTGGTGTTAGTTCCAAGGCTGGCGAGAATATTCCCGACGTGGTGACATCGTCTTTGGTTGCCGGTTCCTCAACAAGCACGTCTGCTAGCAGCCTTTTGACGACTTCGGCTTCAGCATCCTCGTCCCTCAGCAGCTCAAGCACAAGCCCTTCAACCAGCCAGCCACCGACCACGAGTGCCTCCAGCTCGGCCAGCTCTTCCAGCCCAGCCGCCACATCGACGACAACAGCATCTACCACGGCATCCTCGTCCGCTTCATCAACGGCGCCGCCGCCTCAGAGCACGGTTCCCCCACCCCTGTGGCCCGGAAACGTCAACTTCACCTACTACGGATGCGTGAAGGAGCCGTCGCGTGGCAAGCTCTTCCCCAAGCAGTACCTCAACGTGCCGGAAATGACGCAGGACAAGTGTCTCGAGGCCTGCTGGATGTTCCGCTACGCTGGTATCGAATATGGGTATGTACAATTCCTGTCCTCAACTCCCCCCCCCCCCCCCCCCCAGCCTGCTGCGAATGATGCTAACGCTAGGGGTTTTCTAGTCGTGAATGTTGGTGCGGTGATCAAATCTCTTGGCTCGGCCAGACTGGCGCGACTCCCGGGTCCAACGCGACATCAGACGCCAGTTGCGATGTCTCGTGCGGTGGTGATACGAGTCTCCCAGCTGCAAACAGGACCAAGTGCGGAGGTCGCAGCTTGATGACGCTCTTCTACCTGGACCCTTCCAAGAAGAAGAGCTGATGCGTGTAAAAAGAGAAAGAGTTACAATTGGAGGACATGTCGTGTACCCATCATCCATTTGAAATTTAGACCTAGAAAGTATTGCTTCCTTTTAATATGATGTTAATTTGAAACAACCAACCTTGAGGTGTGACAGCAAGCTTGGGCCATGTAGAAGGAAGATAGGAATGAGTAGGGAGGGAAAATGGAAGGCTGAAATGCGCGCTGGTTTTCGAAATTTGTGGCACAGTATCAAGACTCAGTCTCTCCAGGGCGTTCTTATAAAGCAGACAATTTCAGTAGTCGGCAGTGATTTTCACCATATATAGTCCGCGTCTGCATTTTGCATTTATTAGCCGTACCTTTTTTTGGACAAACAGCGTACACATACACCAACTAGGTAGGCTGCCTGACAGGCAGGTATGCAGACATGTAAACCAGGAGGTAGTTATGTGAGTAGCTAAGAAAATAAGCGGGTTAATGGGTAGTTGGGTAATAAATGATGTTGTTCCCCATGGCCTATCAAAAGAACACAGCCGACGTGGCTGCAAAGAAGCCGCCTGCATCGGCTGTCCTCGAAGAGAACACAAAACAAGCTGGAACTACGGTACTATGGTATTTGGTTGTCATGACTCAGAGCTATGTCACCGCGGTCCGCATGAAAATACTCCACTCTGGTAGACTCTAGATAAATATAACATATTGAGCACGCCAGGAGACTTGGTCGCTAACTAAGTGCACGGCTTGCAACGCGCATGACTTTGAAGAACCTCAAGCGCCGATAGACGCTGCTGCAGCCGAGTAGTTACGTGCTTGAGCTTCAAATCTAGGTATGGATTCGAGAAGGCATCCAAGGCAGGCTGAAAAAACAACAGAACAGTGAAAAAGCAGATCTTCCAACTGAGAATCCGAACACTAGCGCCAGTGCCGGCACTTGCCGGGCACAATCATGTGCTAAGAGGGCTATATTGTCAGTGGAACCATCGATTAGACCCGGCCCAGCGGCAGCTTTACGTGTGGTGCACAATCATGACACCCAGGTAGCCCTGGGCGTCCGGTATTCTATATACCAGCTACCTTGCCTAGGTGGGTAGGCTGGAGGTAGGTACTTACTTGCTCCCCCGCTTCTAAGCCCTCTTTTCCTCAGATCATCGAAGTTGACCATGCGTGGTACGCTGAAGTTGAACATTCTGGTGCAACTGTCTGTCTTTTCAGTCACTATGGATGCGACAGGATTGCCATTGACTGACTGTGAAGAAATCGTCGTGTAGCGCTGTCTTCCAGATGACCATAAAACGAATCAGACAACCAGAACGCAGATCACTGCCAATTCCGTGGTCAGACAAAATCGTGCCAAAAGTTCATTGTATCAGGTCAGGCTGAAGCCTCAGTGGGAAATCTGGCCGATTTCTATCTCTAGTCTAGGCACTAAAATAGGTCCTCTGGCGGATACAGGATAATCCTCTCCCGAAAAATCACCTAACCACCAAAATCCCCCTCCTCAATGCCTGAAGACCACCCAGGGACATGGAGGATATTAGCTCCCTATCGTGAAAAAATAGAAGAAAAAAACAACAAAGGAGGAAATCCATGGTTCAATCCTCAAAAAATACATATCATCCCAATCCTGATTTTAATTTAGTTCACCAAATTTCCAGAAAGAGAAAACCGCCTCCTTTTCGCTCTCGCTGCTTTTTTCGCCATCTTGGTCCTTATCGTCCAGCTCGGTGACTCGCCCCTGACTTGTAATCTTCCTCATCCTCGCAACCTGATCCACTGCCCTGGCTGCCTCATGCTTGGCGTGTTCCATCTTCTCCTTTGCCTCATCGGTCTCCTCCTTCGACTTCAGTGGAGATCAAGTATAACAAAAAAGAAAACAGGATTGCAAGCAGAAGGTATGTTGCTACTGGATGCGCGCTTAATGGCCTATATCATTGACTCATCTACAAACTGATCCGGCAGTCTGAAGTTACGCCCTCACGTGCCACTAGATCCCCTGAAAGAGGGATGCCGCGAACTTGGGGTTTTGGAAGATACCAATGGCTGGAAGCCGTCCAATGGTCGAGCTTTGCGCAGAAGTGACGAATTGCGGCAACGTGACCGGCAGAACGGCGTTTTGCAGACGAAATGAACTTCAGATCGTCGTTTGCGGCAGAATCGCTTTCGTGCGACGCAATGAGCAGCATGCACTTGGTGGTGGTCCGCCAGCGATCGAAATCCTCAAGTAAGTAGTAAGATATATAGTAGGATATGTAGGGGGACCGGGAGAAAAGTAAGCGTGTACCCAGGCAGTTATATAGAAGAGTTGGCTGGTAGAGGAGGCAAAATATATTGGAGGATACAAGAATGGAGACAAGCAACTACCTGTGCAACCAGAGAGGCAAAGCATTGTAATTGTTTTAATTTCGAATGAATGTCCTCCACCAAGACCTCCCTCTTCGCAGTTTGAATGGAATGAGCGAAAATGCTTGCGTAAGGGATACAGTGAATGCAGGTCTCTGGTTAAACTCGGTGCAGTATTCGTTCGCCGCTATATCTTGCTGGCTGGGAGAAGAGGTAGGCTGACTTTATGTGGAGCACTTTATGTGGAGCCATATTTGGCCTTTGGCTTTCTGACTGGCTCAATGGAACAAACTTGGCCAACTGGTATTTCATGAGTACAGGCCCGTCTTGGATGACAACGCCTTGAAGGAGGATATCCACTGTCTTTCAGACAACAAGGTGATATAACTCATCGATCTGATGAAATGGAACTTTCTCTAGGTGCTTAGTCTCTTTATATGCGGCTTATAATATGTCATGCAATAACTGGGAGCAAAATATGAAGGGGCAGAAATGATGCTATTCTTATACTCCTAGCCTCCATCATGACGAAATGACGCCATGTTACTATATGTAGTCATACGGTGCCTTTTGACAGGACTGTCAGGGATGACACAGCATCAAGCACGCAAGCCTGCCACAAGCTATCAATCAGAAACTTTGCGTAGTAGCGTACAAGCCAAAAGGAAAACATAAGGGCGGTTGGGGCTTCCAGACTTCAAAGGACGCCTGTCCAGCCTCTGGAGCAATCCCTCTGTGTAATGTTAGTGCTTTCAACTGCAAACAGTAGTCACGTCATCCTGTCTTCTACGGCGAAAGCTTTCTGAATCAAAAGGTCCCAAGAAAAGGCGCTGGAACCGGTGAGAAGTGAAGCAAGTGTGGATGCAAGCCTGAGAACGATTGAACCTGGTTCTTGTTGGCCAACAGTTATGCTGTCTGGTCATAAGGTCCTCGAGTACGTCCGATATCACATATTTTGGAAAATGTTGGAGACAGACAATTAGTAGTAGTAGTAGTAGTAGTATTATTTAACGCCGGGCTCGGCCCGGCTCATTAGCCGGCCGTTAGCAACCTCCCGAGGGGTATCTCGGCGCGCTTTCTATTTTCTCTATTTACACAGCGGAAAACAAGGGCATAGAAGCGAATCGAGCCTGACCGGGTTCGTGCCCGGTCCTGCTTACAGGTTTGTTCACTGACGCGACCCCGTGCCTTCAGGCGCACGGAGGATTCGTCTGACGGCAGTTGACGGCTCTTCATCGAGAGGGGCCTGTGTCCAAACAGCGGAGCTGTCGGTCGTTTGTAGCCATGGAGACGAAGTTCCCAACAAGTGTGGGCTCGACGGCACAGGCGGGTGGTTGTTGTCGATAGCCAGCCGGGTTATCCTTGCCACGGGTAAGCGGGGAGGAGGTGGAGGGAGCAGGATTCGAACCTACGTTACTCAAGTAACAGCCATGGCGCTTAACCACTGCGCCATTCCCCCCAGACAGACAAGGTACACGCGCCGCTTGAAGTAAGAAGGATAGGGTGTTATCATCGAGCAACTACCTTCAGTAGCAAATACCTAGATATCTACCTACCTCCCTACCTGTTTGCCTCCCTGCCCATATCTTTATCTGCCTGTTTATTTATATGCTTTTGCTCAGTTCCCTCTTCTCATGGGGAAAAGTCACTGAGTGCAGACGCCGATTGTGTATGGCAAAAGTCCCTGCCGACTTTTGAAAGCGGCTGTTTGAAAAACGCCCAAAAGATGCAAGCAACAGACCACCCCTGCAGCTTATCCACTGACTTACTATCTCTGAATTTCTCAAGATTGAAGGTCGAAAGCACAGATCCAGGGCGGGGATTCATGTGAGTCACCAGCAACCGCAATCCAGGCGGTCAAACTCGACTTTTGGGGGTCAATGGGAGCGGGGTTCTGTAGATATACTGGCTTGGGGGGTGAGAATAACAAACAAACCTTGCCGTGCCATGCTCGGTGGATGGCGCGTATGCTTTAAGGGGAGCCGGGCAAACGGGCTGCGCCAGCTTGTGAGGGCGGTAGATTACCTGGTCAACACAAGCCGTTGTGAACCACCGCTTGGATCTGGCCATCAGTCAAAGACGGTACCTTGCTTGAGATTTGTATGAAGGCTGACCACTGAGCGGGGCACAAATCAGTCACGTCCCACCCCATCCTTTCGTGACTTCCTTTTTGATATTGTCCTGGAGAAGAACCTGCTCGACGGCTTTTTTTTTGACTGACCAACACGAATTTGGCATTCGAGGACAGTGGGTCCAGTTCCCGTCAAAGTAGCACACAGTAGCCAGCGTTACTGATTTCAAGAACTGATCCCACTCCTTATGCTCCTTTGAAAGCCTGCCCCGCCACCTGAAAATGCAAGTCTTCAGTTTCTTTCCTCCCTGCCACAAAACGCAAGCCGTTTCTCCTCCCATTTCTCGTCCCCTCCTCAGTTTCTTCTCAATCTACATCTGCTTGTCGCCATCGATTTACTACTCACTGGCAATGTGAGCAGCAGGTCTGACATCCAAATCTGCTGCAAACAACAAATAAGCCCGTTTGGTACCCTCTTACCTGAACTCTACTTTCTCAACTGCTCATCACCTGCCTACCTACCTAGGTTCTTTTGACCGCTCTCCTCTCCACTGTAGCCACGTATCGCTTCTTCCTTTTCCTCTGCCCGTCTCTCCATTCCCACACCTTCAACCATCGTATATTGTTCGCGACACATTCCAACACAGCTTCCAGAAATCTGAAAATTCCAGGGTCCCCTACAGACGTAAGCGGTAGTTGAGATGACGGGAAGGCAAGCGATGGTAAGATCTTGTTTTCTTTTGTTGTGAACATATCAGTGCTGACTTTGTTGTCGGAGAAGCAATTCAGGCAGGAGCACCGATTTCAAAAAAGAGAGCGACTGCGGCCTTCCGCTTTACAAGCCCACCGTGCAGATAGCGGACTAGAAGTGTTTATATCAAGACAGAGAAAACAACAAAGACATTCACTTCTTCATTTGACAGATGTAGCCAACTGTGACCAGCCCATACCTAACAAGACTACTCGTCCTGGGCATGAGTTAAAAAGGCTTCGCCCAGGGCAAGACTCGTCAGATAAACTGACCATTACAGGACAGGGAAGGAGAATCCCGGTGTCAGGCATGAGGCTATCAGTTTCACTAGACAGTCCTAAGCGTGACTTCAAAAAGCTCATAACAATGCACGATATGAGTTTCTTTCTTGATCTCAAGCTCAGACTTCCCCCCTGTGTTCCTGCTTTGCCGGTGTTGCAGATGGCATCTTTCATATCCGGACCACAACTTCTGCGGGCTCTGTTTGGCTCGACATCGCAGCCGGAATGAGCAAAACATTCAATCAAGAGGGCTTGAACCCACATTGGCGAGTCTCTAACTCTGAGGCTATTTCAGCTAATGTCTGCTCCTTCACGCATAGATCTCTATAACACGACGCGCGCCTCTCACATTACCGCTTCGCCTGGCGATGTGGAAGGTATCCTCTACAATCTGAGATCATCTCAATCCCATCAAGAAGGCAGTAGGTACATACAAGATGCCACGATTACAGCCTTTCTCACGGCACCTCACTAATTTCTATCAGTCACACCAAGTCGGACCCTATGACAGCGAAGAACATTCCGTCGACGAATTCTAGCTGGCCAAGAGATCCTCCATGATGCCCACTGGTCTTGGGCTTGATCAAAATCGATTATCTTTCCGACATTGACAAGAAAATCGAGCATGATGCCAAACATGACGCCGAACTCATCGAAACAGATGTCGAATCTGATGACGTAGACGAGGAAGGAATCACTGGGCATGGCATCTATCACAACAGTCTTTAGCTCTGTGGTGTATACCAGAAAGAGCATTGTTCTGAACTCTTATGCAAACCCGTCCCATCGCGTTCCATAATATCGACCTAAACGAGGCCGTTCCCACCAAAACCCTTACCTACCTACTTACCTACCTACGTACCTGACTATTTATACGATATTTATCCAAATTAACCTTTTTACTGCTAAAATGTATCTAGTGCGGACGCGGATTATGTATGATAAAGGTGACTGCTAATTATTGGAAATGCTTGCTTGGTAAAAACGTTCTTAGAAGTGCAGAAGAACGCCAACATCAAACATATCATGTCCTGGCTCGATCTCCCCAATGTCAGGATTCTCCCACTCTCCACCAATGCCCCTTAACCATCCCAGATGAGTCGCATGATGACATCCTGATCCCCCGACGTCATCCACTGCTGCTCCCCGCCGCCAACCACATCAAACGAGAGTGACCCCTCGCCCAGCCAAGTCGCAATCTCATCATCCAATATGGTCATTTCAGGCGTGGGCATCTGCGACAGACCAACCAGCTGTTCCTCCTGCTGCTGCTGCTGCGGCGGCTGTTGTGGGTGTTGCAGCTGACCATACTTATCTGCCACCGAGATCGACGGCAGCGGCGAAAAGATCCGATCCACGAGGCTGCCCTGTGAGCTCACCTCCCTCTTCTCCTGCAGCAGCCGCTGTCTGTACTGCTCTATGGCGTCTCGGAAGTTGGAAAGGATGCCAAAGTACTGCCCGGCCTGCGGGCTGAGGCGTTTGAGCTCGCCCAGGATGTGGAGGGAGCTGCGAAACGCCTCGCGCCTCTCGCTCGCGTCGGCTGCTTCTTTGGCTTCGTCGACGAGGAGAGAGAATCCCAGCACCAGCCCCGTGGCGAAGATCCAAGCTCTATGAGGTGGATCGTGTCAGCAAGTGCCATTCCAAGTATAAACATGGAAGAGCATGGTGGGCCAAAGGAAGAGAGAGTACGCCCTTACTTTATGATGCACATGTTCCCCGGCAGCAGTCCACAGTCCATAGCCTGCCGACACGTCTGCGCCATGTACGTAGCCGCCTCGACGCACGCGCGGGACAGCTCCGAGACGAGCTCGTGATCAGGGCCATGGGCTGCTGCACCGGCGCTACCGCGCGACGACCCTCGAAGCTGCGGCATGACCTGGCGGATCAGGAACCGCCTCGTGATCAAGATGACGGCAAAGTAGTACGCGCCAGCCACATGGATGTTCCCAACGGCGACGCCCCGCCCGTGGCTCAAGAGGTCCCGCGGCCCCCGACGAAGCGACTGGGGGAAATCGCGGCTGCGCTGCCGCAGCGTGCGCAGGAAGGCCTCCGCCGAGGGGGCGTCTAGTTCGCCTTCTGTGGACTTGGCGACGGCGGCGTTCAGAACGGAGGAGAGACCGTGGATGGCGGCCAGAGCGGTGCTGCGGTGGGTGTGTGGTTTTTCCTCCTGGCGGGGTTGGTGCTGGGTCTCTGGGCCGGTTCCGAGAGGCGCGCTGCTGCGGCGGCCGAGGATGGAGCTGCAGACTACGTCGAGGACGCGGAGGCTTTTTGATGTGCGCATACTGTATGAATATCACCAAGTCAGCCAAGGGGATTCTTTTTGTTTTTTTTTTTTTTTTTTTTTTTTTCAGTGGCTCTCAGCCATTAATGGCAAGCCACTTACCGTGCATCCCGCACATCCGGCTTCAAATGTCTCTGCTGGCTTTCGATGTGCAGACCCAGGATGTCAGCAGCCTTGGACGCCACGCCAATGTACATGAACGCCGAGTTGCGCCGGCAGGCACCCAGCATGTAGAAGGCCATGAGCAGAAACGCCCGGGTCAGGTCGAGCGTCGGGTCCTGAAGCATCTTGTCAAAGGCCATCTTGCGAGCCTGCGTAAAGTACCTGGCCGCGATGGCAGCGTCTGAAGCGCCCTCTCCCCGGCATTGGGCGCCGATGGCGATCATGAGGTAGAGCGAGGCGAGCGAGGCTTCAGGTGGTCGCCTGCGTGCTGGCGGTTCGTTGCGGTCGCAATCTGTGGGCTGTGCGGATAGCCCCAGGAGCTGGTTAAGCTCGGCTGGGATGAAAAGGTCCAAAAGACCGCTAGACTGCGGTGACGGTCAGGAGTTTGCAAACACTGAGATTCAGAACAATCTTGGAAAAGACATAAAAAAAAACAGGCAGTAAACGCACAACATCAAGAAAACATCGTGTCAGCTCTTCCTTGACCTCAAAGGTGAGATCATCTTGGAAAGCCGGCGAGACTGCGTCTGGGTCGGCTGCCTCAAACAGCCGCTGGGTGTCTTGGTCGTCGGTAAAGTTGGATGGTCCAGCATGGCGCTTGAGAGTGTGTTGGAGGAATCGGAGAAAAGATATTGCAGCAGTGTCGCCAATAAAAACTGCAGTGTTTGCATCGCTGTAGTTAGCGCCGATCAAGACACAGGGGCACTAGCTGCCAAGGAGTTTGGACCCCGGAGCTAAAACCCTTAAAGAGACGCCATGTTTGATTTTCTGGGGGTAGAATACAAAGCAAAACCCGCATACCTCTTTCTCCACTTGAACTAGACAGCATCACAGCCGGCTGCTGCGATGAAGACCTCGTGTCATTCGAGCCGTCTAAAACATCATCGGCATCCACCCCTTCCTCTTCGATCACGCCCCTAACCCTGGGATTCGGCAGAACGCGAGCCACTTCCGGGTTGCTCTCGCTATAGCTACCCCATGCGGCCGAAGGTGAAGACGCCACGTCCGAGAGGTCGTCATTGTCGCACACGTCCTCCCCGCCCACCCTGCTGCTGCGACCGGCAGCCGACCGCCTCGACCTGTGGGAGCTGCCCCGCCGCCCGGGGACGTAGCGACAAACATCACCAAGGCCCTTTTTGGAGCAGGAACCGCAGGGCTGGGCGCCGTCGCACCGCTTCTTGGATGATTTGCAGGTCTGGCAGGCCCGGGCGACGCGCTGCCGGTCCTCTGGCCGGACTGGCGGGCGCGGCATTTGTGGATATCGTGCTCGGGGAGGGTGGGGACGATGGGTCCGGTGAGCACAGAGGGTGGGGACGATGGGTCCGGTGAGCACAGAGGGTGCGGGAAATCAATCGATGCCCCCCCCAAGTCTAGGGAGCTAGTGCAATGCGGGTGCGGGTGTTTGCTGGATCTTCCTGATGGTGCAATTCCATCGTGATCAGGGCGGATCCGTTCCCAACATATGTCACTTCAAACTCGTAAAAGGGCGGACAGGCACCTTGTTCAGGGGCATTGTCAGCTGATGGTTGTTGCTTCCTTCTCTGGACAAACTGGGCTCCACTACTGGTGATACCAAACTGCGGGGGTGCATTCCAAGATAGTGTTTTCGATATTAATTCACCAAGTGCTGGGTGCATTATCCGACGGACATGTCGGATGTGGGCAAGGTGGGCTTGTCATTATCATTCGTGTGGAGAATACCCCTGATTGCAGTTGTCGGTGCAGCGAATCTGATTGTTTGAACTGATTGCCGACTTGGACGAATCAGACCCCTATTTTCCCAAGATAGCAGCAACACAACGACTGTCCCTTCTTGACCCGACTGTACCCGCCCGCATGCAGCACATTACGAAGATAAGCAAACAAAATCAGGGTGGTTATCACTTGAAAAAAAAAAAAAAAAAAAAAAAAAAAAAAAAAAAAAAAAAAAAAAAACTTGGAGGGTAGCGAGCTGACAGCATCCGCAAGGGCGAAGCCGAAGATGCTAGATAATTGGCCCGCCCTCAAACCCGGGTTGTGCGGATGCGTCCACCACATTGGCGATGACGTCGTGGAAAACGGGAGCGGATGCAGCACAAAATAGCTGTCGCATGGGCGACTGGGCGAGATAGCTGTCGTGTTTACAGCCGCCCGAACAGCTGGGCCCTCTGGAAATACGTGGACGGCGCGTAATAGGATGCGATCTGGGTCGGCTGTGGAAGCATCCCCTGTCAGATAAGAACTCGGGTGTTGGGGGTCGGTGATGTGGGCGGCGGAAACATAAAGTCGCCAAGTGAGGAACTTGGATAGAATGAAACAGAAAACTATTCGCATTATCTACCTCTAGCAATCCACCAGCAACCATCTATCAGTCTGCCCAAATTATAAGTTGCTACGTGCTTAATATTGCGATATCCATCATTGCGCATCGCAACATAATCACAATTCACAATCCACAGAAATGAACCACAGAAGCACATCCGCCCACAATGGCTCCGCCTCGGGCTGGAGACGGCTCAGCGTCGGCGTCATAGGCGGGGGCATCGGCGGCATGTCGACGGCCATCAGCTTGAGGAGGGCAGGCCACGACGTGACCGTGTACGAGCGCAACGATTTTGCCGGCGAGGTTGGGGCATCCGTTTCATGCGCGGCAAACGGCACGCGCTGGCTGCACGAGTGGAAGGTCGACCTGGCCAAGGGCGATGGCGTCATCCTCAAGCGTCTCATCAACCGCGACTGGAAGACCGGGGAGCCCGTCAGCGTCTACGAGCTCGACGACTACGAGGAGAAGTGGGGCTACGTCTATTACATGTTTCACAGGCAGTACATGCACAGCATGCTGAAAGACTGTGCGTTTGACGAGGCGGGTGAGGGCCCGGTGCCTGTGTTGAAGGTCAACCACGCCGTGAGTATCACCCCTAACCCCCATATACACATACACATACACATACACATACACATATACTGACCTCACGCCAACCAAGTGCATCACCATCAACACCGAAACCGGCACCATCGCCTTCAGCAACGGCAAGACAGCCACGCATGACCTCGTCATCGGCGCCGACGGCATCGGCTCAGTCGCGCGCCGCGCCATCGGCCTGAACCCGGAGAAGAGGCCGTCCGACTCGAGCTGCCTGCACGCAAACGTCACCACCGAAGAGGCCAGGGCGCTGGGGCTGGTCGACTACTCCCTCGACGAGGCGCTCGAGTACTGGGGCGGCCAGGAGGGCAAGTGGGACAAGATCGTGCTGTCGCCCTGCAACGGCGGCAACCTGCTGTCGTACTACTGCTTCTTCTCGCGGTCGGCCGGCGACTACACCTCCCAGACCTGGGGCGGCGAGGACAGGCCGGTCGAGGAGCTGCTGGCCCCGTATCCGGAGCTGGACCAGCAGGTCAAGAGCCATCTTGCCATTGGCAAGGAGATTCAGCCGTGGAGGCTTTGGGTGCAGTGAGTGGCTTTTACCTTGTTGCCTATCGAGGCCAGCCACTATCGTAGTTGAGATGCTAACTTGGCTGCTCTAGCGAGCCCTACCCATTTATTACGAAGCGCACAGTAGCCCTGCTAGGGGACGCAGCCCATCCCGTTAGTCTCCTTCATACCCCTTAACTTCGGACAAATCGTTCGTCAAGACGATAAGCTTGAACATATGCTCACACAACAGCAGATGATGCCACATCAAAGCCAAGGCGCCTGCATGGCCATCGAGGACGCCGCCGCACTGGGCATCATCTTCAGCAGGAAGCACTTCCGGGGAGACTTGAGCGAGTGCCTGGCCGTCTACGAGCAGGTCCGGCTTCCGCGTGCCACGCGAGTACAGGCTGCCGCCGCCAAGGCCGCATCCAACATCAACGAGAGGATCGGTGAGTCACCAAAAGAGCCTGACAACCCTAAACCTGCAAGTGTGCTTTGCTAACAGTCCCCGGGGCAGGATTCTCGAGCAACACCAACACAGCCACGTACAAGGTCGAGGACGAGACGAAAAAGTTGACCATTGAGGAAATGAACGCGTAAGTTCTTTGTATCCGGTGCAAGAAGCCTGCTGTTGCTGTCTTTGTGAGTAGACCTGGCTAACCGTCTTCTACTTTTAGATATGACATGTACAAGGACATTGAGGAAGTGTTTTCCAAGAGGAGGCAGACAGAGTTCGTACCACAGTTTATCCGCGGTCTACCTGTGGGCTTGAAGCTTCCAAGCGGAATAGTCATTGGGGCCAGCGCCTGAGAATTGTGCGCTTTTAGTTTTGTCTTGACTTGTATACCTTTCAACATAGTTTGGTCACTTTGATTCCCGGGGTTTGGAGTTGGTTTGTGAGATGCGTTTGCGTTGCTAGTATAATCAAACATGTTATTTGTCGAAATACTATGGCTGAAACCAGAAAGTAAAGAATCAAAAGTTATATCCTGAATCTCAGTAGATGGGTGGGTTAAGAGGTACATTGGTAGGCGAGCCGTGAGTATGTAAATAGGTCGGTACTTAGGCAAGTATGGTGGTATCAAGGTGGGTAATTATATGGCTGAACGGTTCCTTCACATTCATATACCTGGGGTTGGCCCAAAGGTGGCTGTCAAGTATTAGAATTAACTGATCAATAATTGGTTCTTAATACCTGAGATTTGCACTTCTCTTTCACACCTAGACTTGTATATATTTCAACCTCTTTCGGCAGCAGGATGCCCTGGGTTGAATTCAAATGTTCAATGCACTTGTTTGACAAATATAATAGGAGAATTTATTTGTTAAAAAAAAGCTATGGCTCAAACCAAGCAGTAACGCCTCGACTTTGCTACCCTGAATCTCATCAGCAATCCCTCTCCACCTTTATTGGGCTCTTGGAGCCATTTCATATATGATTTATGTATTCGAGCACCGAGCCCTAGTTGGGTTCTAAAAGCTCTTGCCTGCTGTTCCTGTACATCTCTCGTTCGTAATTGAACGTTCGACGCTCGACTTCAGGAATAATTGTGCAGCACTTCCCCATCTGTGCTGCTCGCTCCTCCGTCAACCCGTCAACAGCCAATCACCAGATGCCCGGGACGAACCGGTACGGCACGGTCCGGATGTACTCGTCCCACTGCTTGCCGTACTTGTCGCGGCAGCGCTTGTCGCAGCGGTACGACCGGTGGATCAGCAGAATGCCCATGTACACGCCGTAGAACCACACAATGCCGCTGGTGGTGCCGACGAGCGCGCACATGGCAAAGCTGAGGATCAGATCGCCGACGTAGTTGGCGTGGCGCGACCACCCCCACCATCCGCTGCAGAGCAGGATGCTCTCGTGCAGCTTGCCGTCCGAGGTGGTGTACTTGGCGCGGATGAACTTGGGAGCGGCGCCCCAGATGGTGCACCTGCCGTCGGTGCTGCGGACCAGGTCCTTGTGGTTGTTGCTGGTCCTGAAGATGTAGTAGCCGATCAGGCCCGCGGCAAAGGTGAAGGCGACGTAGGCCATGGAGGGATCGGTCTGGTGCTGGCCTAGGTACTGCGCCTGCAGGGTGTACATGACCGGCATCCAGGCGGTGGCGCCCCAGGCCAGGTAGAAGCCAAAGTGGTCGTGGGCAATGTCGATGGTGCGGAGGTACCAGTCCTCGTAGACGAAAAAGTCCACGACGTAAACGGCGTGCAGCAGGGACACGCAGATGATTGAAAGCGATACGCTGCCGAACTTCTGGTACTGATACGCGGCGTTGGAAATATCGCTAAGAGTTGTGTCAGCACAGTGTCAAAAAGAGGGGACAAGTTGTCATGGGGAAACACACATTATCGTCCACGACATCATTCCAACTCTACCAATGGTAAAAAGCTTCAGGTCAAAAGTCTCTCCAATTCTGGGGTTGTGCTCAATGCCCATTTGGAAGTCGTAAACCATGGATCCTGAGTCAAGATTGTCAGCACGCCGCATGCAAAATTTCGACCGACAAATTTCCAGAAAAAACTTACCACTAAACTTCCGATCACGGACATAGGACGGTGCAATGTAGGCCTTGAAAAACACAAAAATCGACAACGCCACACCGGCCATGTTGGTCACGTAGATCAATCCGGTCCAAAGCTTGGGGACGATGGCAGCGTCGACGACGCCCATCCAGCAGAGGACGCCAAAGACGATGTGGGTGACGAACCACGCCTGGAGGCCATTGGTGCGGTAGGGGAGGATGTTTCCTCCGGGCGTCTGCTGCCCCAAGCTGTCCTTGCCCGGCAGGTACTGGAACAGGGCGGCCTGGAAGAGCACCCAGGTGGTGTAGGCGGTGAGGGCGCTCTGGTCGAATTGAAAGTCGTACGCCGTGAGCGATCGGTATATGCTGCCGTTGGCGGTCGCCTGGAGGAACGAGAGGATGGAGCCTTGGTACTCGCACATGATGACGTTTGCGACCAGGACGCAGAGAGGGCAGAACAAAAGGAACAACACCGACATCATCTGGTGCTTGAAGGTGTTGCGTTCATGGGCGCGACCCCATGAGGCATTCTTGTGCTGAATGACATCCATCGCGATGGATTCAACGTGAAAACTAACCCACTTGACTTGGTCGAGGCTGGCTGGCTTGCTGGCAGAGAAAGACAGAGGATTGCCTGAACGACAAAATCCAATTGTTTGCAGGTAACCTGTGCGACTTTTTATCAAGGGAGTTGTGATATGGAGGCAGCGATCCCCTCGCTAGCGTCCAACCTAACCCAATCCTAGACAGTACGTGGTTTCTTTTCATTAGGCACGTTTTTTTTTTTTTTTTTTTTTCTCTTTGTTTTTGGTGGATTGTTCGGCCAAGCTAAACGAAAAAGCAAAAGTAAACTTAAAAAGAGTAGCCGGCATCCGAACACCGGCCCGGCTGCCGCAGCAACATCAGGCCAAACATCTGTAGGGACTCAAGCGCCCAATGGTGCCACGCGTTATGCAATCAGTTGTACGCGATCCGTCTTCCAGTACGTGAGGAAATGCTTTGTTAAGCCCGTTACAATGTCCGTTGCGCAACAAGTCTGTGAGGCGCGTTTGTTTGTGCGGTCCAGCTGGCTGCCCAGAGCTGACTGTTCGATTGCCAGACCCTTGTTCTATGGTATTCATCTGGCGATCCTAGCTAGCAATGGGTGATTCAAATTAGACTTTTTCCGTGACGATCCGCTTAGGTTTTGCTGTGGTAGTTTGACTCGAACTTTATGATGGCCAATTAGCAGGCCATCGATGTTTGCACCGGTGCAAGGTGTTTGCCGGTAGAGCAAGACAGCTTGACAGATATGAAATGTCGCCGTCCGAACATTAAACCGTCATTATTCCTTAGCGCATGTATCCCAAACGCAGCCTAGCTCTGTCGCGACCTGTCACGCTGTTTTGTTCCATGCAGTAGGGCCCGTGCACTCTCGTTTCTGACCGCCTTGAGCTGGCAGAACGCAGTGGCCTACAGTACCTATTTCTAGCTGTATTCTAGGCTAGATTTAGTTAGCCCCGACGCGTTACCCCTCACCTCCCACTGGCGCGCTTTTCATCTTGCGGACATCTCATTTTCACCTTTCACCTACCTCCCTCACCTAGACTCCGGACCCCCGCAGCGCAGGCGCACCTCTTTGATTCGCTTGGATGCATTTGTCACACTCAGCCACGGGCAGCTAATAAGACAATGTCGGACTACGTGTGCCCACCTTCTCCGTGGGCCGTCTCTTGGCAACTGATTTTCGTATTTGTGTACTGGTACGCAATATTCAAGGTTCCTGCAGGACGACAAGTACTTCGACTGGCTAGCATTGTCCCTTTGGCATGCATTAGCTACATGGCCCAATCGAGCCTAGTGCAGACCTGCCAGATTCCCCAGTGGCGGGGAATCGGCGCCGGTCTGCTCTGGATACAGCTCTTCAGCGCCATCGACCTGATCGCCGTGTCGCGCGCAGCCCCCTCTCATTTCTCGATGTCTGCCAATTGGGGGCGCCTCCACGCCGGACTCCAATCGGTGGCGTTGCTTTGGAGCTTCCGTCGGATCGGAACCCTGTGGGCCGTAACAAAGATCCGACCGAGCTATCACGGAACTCGCCGCTCGTTCCTGGTGCGCCAAGTTCCCGCCCTGTGCATAGCATACCTCCTTCTCGATCTCGGCGTTTCTATGCCCCCGCCGGATCTGTCGCTTGTGCAACCACCAAAGCAGGCACTTTGGCCACTGTCGGGCCTTTCAGCCCCTGATCTTGTCTTTCGCCTCGTTGGGTCGATCTCATTTTGGATTACTGTCGCGATTCTGCTCTACATCATACACACCGCGGTTCTGATCGTGGGAGTAGTCTTGCACTGGTGGGAGCCTGCAGACTGCGTTCCTCTCTTTGGCTATATCCAGGATGCTTACAGTATCCGCAACTTTTGGGGGTAGGTCGAGAGCTAAGCAGCGCCATGCGAGGCGAACCTATCTTAAATTCTATGCATCAGCCATCCTTAATTCTATGCAGCAGTAGCTTAACTTTACATCCACTATTGCAGATCAGTATGGCACCAATGCCTCCGCCAAGGCTTGAGTGGCGTCTCCACCCTGATATGCGACACTTTTCTACGCATACCGCGGGGAACTCTGCTGTCCCGCTATGCAAGACTGAACGCCGTCTTTGCAGCTTCTGGTGTGCTCCACCACGCCTCAGACCTCGCAGTGGGCATGTCACCCCAAGAGACACGAGTGTTTTCTTTCTTCCAGGTGCAGGCCCTGGTCATCATGATTGAGGACCTTGCGCAGTTTCTTGTCGGAAAAACGGTGCAGCGGAGCCCGATTATGAGCCGACTTGCCAAGGTCGTAGGGTTCTTTTGGGTCATTCTGGTCATGGCCTGGTCCACCCCGAGCTGGCTCTATCCCACGCAACGTTTTGCTGCGGATCCTACAGGGCTGCTGCCTTTTCGTGTCGCTCCCTATCTTTTGGGCTCAAGGTGAATTGTTGTACTGATACCGGCGCCAAGCGCGAGCGCACAAGAAATTACGAGGGAGTCGAGCGGTGATGGCGTAACCTTGTTGTGGACTTCGTCTACTGTAGGGTCTTTAGATGGCGGGTCTAGTGAGAGAGTCGAGATGAACATTGGCTCACCATCGTGACCAAAGACCTTTGCAGCCTACCGGATGCAAATTTGTTCCGAGAAATATCCCGACAGCTCTCCAACATGCATTTTGACCGCCCCTCGCTTCCTGTTTTGTCATTTAGCCGACACTTGGGGCAAAGTTAGAATGCCACAAATTTGCTGAAGCATCCGGCATGCAGCTTATTGGGCGCCTGTCTAAATGCGCTGGCGATGAGGGCTTTCGCAAAAAAAGTGCATGGATCAAAAACTATAGCAAATTATATCGTCAACAACTGCATTACCAATTTCATCCTTTCCCTTAATATCGCCCCATCGAAGAACCTGGCAAATCACCTCCCGTCCCGGTGTCGTTGGCCCAAGTTGTCGGTAGCTCTAAAGATCGTGGCCAATCCAGTAGACAGGCGCGGCAAGGTAAAGTTGCGGCCCGACGTGCAGATCGCCCAGTGGCAATGTTTAGCGATACTGCTAAGATTTCGGAAGATGCCGGCAAGGATGAGGGTGCTGGGTTTGATCCCATGATTGGTTAGCTTGCCCCGTCGCAGGCATCCATTGACAGGACCCTGGATTTTTGCCCAAGTTGTCTCGGAGTAAGCTTCTGCCCGTCTACCCTCATATGACGTTCAAAGACCCTGACGGGCATTACCAGTCATCATGGGCCGCATCCTGCCTGGAAGACCACAAATTTCTAGCTTCCAGACGGCAAGCTATTGTCGAGAGCGACACTGTTAGGTTCCTCGACTGATCGCATGTGGCATTCCTCGATCTGCAAGAAGCCTCTGGCCAGACGAGACCTACTGTCTGGGAAGGTGGCTGGCGCAGCCGCTCCTTTGTTGCCCATGACTGATGAGACCAAGGTGCCCTCGCGCAATCGCCGCTCAAATATGACTGGGAGGATGTCTCATCGCGGTTCGGATACCAACCTTACCGAGCTTGGCCCCGTGCTGATGCTTTACCCGAAAGCAACAAGCAAAAGTCGACATCGCGCATAGCAATCGGGGTCACGATAGACGGCCCGCAAGAATACGCATCTGTATCCATACGAGCAATCTCGTTACGCAACCGGAGAAAAGCTGCCAATGAGGGAAATGGCTTCTAGCGCATCAAGCCCATCCTCGACTTTCAGGGAATAGCTTCAATTATTGTGAGCAAGGGTCCTGCGGTAAGGCTGCTGTTGGCGGAGTTACTGGCAAGCAGCCATGACTTCTGTTTCGGCTGGCAGCCGAATGTCTCTGTTCCCCAATGCGGGCTGGAATCAATCGTCTTGGCTGCAGCCTACGGCGACTGCTTGCTGTTTATTTGCATTTCAGCTGCTCCCGGGTATGGGGAATATTTTCGGGTCGGGGTGAAAGTGAATGATCGTAATAGTCGGGGGGACGGAGGTCAGGCAGTCCAATCCCCTTCTAAGCACAGCCCCAACGCCCCAACAACCGCGATTTTTGGGTTTTCGTGTCCGCAACCATGACAATTTTCGATTTTTTATTGAACGCACGACAAGGAATAGGTTCGTGTGAAAATTGCGCAGCAGGGCCCAATCGCGTCGTGGCGCGAGGAAACAAAGACAGATTGTACGACATGAGTTCGGCGTACTCTAACCCTAAGCCTGTGGACCAGGGCCCATGAGCGGAGCAGATAGTCCGAAGCAGCAGCCAAATGTGTCTTGGAATGCACTAAATACAAGGTTGAAAGCCACCGCCAAGACTCAGAAAAAGAAAAGCCACATGCTTCCTTGTCAAGCTTGCGCCCGCCTTACCGCCATACATCCACAGGTGCTAGGAACGAGTGTCTTTTCTTCTTGTCGCAGTCAAGCCTCCATTTTGATCCACTTCCCCTGCGAACCGCAACAGCGCAAAGCTGAACCTCATCATTGCGCATGTCATGATGTCACACTCACGGGAAAGTGTTCATTCACTCACCAGGGGTCATCCTATGAGAATACACGGGAGAAGTTTTACATGTGTCGAGTCAAGTGACCGCCGGTTTGTCAGCCATACAGCCCACCTTGGGTAGAGCTTCGTTTGCATGGTCGGTGAAATAGCAGAATTGATTCCTTTATACCACGCCCAAATACAGATTTATGTTTGTCACTTCACAACATGTTCAATGCTCCAAGAAACTGGACAAGCACAAGGATGCAGCGGTGTGGTCCAGAAGTGCGGCTCACAATCACAATATGTGCATCGACGCTGCATTCATACGCCCGATGATTTGACAAAAGTGTGTAGATGACCGTTTAGTCAATGGTCTCACATGTGCCGTTTTCGAGAAACAGTTATTCTTAGTTTGATTACCTATATACAATTGAATGTCAACAGTCTGTATCTGCTGTATATGGTCTGATATCCAGAGAAAGCAGCTGTCCGTGTTATCAGCAATATTAAACAAATTGAGGATGACAATTTACGCATATAGTCAAGACACCGGTGTTTATATCGCCGAGTTTGGTAGTATCGGCAGTTGGAGTTTCAAACAGTTATACCTACCTACCTATACTGACACGTCCCATGCCGGGAGATACTGTGCTCGACCGTCACACCTAGTATTGAGTGGATACCCGTAGAAACTGCTAGGTGCTTTCTCTATATTGTTATATCTTTAGTTATACTTGCTTGCGTGGCCTCATAGCGCTTTATTGTATGTAGATAACTTACCTGATGGGAACCACGCCAACACGTTCACGTGCATCGACCTGGTGGCAAATGTTCGAGTCAGGCAAAACAAAAATTGTTTCCCAAGCCAACAGATAAGATACCAAACGCAACGTTCTAGAGCTCCAGCTAGCTAGCCTTATCTGGGCTAACGGGCTGGCCATCTGCAACCAGCGTGCCTTTCGGTACAAGAGCGACGCCCAGATCAGCCTAAATGGGCTGCCTCCAACCAGCCAACAGTGTAGCTTTGGCTACGGAACCCAGCCCAGATCAGCTCCAAAGGACTACATTGAATCTACAACCAACGTGACTTTCAGCCCCGAGACCTTGCATGTGAGCTTCAAGAAGCCAGAATCGCCAAGATGAGTCCTCACTGTAATTCGTTGCACTATTATGTAGCTGTATGTTGCGTTCTTCACAGCCCTTGCTGCGAAACTCGCAAAACACGCAAAACAATGATCAACGAGACCACAATATGCGAAGCTAACTTATTAGCATAGACTTGGTTAGATTCCAAGGGGATTTGTCGACTACAAAAAATGCATGTTATATCCAGTTTTGTTTGCAGTTGTTCGGTATCCTCTTGCTCACTTCACCGGTTCTCACCCCATACACTGCCAGTGTGTTGCTCTAATTCATCACACGACATCATGTTGACAGACTCAATCCCCCCAGTTTACTTCGCCAGAGGAATCCTCACACCCGTCACAACCAGCTCGCCCACCCCAAACAGCCTTACCCAGTGTAGAACTGTCACTAATACCGGGTGGGTGTCAGCGCCACCGGGACGTGGCACCAGCGGCATATTATGGATATGCTTCTCCGTCATCCTGCTGTGCTCATACAAATGCATCCATTTGGACATACCCTCCCAGGCGGAGATCCAAGCCGAGTTTCCAAAGTGGGACAGATTCCGGAACATCTTGAGAAAGGTCTGGTGGATGCTCGTCATGTGCATCGTGCCCGCGGTGCCGCTCTTCATCGCCCTGCTCGAGTACTCCAAAGCCTGTGTCGAGTTGAAAAAAGTCCAATATGCCCAGGCCGAGTTTGCTTCCTGGTTCCAGTCGACCAGCTGGAAGGGGGTCCAAAAACCGACAATCACCATGAGCCACGCTTTTTATGCAAACATGGGCGGGATAGTGCCCATCTTTTCTTCCGAGAGGCAGCGGCCGGCAGAGATGATGGAGATATCGAGTGACAATCAGGTCAACCCTGAAGCCTTCAGCACACAGAATCTTATGGTGGATCAAGAATCAGGGCCAGCTGTCAAGCACGAAACTCGGACCAAGCCTTTCAGTCTCTGCGAATATAGTAAGCAGGAAATCATTTTTTTTCTTTCGTCTTACAAGAGCCGTCACATGTTCTAATGTTTTTCTGGGTTAGTCGAATTTCTCCGGAGTCTCGAAACCGATGAGCAAAGAGCTCCATTCCTACTGACAGAGGCAGACATTGCGGGTTTCGCGAAATCTGATCCCATCGCCAAACTGGTCGCCATCAGCCAAATTCTCTACCTTGGCGTAACTTGCTTCGCTCGATTGAGCCACAAGGTGCCAATTTCGCTGCTGGAGTTGATGACAACGACCTACATATTAGTGTCTGCTCTGATGTACTATTTTTGGTGGCACAAGCCCTATGATGCCCGATACGTCACCGTCCTTTTCAGCCCCGGCTCTGTTTCCCGGTCTGTCGAGTGTGGTCCGTCCGGGGAACTTCCTTTTCAGCACGACCAGCCGGGTTTCAACGCTGCACTCAATCGCCATGGCCAACATTTCGCTTTGAATGAGCAGCTCACTTCTGGAGACGGCAACCCCAAACGCGTCAAGAAAGGGACATTTCAGTATCACGACCTCCTACACCTGGAGAAGGAAAACGTCAGCATGGTGCTGATTTATGTCTGCTGCCTTACCCTTTCAGCCTCGAACGGCTTCCTTGCCCTACCTTGGGCATGGAGTACGTTTCCATCGCCCTCTATGCAATACGCTTGGAACACGGCATCCGGATTTGCCATGGTATTTCCCGCTTCTTTTCCTGTTTTTTTTGTGGCCCGAGCAAAATATCTCCAGCGAATTTCACGTGGAGAGTCTGGGGTCTTGGGAAAGGTTGTTTTTTACTTTCTTTCCCTGTTTTACGTGGTGTCAAGACTCATCATCATCGTCATTGCGATGTGCTACCTTCGCTCGATGCCACTCAGGGTTTACGAAAAGTTCTCCTGGGAGGACTCACTTCCAACATTTGCATAGACGTTTCTCAAGCTTAAACTGCCGGGGCTTGTGATATTCTTAGATATAGTACTGTCTTTTATAGCAGTTGGGAGTAGCCATGGACAGTTCTGAGAAGGAAACAGAGCAAAGACATAACCGAGACTTACACCTACCTTCACTGGTAGTTAGACAAAGAGGAAGGAGAATTAGGAGCACTGCAGTATATCCCCTCTAATGCTGATGCAATAAATTCCAAGTGGACCCAACGGCCGCTATTGATACCGTGTAACCATGGTACGAAGAGGCCAATGCTTTCAAAACCAGCTCGAAAAACTAACACAATGCACTTTGGTTGGCCATCCTAGTACCCAGCTCGAGTGCCTTGCACAACCTTCCTTGCCATTTCAGATAGTAATTTTGCTATTAGTGTTCCCTACGACCCGGATTCACTGAGATAAGTGGCGATTGTTTCCAACTTTGGGTTCCAGCGTTTTTCCACACCAATTCGTCTGGGGCCAGAAAGAGGTGGTTGATTGAATGAATCAATTATGTGAATAGGATGGTATCAATGTTCACTCTCCTGAGCTTGTGGCACTACGTCCACATTGGGGATTGCCATAACCTCAGGCCTCTCTTGATTCCATGCGGGCTTTATCGCCTCCTTATCATGAATTCCGTGTCGTGGCGTGGTCTGGAGCGGCTTTCCGATGCCACCATGCGCTGGCTTCTACAGCCAAATCTTAGTCTGCAATTGGGCGCCTAGTCAACTTTACAACACGATAGGGATAAAACAAACCAGGGTCTGGAGCTTGTGTGTAGGATAGTTTTGCGGTTCCAGAACATGTCCGGCCCAGTGGCACACTCATCCAGGGGATTATTTGTAAATTTTTCGGGTGCACTAGAAGGAAGCAATCTACGCATGTGGAACTGGATAGAGAGTAATTTGAGCGAGTGCAGCCACCCTGCCTAGACTTTGCTCTGCAGAGGGATATTTCAATTATGTTTTTGAACACGTGACGAGATGATAGTCAAAGAATATGACATAGCATCGTCGATATTTCCTGGCTAGACGAAATTATGGTACTCTGTATATTGACGGTGGTTGTCGAAGCGACGCAGGCAAGAATGCACAAATAAAACCCTGCCTGGTGGCGGTCAGAAGCCGAGCCCAGTGGGCGTCTGATGATGCGCTGTATGCGCATGGGGTTCAGCCACCTTACCACAAGACCACCCTCCCACACGAGTGCAACAGTGACATTAATCTTGGGTAGCTAAGATAAGCAGGGATATAAATCGGTTTTTCTCGCACTTTTGAGCAAAGATGTCAAGATATCGATCGCGATCTTTCAAAAACCTCCTGATTCTAGATGAATTGCCAAAACGTCGAACCCTGGCGCGATGAGCTGTTTCGGAACAAATTTTGTTGTCACTGTTCGCAAACTGCTGCATCGACAGATACGACAGCACGTGCCAACCTCCGAGGTTGACCCGACCCTGTTCAAGACAACTTTGGGGCAAAAGTTTGGTCCACAAGGTTACTCGCTGGATGTGAGTCGCATCAACAATATCGTTTACGCGAACACGGCTTCGATGATCCAAGTTCTAGACGCTGACTGCTGCTCCTCTTTGCCAGATTGTTCACGACATCTACTGTATATCAAATATTCCCAAGCGTTTGTCAAAGGCACGTTGGGCTGTCATGAACCTTTTTGTCTTCTTGGTTCATCGCTCCAGGCAGCAATCTACGCTGGGATCCAGGGTTTTGGCTGACGATCTGATTTAACTGGACAGGCTGATCTTGAAAAGTGTAGACCAAAGCTTTTCGAAGAGGTATACGAGAAGAGGGAGGAGGGAAAGAGGCAAAAGGGGAAGAGGTGGAACGGAAAGAGGGTGGAGAGGGGCAGAAAGGGGAAGAGTTCTGCAGCGTTTTTCACCGAGCACGATTGAAGCCACCATAAACCCGTTCAGACCACCTCCGCCAGTCCCAGAAGCATTCGAATCGGCTGCGACTGGCCACTTTCAACCTTGCATTTTTACCCACCTGAATAAACTTGATTATTTTGCAAGGCATCTATACAGTACCTCTACAAGGATCGCAGTCTCCAGGTAAGTTGGTGAAACCAGGGTGCCGCGATGAGATCGTGGGGTTTGGTCTGCAGCCTTGATTTTTCTTCTTCGTGAACGCCTGGTCACCCTTACCCAGCCACGCAGGGTTACTCGCCAATAGCGAACAACCAGTCTATGTTGCTAGGCAGCCCAGCTGGACCGCCATTCTTGACCGCCAAAACAGTCCGGTATAATGTCATATCTTGGTCGGGACTCGGGAGCGGAAACAAGATGGCGTGGTTGTTAAACGTGACATCATAGCTGCGGCTGGGAGCAACCACCTTGCTGTATTTTATTTTGACGCAAGTCGTCAAATCAGAGTCGTTTTCAAATTCAACTACGAGTAGGGAGTAAAAACAAGTCTGATTAGCATCCAGGGATCGACGAGACCATGTTGTCAGCTGCCTCACTATCAGGGTCTGCCAAGGTAACCGAGGGTAGGTACCCCAGCTCCCGAGATATTGTGACAAGGCTCTCGCAAAGGCCAAGAAATGATGTCACCAATATCTCGGGATCAAGGAGAATTGGTCGGGTTTGCTTATTACACATGTAAATTTCCCCGCATTTAAGCTTCAGGATATGAGGGCTCTTTGGAGCCCGAGGAGCAGCCAGATAGCCAAGGCAGCAGTAAAACGTGGCTTTTAGGATGCATAAAGACTTATTTATCACTCGTCCTACCTGGATTTTCTCCATTCGGATTTATTCCCATTTCTGCCTTTAAGCTCGAGTATGCCTGGTAGCCCTAGCCTGCTGCTATCGCTTCATTTGTGGGATAGAATACTCCGTGGGAACATTCTCGTCATACTGATAGTTGTGAGCCACCCAAGTCTATGTGGCCAGGACTTTGAATCGTGTGACGAGGTTTTTAATCACCCGCCTACTGGCAAGAGGTTGTTTCTGCAACCTCGCACTATTCAGACCGCCAAGATGAACTTGGGCATCTTCAGCTTCGTTGAATTTTCCAGTAATTGAACCTTGAGGACTTGGAGATACCTGCTGAATGTGCGTAAGAGGTAAAAATCTGACTGGCTTCACAGCCACTGCCAAGAGAACGAGCCACCCTCACTTTTGCCCTGCCTACCTCTATCATCTATGCATGAGGAAAAAGCACTTTCGCCGCAGTCCTCCCCCTTTTTGTCCACTTCCGATGCAGGCTGAGCAGCACAAAATACGCTACAGGTGGCCGGCTGCACAATCTGTGGCTTTGCTTTACACAGCCTACATTCATCCCAGACCGTTAGCCCCGGACGGTCGCAGTGCTGATGTACGCTTGTCCGCATCTGGCAGTACAGCCCCAAAGGTATGATGAAGGTTACCCCGCACCATTGTTTTTGGATAGTCGTCTTCGAGGGCGGGGTGTAGTGTCTGTTTTTCAGCTGCTGATATTGCTAAGCGGAGCTCCTAACTTGCGTCCCATTGCATCAAAATAGCCAACCATACATCAGCAGCTTCGACAGCACTGAATGTTCGAGAGCCACCTTCCTCGAGCACCACTCCTTCCCCCTATCCGTAGGCAGCATCGTCTACACTCCCTGCACCGCATCTCGAGAAGCCACTTCAGGTTGGCCAGCTGAAACCTCGCCAATCCTGTCAAGTCTGATGCCGTGCTTGTTCTCCGCCAACCTCCTCTCCATTGCGCCCCTCCAAAACTCGAGGTCCTCCGGATCTTTCACCCGTAGCGACGCAGGAAAGAAAATCTCTACCAGAGACAGCCCAAGTGAAGGGTATCTCTGCTCAACACGCTTCAGGACCGGGGCCACTTTTGAGTCAACGATGGTCTCCTTCAATTTGACATGAATCCCATGCGCGGCTGGTGAGCGTATGGCGGCGGCGGCGTAGAGGTTTTGGGCACTGCCAATCGCGCCGATTGCGAGTAGGTCTGGCTTGCAATTTGTCAGAGTTTATACAAATGAGTGAGACATGTTGCGCCAGGATGCACATTTTCATGAGCTGCGGCTACTCACACCACGTATTGTCCTCGATCCCAGCCATGGTGATGAGCAAACAGATCCACAGCGTTGCAAATGCAACACATGAAATCTTGGTCAGCAGAGAAGGCCGGAAAACGCGTGTACCGTGGGCCAAGAGTTCCAAATGTAGCCCCTTGTCGTTTTTGCGATCGTTCTCGACTATGATCACATGCCTGCTGCCATTCCCCGTCGTGATAGCAACCGTAGGCCCGCCCGTCTTGGGACACGCCCACTTCTCATCTCGCCACTGCGGCAAGGAGGAGGTCGCCAGGGCCAGGATCGTGCCGGCTGCGGTGATGAGAAAGACGTGCCACTCCCGGTAGACAAGGCAGGGTACGATCGAGAGGACCAGCTGGATTAGTATTGTGACCACACCGGACCGCCACACGCCGTCTACCTGTGGGACTGTGTCATCGGCTCTATCGTCGAGTTGGTATATAGACACACGCAGTGCCTCCCAGGGTGTGGATTCCATCGATTTCTGCTGCTCAACCGCTGCCACGCTTGGTTGCTGTCCCTGTTTGAACGGCTCTGCCCCTGTAGAAGCGACCTTTGCCTGCTCATGTCGTATTCCATTGTCAACGCTGTGTGTTACGTCCCGTAGAAGCCGTCCAAGCACCCAGCTGGAGGAGGACCGGACATGGCCGCTGTCTGCAGTGAGAACAAGGACGTTGTTGACGTCGGTGGGGGGCATGAGATGGCCATCTGATTTTGTGGGGACGCCGCGCAATTACACCTGTTGTTAGCCTCATTTGGTCAGAGCCAGGCAATGCGCCCGTTCAAAAAGTCAGATCTAACGACACTGTCACGCACCCCCAAAAGTATGGAGGAGAGACATCGCTCCATAAGCAACCCATCCAAACGAAAAGGCAACGGGGACGATCCGACGGCCGGTTTGCTGGGCAATAGCTTGTCGAATGACGTCTGGGCTGAGAAGAAGGAGCACGGACAGTGTGTCTTTGGGATTATGCCACTGTGACTCAATACTTGTGACCAAACTATCGTTGACAATGTCCCTCTTGACTACCGCGACCAGAGGGTGGACCCAGGCGGGAGCCATTGATGCTTATGGAACAGGTTTTCTGGTTCGTAGTTGAAATGTCGCAAGGAACTTGAAAGTGGTAGGAAATTATGAGATTGGAAGGGAAGCGGGGAAAGCGGGGATTTAAGACGTCAAAGGCGTTAGGGCTGTGCAGGGAGGCTGAGACCACACTCCAATGAAGGTGCAAGGCAAAGATGACTGCATGCCATAAGCCGATAATACGATTCAACATTCGCAGCTCCTATACTATGTCAGTACTGGAATTCACATGCACGGCTTCACCACAAGATTTAGATGGGAATGTAAATACCTAGTATGGCTGAGTACCTGACCACTTATTACATGTTAATAACTTCCGGATCCAGATACCTACCAACTAAATACCTTGGTCAAGGTCGTCTAGTATATGAAAGTCACGACGGCCCGGCCCATACTGCTGGGCGGTTTGATCTAGATGCCGCTGCAACAACTAACTATTTGACCTCATGGGATTTCAAAAGAGAAAAATCTAGAAAAGAGGGATAAGGTCTTGATCTGTTCAAGATATCAGACTACTCTCTCTCGCCGTTCGAAAGTAGCACAAAATTTTCGTTTTGATGAGAAAAACACGATCCAGCTGAATGTTCCCGTTGCTTTTCTAGACATCAACACTCTCCTTTTTCAACTGTGGCCAGAAGTAATCGAACCCCTTCTTCCCAACCATCCTCAATTGCACAATCCAGTGGGGTGTCCCCGTCGACATCTTGAACTTCAATTTGTGCGTTTTGGCCCAAAAGCAACCGAACACCTTCTTGCCAATGACACCTAACTGCCCAATGAAGTGGAGTTTCTCCTTTAGCATTCTGAACATCGACCTGTCCCTCTTTGGCCTTTGCCAAAAACAGTCGAACCCCCTTTTCCCAAATCATTCGCACCGCAGTATGCAACGGAATATTGCCGTTTTGGTTTTGACAATCCATTTGTGCCCCTTGATTCAAAAGTAGTTGAAACCCTTCTTCCCACTTTTGTACCGTTGCCAAATGCAGAGGAGTCAACCCGTCGTTCGTTTGGAGATCCTTTTGCGCACCTCGATTTGAAAACAATTGGACCCCCTTTTCCCATTGACGAACAACTGCCAAATGCAACGGAGTCAAACCTTTTTTGTTTTGCAAATCCACCTGTGCACCTCGATCTAAAAGTAGTCGAGCCTCTTCTTCAAGCGTTCTTTCCGCTGCCAAATGCAACGGAGTCAAACCATTTTTGTTTTGCAAATCCACCTGTGCACCTCGATCTAAGAGTAGTCGAGCCCCCATTTCCCACTTTATGGCCACTGCCAGATGCAGCGGAGCATCCCCAAGATAATCCTGATAATCAATCAGTGCACCTTGTTCCAGAAGCAATATAACGCGGTCGAGCTCGGAATTCCTAGATCTAATGGCTTCATGAAGAGGAGTCCACCCAAAAGTGTTGACGGCATTGACTTGTGCACCTGCGTCTAAGAGGAGTCGAGTTACACCGGCATCTCGATTCGTTTGCGCGAGAAAGAGAGGGGTAGAGCCGTAGTTGTTTCTAGGATCGACTGCTTCCCCTCGATTCAACAGCAGTTTAAGTGCTTTTTGATAGCCGTTGATAGCTGCCCAATGCATTGCTGTATCTCCGTTGCTGTCTTTGCAGTTAACCAATGCACCTCGATCCAACAGTAATACGAAAATTTCCGAAGTGATGCTGTTCCAGGTCTTGCCAGGCTGAAACAATTCCTGGAGAGGAGTAAGTCCATCTTGACTGATTACATTGACCATTGCGTTTCGATTTAAAAGTAGCTGAACGATCTCGATCCAGCCGTGTCGAACTGCGAGGAAAAGAGGCGTATCGCCCTTGTCGTTTTGAGCATCGACTACCGCGCCTCGGTCCAACAGCAATTCAGCGCATTCTGTCCATCCGCGTCTGACTGCGAGAAAAAGAGGGGCTTCGCCATTGTTATTCTTAGGGTAAAGTGATGCCTTTCGATTTACCAGCAATTGGACTAAGCTGCAATTGTTACCCATCGGGCTTTCTGCAGCCGCCCAATGGATGGGCGTAGCCCCATTTTGATCCCGTGCGTTGATCCGCGCACCGAGATCCAAAAGCAGCTTTGCGGAATCTGTGGCTCCGCTGCGAGCTGCCCAATGTAAAGCAGTCGCCATCGAGCTGTCCTTGGCATCGACATTCTCGCCCCTTTCGATGAGGATATGCATTATGTTCACCAAGCCGCACGCGGCCGCGTTGTGAAGGAGTCGACCTTTGGTGAACAACCTCTCTTGATCCATGAGCCAATTTTCCCTCTCAGTTACCTTTTCAACAAGGAGTTTTGCAATTGCCTCATGTCTCCCGTTAAAACAAAGTAATGCAGGCGTGATAGTGTACCAGCCATCTGCCTGCAGGGCTCTGAATACTGTCCCCCATTCAACTTCGGTGAAGAAGACTTGCGCGACATCTGTACGTCCTTGGGCCAACGCCCAGCCAATGGCATTTCGGCCGTATGCTTTGTCGGTCTTCAGTATGTCCTCAGGTCTTTCTGCAATCAAAAGCTTAACAATTGCAGCGAGTCCATGAGCTGACGCAATGATCAAAGGCGTTATTTGAGCCGTTTTGATGACACTTTTTTCCCAATTGTCTGGATTCATATTTCTTGAATAGGCAATACGGGGAAGGATTGTCCCATCTTCGGGTTTGATCTCCGTAAGCTTAACGCATAGCCTGGCTGCTTGAGAAAGCACCGCATGAATGCTGCCAGCTGCGCGTAAGTGAAATGTCCACTTCCAATCAGCTCTGGCGTAATTCACAAGAGTGTGGGAGGCATCTCCCGTGGAAGGATCTTCAGATGGGCTTTCCTTTGGCTGGAGCAATAGACACAGAACGCATATCTTTCCCAAAAAAAGGTGGCAGTCTTCAAGTGACAGAGAATGCCTCCACTGGGAATCGCGCTGTGTAATAGGACGATGTGGTGAAACTGCTGCTCGCTTTTGCAGCAGGAACTCCTTCGCCGTCTGATGAAGAAAATAGACTTTCGAGTCGACAATGATAACAAAAAGTCCACAAAGCTGGCGGATAACCTCACGGAACTCATCTTCTGTCTCATTCTGCACTTGTTCCTCATTCTTTGACGCCCCATTGATGGCAAGGGCCCGAGACATTTCCAGCACGGAGAAAGGGCGTGTGGCGGCCAGAATAACCTGAAAGATATTTCTAGCCAGGATTCCATCTTGACTGTCGGCCCGTGAGAGTATTTTTTCGTAGGCTGCCTCCACAGATTGAGGAAGCTCGCAGAGAATGGCCTCTATTGCAGGTCTTGTTTTCCTGATGTTGGCTTTTACCACATCGAGGACGAGCGTGACCCATAGATATGTCCGGTTTGGTACACTTGTCAATCCCTTCAGCAAAGCGGTGTAACTTTCCTCCCTGAGACGAAGTGCTTGCTGCAGCTCTCTGGTACGGACTTTAATCACGACGTCGATCTCTTTTTCAATCTGTTTTAGTTCGCGCTCATTCTCACCAGCAAGGTGTATGGTATTTAGATTGGGCTCCATTCCGCGGAAATCCGACTCAATCCTAGAATAGGGACGACTTGTGATCAGGAACTTGAGGCGGGAAGTCGAGTTGGTTCTGTAGAACTGGCTCAATTGCCGAATAAAGATCACTCGGTCTTGTGCAGGGCATTCGTCCAAGGCATCCAGCACACAAAGCACCTCCTGAGAGTGATTGCTCTGTGCAGCTTGCAAGAAAATGTCCCAAAGTCCGTCCTCAGAAGACAAAAGCTTGTTATTCCTCTGGAAGGCGTCGATGACTGCTTGAGTGATCAATGTGGGATCTTGTAGGAACAGCTGGTGTACTATGCACCGCAAGGCATTAATCAGGGTGCGCTGATCATCAAAGTCGTCTCTGAAGAAGAAGTAACAGATCGTGGCCGTGGGTGAGGCGGCGGGAAACACGTCGTCGATCAGATGTCTCGCTAGCACAGACTTTCCACAACCAGGGTCCGCTGAAAGCCACAGGACGCTAGAACTTGAAGCGGTCTGCCATTGCTGCAGTTTTGGATGCGTTGTGGCCCAGACGCATGTGTCCTCTGCTCGAATAACGTTTCTGTTCTTGCGATCTAGGTATGGTAGAGGAGGGAGCATTCCTAGAATTCGGACTCTGTCCTCCTCGAGTTTGCGCTCAGCATCAATGTTGACAAATCCAGCCAGTCTGCCTTTAGCGGTTCTGTTTTCGATGATGCGCTCCGCAGCACTGAGAAGGCTTGGCAAGATGATTTCCTTGGCCGTGTTCATGGTATTCGGGGCCTGCTGGCGAAAGTGATCGCGGATGCTGTTGTAACAATCCTCGTACTCCTTGATCACCGAGTGTGCGCCTTCTTTGGGGTATACATGGTAGAGAAGCTTGAAGAAAAGATTGTGCTCATTCGAAATGCATTTCTCCTCTTTGAGTTTGAGAACGACGTTGCATCTGTCATAGAACTCCAAGTAGGTGGAAGGGAGGTCTCCACTGAGAGCCAGGGAAATAATTCCATCATCTTTCTTCTGTGCTTGTTTTCTGATGTCGAGGAAGGCAACTTCGGTGAGGACGTGGTGGAATCCTGCCTGCCCTGCATGGGCCTCTACCACATCTCGTATTTTGTCTCTGGGATCATGGGCACTCTTGTATGCCTCTTGGACCTTCTCAAGGTAGGACGACGTGAATGGGTGTCGCATATACTGCTCCAGTACATCCGACCCACATAAGATAACGATTGCAACGCTCTCACGATCGCTCGAGGAAGGCAAAAGACGAAATTGGCTGTCGAGGATGTTGCGCACAGTCGCATTGTCGGGTAGGGCATCGGGGAGAGGATCGAGGGGAGATCTATCCGAGATAACTCGGCACCTGGAGCATTGCAGCCATCTTATCATGCGGCCCACAACGGCGGCTTTGGCATCCCCTAGGTTCTCGTTGTCGTGGGCGTAGACGATGAAAATGGTTGGATCAGACCAGCCGCTGAAAGAATCAAGGCTCGCTAGACGTTCCAGGATGTAATTGAACAACAATTGTAGAGCTTTGGCAGGTTTAGCAAGAGACCGCAATGCTCCTTATGGCCACACTGAAGCCTAAGACAAGCTTCACAAGGCTTAGGGGACAGAAAACTTACCACTTTCAGCGGAAATCTTGCCGGATCCGCTGACACGGTCAAGCGGTGCGGCCCAGCTTGACCACGCCAGTACGGCGTTCCAAGTTCTGCTCAATAAATCCGCCATTCTAGTCCTTTCTAGTGCCTAGCACGGAGGTGGGACGAAGGATTTGTCGCCTGAATCCAATAATGCGGAGAATGTTGACAAGACAGTCCCAAAAAGACGCCTGGGCGGTAAAGGAAAGTAAATGTGAGCACGCTGCTGCATGATTCTTTTTGGGACCTACCCCCCGTTTATCTCACTCTTGTTGCCCCTCACTTGCGTAGGCGCGCGATTGGACATGCCTAGCCGCCAAGGCTGTACGGTCTTCCAGTCATATTGACGGAGGAGACAGGGTGCGCGAGCGGCGCGGAAGCCTCAGCAGAAACAACTCAGCAGGGGAGCAGCCACCTTGATGCTGATAATCTCGAGCATTTGCTACGTGGTTCTCCTAAGCTTATATCCGTAGGTTTAGGCCGCTCTGAGATGATACACATGCACGCCAAGCAAGGCCACATTATCGAGTCCATCAATGATAATACCACGTTTTTGTTCAGCTGTGATTATTCCATCCGTCCAGTTTGCCTAAACAGCCCGTAAGTGGATACGGTTATAGTGCTATTGTCGAAGGTACAAGTTGAACCACCGACGAATGCCTTGATTTATACCATTTGCATGCACCATTTGCAACGAACGCACGCATTTTCAATGTTGAAAATTCGGCTGCATCTGGCGTTCCCGTGTTTGTTTTGTGTATTGCAAATGGTGTGAATGGCAAATCAAAGGGTTGCAACTTGTGCGTGCACGCAATGGGGTAACAGTTTGTACTTTTGATAATAGCACTGTAACCATGTCCATTTACGGGTTATTTAAGCGAATTGTATCGGTGGAATGACCACTGCCTTTATTTTTATCTCGAATAATTGAAAGAATATGGAATATCATGAACATGAACACATCCAATTGTGCCAGCCGCAATTAAGTAGTAGCATTGTAAGATACACACGACCACGAATCGGCGCTGTTGGAGTCCCCACCCATAAACTTGTTCATCAGCGGCCACCTGCAGTGCTTCCGCGAAAAGGCAACCTGCCCACCCTGCTTATCGCCCACAAACGCCGTCCCCGCCACAAAGTCCGGAGCCTGGCCCTGCTCCACCCACCGCACCAGGCTCATCAGCACGCTCTCGTCGGGCTTGTCCAGAAAGGCCAGCTGCTTGCGCTGGTTGCCGATGAAGTGGGCGCCGGGCCCGCCGCTGCAGTGGCCCATGCCCGAGATGCGAAAGTAGCGATAAAAGGCGTCCATGTCGGCCGGCTCCAGGCGCAGCGCGGCGCGCACCGACTCGTAGTACCGCGGCGACATGTCGCTGCTGATGACGGGGTCCATGGTGCCGTGGTAGTGCAGCAGCTTGCCGCCGCGGTCGCGGAACGCCGAGATGTCGGCCTCGAGCGTCGCGATGTTGGCGGGGTTCAGCTCGTCGCTCCTGGCCCACAGGTCGGGCGTGAACTTGGCCAGGTCAAAGTCCGGGTCCGCCATGACCACAAATTTTATCCAGTCCGACTTGTCGCTGGCCTGGCCGTTGTAGTACGTGTCAAAGGCCCCGGTCGCCTCGCTGCCCGGCTGCATGCGCGGGTACAGGACCGTGCCGTTGGGCGCCAGCATGTCGCTGAAGATGGTGTTGACCGTGTTGACCTGCTTGGCGGTCAGGCAGGACCCGGGCTGCGCGGTGCCGTTGCCGCAGAGTAGGCCGTCGGCTTTGTAGCGGCACAGGTCCGGCGCCTCGAGGATGCCGTCCGCCAGGCCGTCGAGCGCGTCGCACTGGCTCAGCATGTCCTGGTGTACGACGTTCCACAGATCCTGGCTGACAAAGGTGTCGCTCGTGTTGGAGCCCGTGACCGGGAGGAAATGACCGCTCCACGTGTTGAGGTTGTTGAAGTTGAGCGCCGGCGCACCCGCCGACACGCCGTCAAACAGGTCCGGGTAGTCCTGCACCATCTTCATGCCCTGCCTGCCGCCGGTGGAGCACCCCAGGTAATAGCTTTTGCTGTACGGCTTGCCGTAAAACGCCTGAGACACATTCTTGCCCACCACGACGCCGGTTCGAATGGCGCGAAAGGCAAAATCCTCAACGATCTCGGGCTTTTGGAAAAACGGCTTCCCGCTCATGCCGTCGTGGCCATTGTTTGTTGCCACTGTAGCAAAACCCAGCGAGGCCGCCCACTCGACGTCGTCGTACTGGACGCAGCCCCCAAGCCCACCGTTGCCGGTGCTCAAGAACCGCCCCGTCCAGTTCTGCGGCAGCCAGGCCTCAAAGTGGAGACCGGAAGTGGTCGAGGTGGTGATGTTGGACTGGACGCGGCAGAGCGGCACCGACACGAGCTGCGTCGGCCTGTTGCAGGCGGGGTCGACGTTGGGGAACTGCAGCGTCGTGTTGGCGGGCACAAAGTCGGCCGACACGAATGTGCTGTTTGGTATCTGGAGCTCCTTGGCCAAGTTTTGGCATGCTTGTGTGAACTGTTGTGTGTCGGCGTTGTCCACTGGAGACGCCCTGCTGGTCAGAAATCGACAGTCTGCAGGGATGGCTGCTACTGCCGCGGCGGCCAGTCGACGAATGCTGGGTATCGTCATGATGGATGTGTTTGCTATGTAATGGGATATGCTTAATTAAGCCCGAACAAGATGATCAAAACTGAAAAAGAAGGTTTGCAGCAGTTAGGATGAGCTGTAATATTTTATATCTCGACATTGAAACATGGACAAAATACACAGCTGATTCAGAGGCAGCAAAACCCAATGCTGAATCGCCACAGGCAACCTCCCTGCGTCTTGACCATGGGACGAATCGGATTTTCCTTCTTCCCCAGTACACCACGGTATACACCTGGCGCAGCTGCCGATCTCCATTTCACGAGACTGCTGACTGCTTACCATTTTCATCGACACCTAGGTGATGGGGGAAAAGGTCTGCCCCAGCTTTTTAGCGGAGGCGTTTTGTAGTACTACCTAAGTTGAATGAGCATCGCGGGGCTTGTCTGGGGTAATAGCTCGAGAAGTGGCCCTCGAGTCATATACCCTTGCTTACTGCCGGCGTTTTGCAGGGACGCGTGGTCTTACCCAACACGATTCCTGAGCAGGGGGCAGTGCTCGAGTAGCGCAATTCTAAGGCAGACTTGCAACGAAGGGGGTTTATGTTTACCCGTCGTTCCGAGCTGCCCTCAGCTACCGGTAGTCATGCGATTGTGCACAGCAAAGTCGTCGCTTGGGGTTTCGACGAGGAGAGGTGTGGGTTTTCAAGTAGTGTGTGGCAATGACAATATTATCAACATTGGCTAACAAAGTCTGTCAATGGATTGTTAAAATGAGTTTGCTCTTCAGCTGTACTCAATGGTTCAGTCAGGGTTGTTCAGAACTCTAAAAAAAAAGCCAAGTAGAACACATCTCTGTATTTAGATAGGGCTGAACGTTGCCAGACAGCACGGAAAAGCTTGTCACTGTGTTTGGCTACTAATCTAATTTCTCGTTTGTCTTTTAATGCAACGGATTGCTGCGTTGTCAGGTGAAGAAAGCCAGCTATGGTGGCGTATTGACCCCGCGCTCAAGTCCTCCTAAACAAAGCTGGCTCGAGGCAAGGCAGTCAACCAGTACTGACTCGAATCCAGAAGGCTTGTCACCATTTCGGGCCTATCGAATATCCATTCTTCAACCTTTCCATAATGCCGAGATGTTACTCCTTGGTGATCACGGTGTACAGTATCTGTCAGGAAAGGTAGGGAAGTCTCATTGGGCTCAAATTTCCACCGCTCCCTGAAACGAAAAGTCGACTCTGCCCTGATTTTTGAACGGCATACTCCGAGAAAGCAAAGAAAAAAAGAGGGGGCGAACCCGGGGAGCCAAAACTCGCCCACTCGGGAGTCGGGATAATAACCCCTGCTGTCTTGGATACCCCGGATTTGCCCTCGGCTAATTGGACCATTTACTGCCAAGGTCAGACGACGAGCTTTAAAAGAACCTTGGACAGAGGGGGAGGGCAGGAACGGTATGCCAAAGAGGGCGTTATGTACGGGTCTTCTGGCCCGGCTGCTGCTGTGTGGCAAGTGTCAATCGCGCTTGTAACCTTTAGAAAAGAATGCGTTGATGCTGGCAGGGATATACACTAGGAAAGGAAGGTGTGAACGCACCTTGCTTCCAAAAAAAGATAAAAAAAATAAAAAATAAAAGATCATTCTTTCGCTTGAATGTGGAGGCTCGCTAATCCTTGAAAAGTATCACTGTCCACCACGACACTCCGCCACGACATTGCCAGCACCTGAGCCTTTGAGCTAATAAAAACACGCTCCGGCAGCGTATCACCGCAGCCAATAGTCCGTCGGGACTCCCAGCCACTCACACTGCTCCAGATCCTGGAACCCCTTCATCGCGTCTCCCCTGCCCGGCAAGTCGAGAGCCCTCATCCGCATGTTCCCCTTCACCGTGGGCTCCCACCGCCCGCTGACATTCACCACCTCCAGCGTGCTCGCATAGCCCCTGGCCTCCAAAAACGCCACGTCCGGGTTCGGGTCGTACGTGCGCGCAAACGAAGCAAAGCTGTCCAGGACGTACCTCTCAAAGACCAAATCCCCCTCGTCGCGGTACGGCAGCCCCGCGCGGGCCACGTTGCCAAAGACGTACAGCATCTCGCCCGTGTGGCACCTGAAGTTGCCCTCGGGGGAGTCCACGTCCCCGCCGGGCGCCTCGCACAGGTCCAGCCGCGGCCACGGGGGAACCTGGTACGTGCGGTCGAACTGGTAGTACCAGACCCTGCCGCCCTTGCCGACGGCGCCCGTCTCGACCGCCGCGTGGGCGTTGGCCTGCGCCGGGCACCGGAAGAAGGCGTCCGTCGCCAGCCGCGCCCACATGCGGTACACCTCGAGCGTGACGTTGCTGCTGGCCGCGCCGAGCGGGAAGAGCGCCTCGGGCGGCGCGGGCAGGCCGCGCGCGGTGATGAGGTCGCGGTCCCGCGCTGTGAGGTTGCGCGGTAGCGGCGGGTAGGGGGCGATCAGCTCGAGGCCGTCCTCGGCGGCGACGCCCAGCATGACGTGCACGCCGCGGCTGTAGCGGGGCTTGCCCGGTGCGAAGAGCGCCCGCTCGTCGTCGGCCAGGTACTCGCCGTCGATAGTCAACAGGCGCGCGTTGGGGTTGGCCTTCCAGACGTCGTTGGCCGGCAGCGCGCGCAGGCAGGCGAGCTGCGAGGGAGCGGTGGAGCAGTTTGTGGCGTTGAGGACCTGGTCGCTCACGAGGGCCATCTGCTCCTCCACCGTGTAGTACTTTTGGAACACCCCGCCCGCGCCGTACCCACCCAGGTAGCTGAGCAGCACGGCGCCGGCGAACTTGCCGGCCGCGCGGGGCGAGGCCATCATGGCGCGGACGAGGGCGGCGCCTGCCGACTGGCCCAGCACGGTGATGCGGTTCGGGTCGCCGCCGAACGAGGCAATGTTGTCGCGGACCCAGTCGAGGGCGGTGATGAGGTCACCCAGGGCATAGTTGCCGCGGGCATCGGTGTCGGCCAGGGCAAGGAAGCCCAGGGCCCCGAGGCGGTAGTTGACGGTGACGACGACCACGTCGCCCCTGGAGGCGAGGTTGGTGCCGTCAAAGGTCGGGTCGCCGCCGGAGCCCGTCAGTGCGCTGCCGTGGATGTAAAACATGACGGCCTTGAGATCCATGGTGGTGTTTGATCGGGAGCCGGGTAGGAAAGACGTCCAGATGTTGAGGAAGAGGCAATCCTCGGATCCTTCGCCGTCTTGGGTGCATTTGCTGCCGAGGGTCAGGGCCGGACGGAGTCCACCCGAGCCGATATATCTGGTCGAGTAGGCTAGGCGTTCGGGTTGTGGTGCATATCGCACTCCTAGAAAGTTGAAGGTGATGGCGTCTTGGTAGCTGTCTTGTGTTTCAGCAAAACCTCCTTTCGCTGTTGATGTTGATGAGGCATGATAAAAACAAAAAAAAAGGACTCCATCCTTACCCAACCGTTGTTTCGTTGTTTGCATCCACACCTACCAGCCATGTTCTCAGCGTGTCTTGGTTTTTCGCCGTTGGGATCGGCACGCTACGTGTACAGAGCACTGGCAGCAGTGAGCTTCCGTCTGCGGACACCACGTTTCCTTGGGGATTCAATGCCAGAGTCCGATCGCCATCTGCGCGAATCCAGTAGCCAGAAGCTTCAGGCTCCTCCTGCTGTCTGAGAAGGGCTCGAATCGAGGATTGTGAAACAGATATTTCCCTCTTTGCACCCGGCCACAATGTCGCATTGAGTTCCGCGCAGGCCGACTGTGCCGATTTGATCGAGTGCTTAGTGTGCACAATGATTACGCTGCTTTGCGCAGCCGAGTCGTTGAACCCTTGCCTTGCGTTAGTGGAGAGTAAGGAGGTGCAAAAGTTGACAATAACTGCAGCTGCACATACCATTCAGATCATTGTGGGCGACGATGCTGACGGCCGATTGCAATGGCTGCACCAGCAAATCGGCAAACGCCAGCGTTGGGGTTAGCCACTGGGCCACCATAAGGATCACTAGATTGGCTGCAGCGACCATAGTGACGCCCTCTTTGCGGCAGTGAGAGGGGAAGATAACGATCCCAGATTACTGTGTGCTGCAATAGTTGTATGTTTGCAGCAGTAATGCTTCGCCTTTTGTATCAAAACAAGAAGTATCGCAGGCAATAGAAAATCCACCGCAAGATAGACTTAGCCCAGTTTATAAAGGTCTGTCTACGGCCTCGATAGGCCCAGCTTAAAGCTCAAAGGCTACACCGTTAGTTTTCGCAGGATCAACGAACACATAACCAAACCCCTGGAGTAGGGTGGAATGTTTCGGTAAAGAATGACGTGTTTAGGGGACTCAAAAGGTTGTCACGGTGGTTAGGATTTATTTTGATTGGTACTTGAAAATCCTAAAATAACCCAATATTGCATTATGGAATTGCGTTCTTCCGAATTTGATCGGAAATAAGTCTTTTCGGAACTACCTTGAGTAGACACCAAATTGAACAGGACAGTATGCTAGAGTATTTTCGTACTTGGATCCTTCTGCAAGCTTCTACGATATCGCAACAAAATACCGACACGATACAGAGAACCAAGATGGAAATGCATCCACAAGGGGCTTCCAAAAAGCCTGATTTAATTAATCCGGCGGCGGTGACTTTATGTTGAGCCATCCTTGAGAAAGAGTTGCTTGTCTTTTTGATCTCGGTGCCGAAGAAGCATCGTGATGAGCATCTCGGGTCCGCAAAATAACCTCGACATGCAGAAAAAGCATCCTACCTCAGGCCGCATGCAACCCCACTTCCAGCAAGGACGTTTTGGCTAAATGGCTGAATCCTTTGGGGGCACAGAAGTAGCGGTGGTAGGTCAGCTTTTGCCTATTCGACCAATACATTCAGGTTTGTTAAACCCGCACGCTTGACCGACTTGGGAACAGTCTGTGAATCTCTGCTGAGTCTGGATAACAAGGTACCTGAGGTACCTACCCAGTTTGCGTCATTGACGGAGCCCCAGGCCTACTCGACACCCAGTGCCTACACTATATGGATAATGGGGTACAGGCAAGGTCTTGGCGGACTTGGCAACACTATTTGAACAATGTCAAAAGATTCCAAGGGGTAGGCCAAGAACAATTGTGTTCCATTTCATTCAAACCATGTACCTGCAACCGGCAGAAGCTCGATCTTCAACGTATCTCTATGGTTTTATCGCCGCCAGACGAATGTCGTATACTAGTTCGAGCGTGGCCTTGGGGTTGCCCTCCACAGGCTTAAAGTCCACCACCAGATCATCCTTTACCGCAAAGACAGAATCGTCGACAAGATATTTGCTACTCTTGTCAAAGATTTGTGTGGTCAGGGGGCTGTACTCTTCATTTCCCGCCTGTCGAGCAGATAGATGGTCAGTCAGTTTGCCACGATGTCAAGTGAGGATGGGAAGGTCACTGTGAGCTTACAATGATGTGGATGTGGGCCGGGCGGTATGGGTGGCGGTCGAGAAGCTGGAGGACTTCACCAGCCGGGCCTGCAAAGGGACTTGATCAGTACAAGATCGGCATCGTCGAAACGGCAAAGAGAATATCTGAACGGCCACTCACCATCGTACGGCACCGGGTAAGGGACCGGCCTCAGGCAGTACAGGCCGTAATAGCCATTCTCATCCGTTGTGAACTTGCCACGCAGGTTAAAGTCTGCCTGGTCTGGATCCTGCTGCTCGTACAGACCGTTTGTGCTGCACTGCCAAATGTCTACCGTGACGCCCTTGATCGGCTTTCCCGTCGCAGCATCCGTCACCACGCCGTGCATAAAGGTCACCTCGCCATCCGACGGCATGGTCTTGACTATGCTCGTGTCATTGGCCGACGGCGGGGTGTCCTTGCGGAAAAAGGGGCCCAAGATGGCCGACTTGGTAGCCTCGTAGCCGGCGCCGACCAGCTTCTTGCTTGTGATTTCGTCGACCAGCCTTTGTTGGATCGTTTAGCACAGCACTCAAGAGACGGGCTTGGAAAGTACTCACGACTCCAACCCCAGCACGTCGCACATTAGCTGCCCTTCATTCCGGCGGTCGTTGCTCATCTGGCCGCAGCGGTTGATCATGTCGACGCCCATCATCCACTCGTCCACTGTGAGGTCGACCTCGCGCGCAAAGTCGTGGATGTGCCTGATAAAGCTGGTCATGACCTCGGCGATGCGAGGATTTGTCTTGGGGCCAATGGCCTTGATGACATTGTCGGTGAAGTCGGGGTCGTATTGCGGCTTGGCATTGCCGTTTGGTTTTTGCGTCGAGGCCATGATTTTGGGGTGTGGTGATTTTTTGTCAGGTGCGATGTGAAGAGGGGAAATCTTCTTTTCGCTTGGGCTTTTTTCTCAAAGGTTGGGAGCTGTTATTGAGGAAGAAAAGACGAGATATGAGATCGTAGTGGTGGTGTAAATGTCAGACGACGGATGAGGTTTATGTGCACCGCAACTGTCAGATGTGCATTTAGTATGAAGATGGTCAAGCTGACACCTCATGTTGCAAAGTTGAGATGAGATGAAATTAAAATAACAAAGCAACTACGGAGATGATGCCTTTGCTCAATCCCGTATCTCGCAGCGGCAATCTTTCCCCATCTAGGCACGTCACTATCCCGATGGAGAATTCCCATCACCAAGGGCCACCTGGACAGTCGGCAGTGGAACTTGGCGCCTGGGGTACCGTAACCCGCGAGGAGCTTGACCCCGCATGGCCGCCGAGAAAACACCTAATCAGAAACCAACCTAATTGGATTGGATCAGTTGTTTTCCGATTCCGAGGGGAACACCGTACCTAGCCGCCATTCATTTTGCGACAATTGCTTTTTTTTTCCGGAACCGACCCGACATCCGACAAACCACCGCAAACCCCCCTCCCAGGCGGATAGCTGCTAATCGCAAATGTGACGTGTAGGCATGCAACCACCCGAAAGAGTAACTGCTCATTGATATGTCCTCCCGAGTCCTGTACCTGGTTATCCAAACCCCTCGTCTCGTCACCCCCGCACAAGCTACGACGGGGATGTGATCTGTCGCAAAGTCAGCCCCTCTGCCAATCCCTCTACCGAGGCCGATCTAGTCCATTTTCTGCCGATTCTGTTGCTTCTTCCATCTTTTTTGTGCATCCCACCTCTACGCAATACGCGCCCTGCCGCAAGGAAAATCATGGTGCTACATACGCGCTACTCCGCAACCGCCGAGTCGTGGCGTCTGCTCGACCTCGTCCTGGACTCGTTTGCTTCGGACCAGCTATCGCTGCCGACCGCGGCGCGCCTGCGCGCCAAAAGCAACGTCGGCTTCTGCGCGTCGCGTGATTTTCCATATTTTCCCATTCCGTTCAAGGAGACCGAGACCACGGCGGTGCTCAAGGCCGTCGAGGCTGCAGTCGCTGCTGCGATTTTGGACGCCAGAAATGGCGTCGATGTGGAGAGGCGCATAACTATCGATCTGGAGCGGACGACTGCGTTTTTGTTCCAGGCATATCTGGCCACGGTTGGGGGTCTGGGGAAGCTGGATCCAGAGGTAAAACACTTACTAAAAGGTCTGCCTTTTTTCTTATTTTCATTTTTTTTTGTTCGCAGCGGGAAACTTGCCTCAAATAGATCAGAATCTGACAGTGACAGTCTTAAAGATACGGATCTACTAAAAGCCCAGTCCGATCCTTATCGGCGCATGAGCGCAAATCTGTACGAGACAAAGCGCCCGGGGGAATATTACCACATCCATGGATCCCTGGAGGCGTCAACTACGCTGGGAATGATCGGCCTGGAACCCTTCCGCCCCGACCTCCAGACGCATGAGGAGATTTCAAGCACAATCGAGTCTGCCGTCAAACAATTCACAATCGAGGAGCTAGAGCAGATGAATGCAAAAAATCGACAAGCAGGTGTGCCTGTACTCAAGCATGAAGACTTTCTCAAAACGCCTCATGTATGAACGAATTCCAGTCACTCCTAGGTACGTTGACCATGTTGCATCTCGACCAATCTGACACTGTGATGTACAGGGTCAAGTGATGTCCAAAAGCGCCCCCTGGTCAGTAATACCCCTCGAAGAATCGACACCACCCTGCCCACTCCCCGCGGCAAAAGATAACCGCCCTCTATCCGGGATCAAGGTCTTGGAGATGTGCCGCATAATCGCCGGCCCGACGATTGCGCGGATCCTGGCCGAGTACGGCGCCACAGTGCTCAAGATCACGAGCCCGAACCTGAGCGACGTGCCGTTCTTCCAAGTCGACGGCAACATGGGCAAGCACGCCGCAGATTTGGACCTCAAGACGCCCGCCGGCCGCACCGAGTTCGAGAAGCTGGTGGCAGACGTGGACATTGTCGTGGATGGCTACAGGCCTGGGGCTTTGGAAAAACTCGGCTACGGCCCTGAGGCTTTGAGCAGGTTGGCCAAGGAAAGGGGTAAGGGCGTCGTGTATGTGAATGAGAATTGTTTTGGCTACGAGGGGGAGTGGGCTCACCGTCCGGGCTGGCAGCAGATTGCTGATTGTGTAAGTAGGCCTAGTGATGCCGACATGAATGCCATCTGCCACTTTCTTTTCCACTCCCTGCTGGCCCAACACACGCTTGTATCTCAACCTCTACCATGGTCACTAACACCCAGCCAAGGTCACCGGAATCGCCTGGGAGCAAGGCCGCTTCATGGGGTTGTCGGAACCCGTCGTGCCCCCGTTCCCCATCTCCGACTACGGCACCGGCTGCATGGGCGCCATCGCGGCGCTGGCGGGGCTCCTCAACCGCACCTCCCGCGGCGGCTCCTGGCACGGCCGCGCCTCGCTGGTGCAGTACGACATGCTCCTCTTCCGCGCCGGCGCGTACCCCGACGACGTGGTGCGCAAGCTGCGGGAGGAGAGCGGCCGCTGGGCCGGCTTCGACGCGCTGCGGCACGACAACAGCGTCGACCAGATCAGCGGCACAGCGCTGCGGGGCATGCGCGAGCGGTTCCCGGAGCTTTTTGCCCGGCGCGACCTGACGGACTGCTGGTTTTCGGCCAGGTACGGCGCAGAGGTCAGGGCCGTCGCGCCGGTGGTGCAGATCGAGGGCGCAGAGGTTTCCTTCTCCAGGGCGAGCCGGCCGAACGGCTCGGATCCGGCGAAGTGGGAGTTTGGCGACCATGGGGATTATCGGAAGGAGGCATGACGGTGTGGCGGCGGTGGCGGGATGGATGTTGGATCATTTTCTCTTGTAATACCCAGGTAATTTTAGAGACAATACGAGCAGCTAATGATCAGAATGAGGTCTTAGTATGCTAATGTTCCTTTTCGTAAAATCTACACTGAGAGGCAGATACCGTTTTGCAAATGTCGGCATTAGATGTGTTACCGGAATTATAATACCGTTCCCGAACGTAGCACTCTGCTGCGCAGCAACCGCCCCCCAGGCCGTTGATGCTGTCTGTACCTTCGCCATTGACCCTGCGACTTTCGGGGTCTCCCTGGAAAAGACTGGCCTCTGAACTGAGCTCCTTTCTGACAGGAATGCTGTTGTTGTTCGCATTTGAGGTGGAACATGAATTTTTAACCACAGGTTTCGGTACTGCAGCTGGCGTGGTTGAATAAATTGTCAGCGGACATCCCGATCCTGGCTTGTAACCGTAACAGCGGCCACCATTATCACCTCTTAGGCTTTCTATTCCTACACTGGACAAAACCCTTGCAAACGCAATTGACTAACTTGACCTTTTCTTTATGATCGACCATTGTCACCCAGTGTTTCCAGTGCTGCATTACAACCGGACAGAGCCGCAGGCCCTCTCGACCATTCCAAGTATTAAGGACTTCATCACGAGACACCAACTTGGAAGAAATCTCAGTTTTCCAAGTCCTTTGTAGTGCCCATTCAACTTCTCCTTTCCCGCGCTCAAGGCGAAGTAAACAAACTTCGCTAGGTCTGTTCGCATCCTCTCCCGAACGGAATTCTTGCCAACCTCCGTATCCCACCTGATACGAATCCCGTGTGTCCGGCCAACAAAATTGCCGACGAATACATGGAATTACCCCGGGTTATTCCCGTGCATAAAAGACAGAATACCAATACACCGCACTGTCCACGTCTTCAAGACCGTTGTCGTTCCTCGCCATCACTGGCGGCCTGCCATTCCATATTGTAATGCCAATCTGCGTGGCAACCGAGTAAAGGGTCAACAACCAGGATTTCTGAACGATTGACCGGTGCGAGGCTGGTATGTAATGCAGCCTGTTTGGGAGCCTCCTTTTGGAACCCTTACGAATCATCGCTATCATCGTCGAGGCGGTTGAAGAATCAGGGGTGGAGTTAATGTTGACTTTTCTGAGGGAGCCTTTTGACGGGCTCGTTCCTGTTGGCCTTCACCTCCACGGAGCACTCCGGCATTCAACTGGAATATATTCCTGCTGACCTGCACCAGCCAAGACTTTGCGCGTTAATTGCTTCACGAATGCGGGATAGATCAATCAAAGGATCTCATGCAGTTTTATGCAGTTTTTCAGGGGCATTTTCCCTTGGCACCTTTCTGCATTAGGCAGCCGCGCTCCTTATTAGCTCCTCTATCCCGTTCATAAGCCCCATATTCCGCATTCTTGCCAATTGGTTCAAAGGGGTCAAGGCCCGCGTCCGGGACTGCGACATGGAGCTTATTCCCGACTTGGTTCCCAACCTAGGTCACCACCGCCAGCTCCACCGCCGGAGCTGGAACACCGAGTCCGCTCTTGTTATGCACCAGGCACCCAGGCACCGCCACAGTCCCATCCAGGCCAAGCCCGTGCAGGATCGGTAACGCGGGCGGAAGTCGGCAAGCTGTGGCTGTCGCGGGGGTAGGACCTTTGCGGTAGGTAGCTTAGCCGCTTTGGACAAATCGCCCAAGTGTGGGCAACTCTAATGTTGAGATCGTGGCTTTTAAATAACCGCTAGGCCAAACGTGCAATCTTCGAATCGATACGGCTGTCGTGCCCTAGATTAGGGGGGTGCCTACCTACCTTGGGTAAGGTACGTAGTTAAGCAATTTTAGTGTACCCATCGTGTTCTAGACCCCGAGAGGATATTAAAACAGCTCAATCGTGCGGTGCTAATAAGGAGCCGGAGGAAGGGGATTGAGCTTAGAGCTTTTTAAATTATTGCGGCTGATATTCTGGCGACGCAAGCTCTACTAGTCCGTCCAGATCGCCAACTCTCGCCCCGAATGTGCACACTCGATTCTTTTTGAAGATAAAGTATCAATCTCTTTCCACCTTCCTTGCAGTGGGACTTCCGCGTCTTCATTCTTTCGCAGCCACTGAAAGCAGCTGCAAGATTATAATACGCTCGTTACGGATCTCCTTTGTCTGCTTTTCAATTGCAAATTCACCACCAGGCATCCTCAGCCCTCAAGTCAAGATTCATACTCATTGTCTCAACAGCCATCGAGTCGTAACATGATGCGTTTCGCCGCTATCTCCACCATCCTCTTGGGCAGCCTACATGGGGCTATCGGCGCCGTCCTCCCAGCCGCCGTGCCTGCCGCAACATCTCTTGGCGGTGCGGGCAATTCGGGCCCTTGGTGCGGCATTACGGGAAACCAGAACGAAGTAACTCTTACTTGCGCAACCCTACCTGGGTCCACGGCCAAAGCCTGCTGCTCGTTTGCAAATCACTGGTAAGTGAATGCAAGTTACGCCACGTCGATAAGAATGTTTACACAGAGCGAGAAAATCGGCATTTTGATCCGTCCTCCTTTGCAAATTTGCCCAAAGAAAACAACAATAGCTATCTGCGCAGTTTTTGGCCCAATACTAACAGATTTCCCATGGTACTAGCGGTACCGGTCCCGATTATTGTGGGGATGGCTGCCAGACAGCCTTCGGAGACTGCGCACCAAGCACGAAGACCAGCATTAACAATTTTGCAAACCTTGGTACATCTGTCTTTTCTGCTCACTATCCCAATGTCAACGCGGCCCCGAGGATTATCGCCCCTGTAAAGCCACTGGGGAGCAGCCCCGGAGGTCTTAAGCCCTCTCCCTAATCCCTCAAAACCCTAGCTCGGCCAGCATTCAAGGCTGCCGACAGCAGCAAGCCGGTCGCCAGGGCTTAATCGATGTTGAGGAGACGGACTGTGGGGAGTCAATTGGTGGCTTATCATTGAGATATTCCTAGCTCCTAGAACGTGGCTACCGATGAAGATTTAGATTATGTGACATTCACCAAGGTGGCACCCTTTAGCCGCGTCGCGTCAGACTTAGCAACTTGGTTTGTTTTCTTTCCTCTCCTCAACATAGAATTTTCGTCGATAGGTGCCAATGAACTAGCTTCCGTGCTGTACTTACTCTGGCCGTAACACTGGTTTTATTTGTATTATCCAACATTATAATATTTTTTTTTGTTTTTTTCTTTATGTAATTTGGCTTCAAGATTTGGTATATATAATTCAACTTTTAATTATAGGGCTGGACTGTTGAACGGCCACTTTCGGCTATCCAGGCGGTCAATCTCTCCATTTTAGCTCCTCCCAATAACAACACCACGCAAATATGTTGAGAAATTCTTCCCCAGCCACCCCCACCGAACAACCGGCCGTTGCATAAAGCTATTTCCAACTCACAAACACAACGCACAATGCACAATGGATTTTTCACACACAACGCCATGGCCGACTGATATGATGGTTTTGCACGACACCTTTATTGGTTACCGTACTTGAATATCTATCTAATATGACCCAAGATGCTACCCAAAAAAGTACGCTGTGCAGATACCCGCGAGGTGAACCTGCATATGGGTACAAATGGCCGCTGCAAGGCCAAAAGTGGCCGCCGTCGCCATCACGAGGTAAAAGTCTTCAGAACCTCTACTCAAGCACCTCGCGACGGATGTGCTGGGTTCCAGCACCTCGGCGGGCCCTTCTGGTGTTTTGTTTCTTCTCCGTCGACTGCTCGATCTGCAATTCGTCGCCACCACGACGTGCGTGGAGACCATGCCCGCTATCGGGTTGGGAATCAAGCTTTTTGGAAGTTAGCGGGTTCTGTTTTAGTATAGCAACGGCGCCGGTACTTTGTCAAACTGTTGATCAAGAGAATAGTTACGGAATACTTACGGGTGAACGAGGTATCATGGTGATAGAGGATGGCTCAGAAGGGGACGCAGGCGTTGCCGCCATGGTACCGACCAGCAAAAGCGAGAGTACAAATGGGACACGCATTTTGAGCAGGGTGTTTGGAAGAGTCTCAAGGTGTCGAGGTAGATGTTATTGTGTCTTGTTGGATAAGGAAGTAAGATGGATGTCTGGTTTGTTGCGGAACAATAAGGGACAAAATATGCACCGAATTTATAGTGCTTCTGGCGATGCCCTTCGTAACCATATCCATGTACTCCATGGGGGGGAATGGCGCAGTGGTTAAGCGCCATGGCTGTTACTTGAGTAACGTAGGTTCGAATCCTGCTCCCTCCACCTCCTCCCCCGCTTACCCGTGGCAAGGATAACCCGGCTGGCTATCGACAACAACCACCCGCCTGTGCCGTCGAGCCCACACTTGTTGGGAACTTCGTCTCCATGGCTACAAACGACCGACAGCTCCGCTGTTTGGACACAGGCCCCTCTCGATGAAGAGCCGTCAACTGCCGTCAGACGAATCCTCCGTGCGCCTGAAGGCACGGGGTCGCGTCAGTGAACAAACCTGTAAGCAGGACCGGGCACGAACCCGGTCAGGCTCGATTCGCTTCTATGCCCTTGTTTTCCGCTGTGTAAATAGAGAAAATAGAAAGCGCGCCGAGATACCCCTCGGGAGGTTGCTAACGGCCGGCTAATGAGCCGGGCCGAGCCCGGCGTTAAATAATACTACTACTACTACTACTACTACTACTACTACTTTACTGCTTGGATTTTCGATTCCTCCATCCTAATTTCTCCAGGAGCGATAGTGTATCCTAGGAAATTGACTTGCTTGCTGTGAAAGAGACACTTCTCGGGCTCAACTAAGAGCTTAGCGTCTTGTAGCTTTTTTTAGGACGGTGTGAACGTGTTGCTTGTGTTCTTCCAACGTCTTGGAAAAGACAAGGATATCGTCCAGGTAGACAACGACGAAAATGTCTAGGCATTCCCTGAGAACGTGGTTGATCATGGTTTGGAAGGTTGCTGGGGCGTTGGTGAGGCCGAAGGGCATCACTAGGTACTCGTAATGTCCTCGTCGGGTGCGGAACGCTGTTTTCCATTCTTCGCCTTCCTTCATGCGGATCAAGTTGTATGCTCCTTTGAGGTCTAGTGTCGTAAACCATTGTGCTTGGTAGAGCATGTCTCGGAGTTCTCCTATTAGTGGGAGTGGGTAGCAATTCTTTATGGTGATGTCGTTTAATTGTCTGTAGTCCATGTCACGGCCAGGCATACATTGGAGAACCTCAGTGTATTAGGCGCTATCGACGAAAATTCTAAACTGAAGAGAAGAGAGAAATTACAATCAACGACGCGCTCAAGAGACGCGCTTAAATCCGGAGTAAGTGGACCCTTGTCCGATCCCTGGCTCAGCGTGGCTGGTAGAGCCGAGTCGTGATTCTGAGGGTAGGTCTGGGGGCCTGATCCTCACATTACCCCCCTTTAAGGCCTGATCGACGTAGGCGGTCAGAGTCTTGAGTCTGTTACGTGTGTCTCCTCGGGGCCTTCCGCCGCTCTCGTGTCTCTTTCGCATCGTGTTCGGCAACATTGTCCTCGGGTCCGTCTTCCGCAAAAATATCCTCTGCTGCGCTCCTGATCCACTGTTGCAAATTTACCGGAGGTCCTGCTGCGTCCGGGTACTCCCTGTGAAAGGTATCCAGCAGTACTGGTGAATTTTTCAAGTCGCGGGCCTCATACCATGTCTCATCAGGGTCGAGTCCGACCCACGATACCTGATATTGCAACGTCTTCTTTCGTCCGAATAGTCGCGAGGCCAACACTTGCTCCACCTCCCACTCCGGTTCTCCGTTAATCTCGACCGGTGGTTCCGGCTTTTGATACTGCTGAGGTAATGGATCCGTTGCTGCTTTGCGCAGTCGGCTGGCGTGGAACAGCTTACTACCTTTATACCAGGCAGGGGTGTCGAGAATGAAGCTGTGACCCTTTTCCCCGAGAATCGTCCATGGTCCTGCATTTTGCGAGTCCAACTTGGTCGTAGGAGCTTCGGTGGAAAAACCCTTTTTGCTAACGTAAACCGCATCTCCCACCGTAAAGTCGACCGGTCGCCGTTTCTTGTTAGCCTGCCTCTGTTGCTCTATCTGCGCTCCGAGTCCATTGTTGCGGGCCAGCTCCTGAGCTTGCCGAGCTTGGCGGACCATTTCCAGCGCCTTTTGTTGCTGACCGGTCTCCAGGTCTTCTTCGGGTAAAGGTAGAGAGAGCGGGTCTCTAGGGCGAGCTCCTGTTTCTGCTTCGATCGGTGCCATGCCGATAGAGGCGTGAACGGACGAATTGTGGCCGAAGTCGAAGGCGGGAATATGCCGTCGCCAATTCGTTTGGTATTTGTCTACATAGAAGCGCATTTTCTGATCCAATTCAGCGTTGGTAATTTCGACGCTGCCCTGACTTTGAGGGTGGCGGGCGCTTCCATGTTTATGCTTTGTTCCTGTCAACTCGTTTAAAGTGTTTAGGAACTCGGATATAAACGGTCCGGCGTTGTCGGAAAGCCATAAGTCGGGGACGCCTTTCCAACGGTACACAGTCTGATAATACCGCATGGCCAAGGTCTCCGCGGTGTCTGTCTTTTTTCCCGGTAGGGTGGCCAAAAGTTTGGTCAATCGGCAGATGAAGACCCAGACGTAATTATAGCCTTCTTTATCCTTGGGCATATCTTTGCCGTCTACCATTACGTGCTGCCAACACCGTCTAGGGATCTCCAGTGGGTGCAACAGCCCAGGCGTCTTATCATGTCGTACCTTGTTGCGTTGACATTCGCGACAATTCTTAATGTAGCGTTTGACGTCTCGATTTCGGTCGGGCCACCAATAGTCCTTTTTCAGGCGGCTGAGGGTTTTATTCTGGCCTCCATGGCCGAAGATCTTGGGCTCATGAGCTTCGCGGATGAGAGCCGTTCTTAAGAAGATTTTGCCATCCTGGGTAGTCTCGGGTACCGTTAACAAATTGTCGTGGTGACCTAGGTTCTGTTTCAGGTTTTCTTCCAGGATAAGGGCCACCAGGTCAGCTCCCTGCGGTGCGGAGGGTTCCAAGTTGCTAATGGTTGGAAGAGGTTCGCCGGGTCGGGAGTCGATCTTTTCTGGAGGGATTAGTGCAATGGTGCGGTCTAACACAGCTCGGGCCTTAACCGTAGGGTTGTCGATAGTTTTGCGCGAAAGGGCATCGGCTGCCACATTATCCTTGCCGGGACGGTATTTAAAGGTGATGTCGAAGTTGGCCAGGTAGTCAGCCCATCGTATCTGGCGAGCGGACAAAAGTTTCTTGGTCGACCAATAAATTAGGGCCTGGTGATCGGTGAAAACACAGAACTTGGTACCCAACAGGGCTGGTTCGAAGTCCTTTAGCGTATTAATCACAGCTAATAGCTCCTGGTCCTGAATCGGATAGTTTTGTTCAGCAGGGGACATGGTTTTGGACGAATAGCCGATTGGCTTCCAGCTGCCATCGTCCTGTTGCTGCCACACGACACCGGCGGTGGCCCTGCCACTGGCGTCGGTGTCCATCCTGACAGGCATACCGGGTTTGAAGAAACTCATCACGGGGGCGGTGATCACCAGCTGTTTCAGCGCTTCAAAGGCAGATTTCTGCTCGGGGCCTCTTTCGAACGGGACTCCCTTTTTCAATAATCGGGTCAGAGGTTCTGCTTGTTCGCTGGCGTGATGGCAGAACGTCCGAACGAAATTGCATAAGCCTAGGAAGGATCGTACTGCCGAAACGGAGGTGACGTCGTCCCATTGCCAGCTGGTGATGGCTTCGACCTTTTTGGGGTCGATGCGGATACCTTTACCGATCTCTAGAAGTAAACCCAGGTACTCGATTTCGAAAACGCCGAAACTTGACTTTTTGATATCGCCTTGGAGTCCGGCTTTGTGCAGCCTGTAAATAACCTCCTCGGTTTGCTCAAAATGGACTTGCTCCGATTTATCCTCGGTGTAAATCAACACGTCGTCTGCGTAGGCGCTCGCGAAAGCGTCCAGCAGTTCATTAAGCTGAGCGTTGATAAAAGCTTGGAACCAGGCGGGTCCGACCTTCAGTCCAAAGGGTAGGACCTTCCACTGAAATGTGCCTTGTCGCGTTTTGAACGCCGTTAAATACCGTGACTTCGGATCCATTAGCAATCTGTTAAAAGCTCGAATAATGTCGATCTTGGTCATCCTCCGGGCTTTTCCACACTTGCTCAACGTCCCGGCCACGTCGGGGGCAAGTACTTGTCGTCCTTTGATGAATTTGTTTACCCATCGGTAATCCACACAAAAACGCTGCTCCTTCGATTGCGGTTTAGGAACGAACAGAGTCGAAGCTGCGGTCTCCTCCATTGTCCGTTCAATGAAATCGATCCTCAGAAGTTCGTCGATGGTTTCCTTTTCCAACTCCATCATCGCGAAAGGGGTCGAATAGCGGGCTGGCCTCCCCTCCAAAGGTTTCTCGAGTTCCAAAACCACGTCGAAGCCGGGTCGGCTAGGCGGGAGAATCGTCGACGCCTTTTTGGAAAAGAAACCCTCAAGGTGGGCAAGTGCTTTGGGTAACTTGGCTCGTACTTGCGCGATGTGCTCCGGGTCTTCGTCTGCAGGGAATGGAATGGGACGTCCATCGTGAGTCTTGTTCCACTGCAGGGCTGATACCGCATTCAGGCTGGTCGTAGGCGTATCGTTTACTGGTACCAACGGTATAGGCTCCGTGGGTAACGGGGATCGTTTCCATCGATCTTGACGAGGGTCGTTAAGGAGGGCACAAATATTAGCTGGCAGGCCTTTGTTAGAAACGGTCTTTGGGATAGTCGGGAAGGCGTTAATTTCTGCGATCTGAGCCTGGTTTTCGTGTTGGCGTTTAGGGCTTCGAAGTATCTTGTGGACCTGGATGCGACGGTCTTCTTGTTCCATCTTGCGGTCCCGGCGGACTGCGTCAGCTTGGGCCTCAAGGTCCAGAGGCGGATTCGAACGTTGTACAACGATTGCGGGTGAGTATTGGGCCATGGCGGGCAGGTCGTTGGGCCAAACGAAGCTGCGGGTAGCTGGGAATAAGCCTACTCGATGTTTCGTCCACCATTCTTGTCCGATAAACACATCGTGGGCCGTTTCAAGGAGGATGAATTTCTGCCGTGGGAATTGTCGTCCGTCGATTTGCAAAGTGAGCCGAAGGTATTCGGTGGCTCTTGCGGTAACCTTCCCGTTAAAATCTCCAAAGTCCAAAGGTTTGGGGAGCTTTTTGATAGGTAGCTCTAAACGTTGGGCGACCTTTCTCGCCAGGCTCGGTCGAATGGATAAGTACACATCTGCTCCGGTGTCACAGAGAGCTTGGGCGTTGAGACCACGACCTTTGTCTTGTGTCACGGCCAGGCATACATTGGAGAACCTCAGTGTATTAGGCGCTATCGACGAAAATTCTAAACTGAAGAGAAGAGAGAAATTACAATCGTCGACGCGCTCAAGAGACGCGCTTAAATCCGGAGGTAGTGGATCCTTGTCCGATCCCTGGCTCGGTGTGGAGCCGAGTCGTGATTCTGAGGGTAGGTCTAGGGGCCTGATCCTCACGTGATTCTGAGGGTAGGTCTAGGGGCCTGATCCTCACATCTTGCAGTTGAATGGGAGCAAGGAAGGTGTTTAATTTGGGTGATCTATCGATTTTAGCTATCTGAGGCATGCAGACTGCCGAGGAGACTTCCGGCAGCCTTAGCAGTTTTCCGAATCAGACGAGGAAGTCGACGACGAGTTGCGAGTCGAATTGTCAGGCTGCGAATACGAATCCACATGGTCCAGAGCCTGTAACATATTGGCGATAATTTTGCGATCGGGGCATTGACGGGATTGGTGGCCGGCCTTCTTACATAGAAAACAAAGACCTGCGTCCAAAAGAGCGCTCCTTTCCTTGTCGGAAAGAGTGACTACTTCCTTAACGGGTGTGGGAGTCGCTGTTTTAACCTCTCTCCTGTGTTCGTAATCGCGGGAACGGCGACGACGAGGCTCGGGCGATTGGCGCCCCTTTTTAGCCTGTTTCCGTTTAAGGTTTTCCTCGTAGGCGCGCTGATTAGCCAGTGCAGCGTTGGCGACTTTGTTCACGAAAGACTCGTACGATATATCCGGATTTTTAGCGTCGTCGAAAAGCTGGGTGTTCAATTTTGCCGGAATATGTTCGTATAGTAGGGTTTTACGCTCTGATTTGAGAATGTTGGCGCGGTCCGCCAAAGTGTTAACTTTGCCAACAAAAACATGGATGTCCATAGTTTTGTCTGCTGGGTCAAACATCATTTCAGCCAGTTCTCGGCGTGCTTTAGTGCCTTGGTTATCGTCGTGGTACACCGCAGCTAAAGTTGCGACCATCTCGGCAACACCGCTAAAAGGGTTTTCTTTCGAGGCGTAACGGCTACGCAATAGGTCGTTAGGCGGTCCTTTTGTTAACGAAAAAAGGGCTGCCATACGGCTACGTTCGGTCTTGTAAGTGCTTTCATCTTCTTCCATCATATCGGCGACTTGGATGATCCACGTGTCGAAGGTGTCGTCCTTACCCTCGAAAGATCCGGGGTCAACGCCGGTCTTGCGGGCTTTTCTATCATACCCGGGGTTAACGCTAATTTGGCCATTTCCGTAGGGCCTAAAGGCATCATGGGCGGCAAATCCAACAGGTTTAAAATCGGTCCCACCGAAGGCGCTGTTAAAGGGTGTAACCCCACGGGCTCCATTACTGGTGGAGTTGTTTTGGGTGGCCAACTGGTCCTTCAGTTGGGCAATAGTAGCCAAGAGGTCTTGCAATTGCGATTGAGTGATGGTGGCCTGGCCGGTTGTGTTTTCGCTTTCGTTTGCCATTTCGCTTCTCATTTGGGCGGCAGGCGAGGGCGCTCTGCTTGGAAATTTCGGAATTTCGTTCCTGCCGTCTAACGTTTTGGCAGAAGGTTGGTGGGGAGGGTTTCGCGCCTCTCCTGGGTGCTCAGAAACTGACTCGTACTCGTACGATCCGTCAACTTCGATGCTGTCGACTGGCTGATCTTGCTCTGTGTCGGATTGGGGCTCAACGGGCTCTTCAGGCTCTGTGTTGGCGCTGGTAGGAGCGGGCTCTACTGGCTCTGGGCTCACTGGGGCAACTGTAATCTCTCCGTTTTGATCCGAGTCTTCGGTGTTGGGAGTACGTAGTGCCTGAAGCCAAATTATCTGGCTTTGCTGAATTTGCGTTTATCACGCGTTGGGATTGGCGAATCGGTGGGCCGTAATTTTTACGCGGCGACATTGATTTCGCGAATGGTGTCTTCTGTGGCCTAGTTTACCGTCGTGCACAGCCGACGTGGTGAACGATTGAATAAAGGGATTGAACGATATATTTTAATTGCTTCACCAGCAAATCATAGCGAGTTTAGAATTATGTCACGGCCAGGCATACATTGGAGAACCTCAGTGTATTAGGCGCTATCGACGAAAATTCTAAACTGAAGAGAAGAGAGAAATTACAATCGACGACGCGCTCAAGAGACGCGCTTAAATCCGGAGGTAGTGGATCCTTGTCCGATCCCTGGCTCGGTGTGGAGCCGAGTCGTGATTCTGAGGGTAGGTCTAGGGGCCTGATCCTCACAGACAATATATCTTCTCAAACGTCCAAAAATAACACCCCCATTACCCCGGTTACAAATAATAAAACGGCCCAAAAAGCCCCTGTTCGGCCCAAAAACGATAATAATAGCGAGGATAAAAAAGACCAATTCCGCAGGTAGGTTGCTAGGACCAACCAGAAATTCCACAAACAGATTGTTACGGAGTGGCGTGCCTGGGCGACTGCCAACCGTGACTAGCTCCACCTCACGTGACAAGGCGCCAGGGTGAGTTTGTTATTTGTTCGCTTAGGCGCGTGTACGCGATTGGCACTGCGTGCCTTTCTTCTTCCTTTACACTTAGCTTTAGATCTTCGAATAGAATCGCCCCTATATTGCAGCCTTGTCTCTCTGGGATCGCTTTCGTGACATTATCTAAAGCTCAACCAATCAGCTACCGGGAACGGTATAATAATATTCACGATACCGAAGAAAAAACACGAACGCCTATAAGGCACGATACCGAAAAAGAAACACGAACGCCTATAAGGCACGATACCGAAATGGCCAAGAACGACGCCGAACGGCAGCCGACCGCCCAGTTGGGAAGGCAAGAGGTCGAATCTGACCACGGTCGCCCCGAGACAGGTCCCCCCCGCGCAGAGCGCCAGCGTCAGCAGCCTACGGTACGAACACGGGCCCAGCGTCGCCCGTCGACCCGGGAGCGCGTGGGAAATACTGTGACGGTTAGGGGGGAGGACGAGACCACCGATTCCCGAGAAGACACCGACGAACCCGTTCGGTTAGATGATTGGGACCAGCGAGTTTTACCATCAATAGATATTGATGGGCCGACACGCAAAACCAACGAGGCTCCTCTTTCCGAGGAAGAACACCAGATGATAGTAGACGAATTGGAAGATCGCATTGCCCATATGCAGGACCAAATCGATTTACTAAACAACACCAAGCAAGAAAACGAGGCCACCATTTCGCGCCTGCTCCGCGAAGCCCGTTCCCGACGAGAAACTACCGCGATTAGTATTGGTACCGGTTCCGGTGGTTCGCACCACAAATCCCGCGTAAAGGATCCTCCGACATTCTCAAATAACCCCGACAAAGACGAGGTTACTTTCGAGGTTTGGCACCGCCGGATTGAGAACAAGTTGTTGCTCGACGGAGCGCATTATCCCACCGATGCAGATAAGCGCGCCTACGTCGAGTCCCGTCTCGGAGGTGACGCCGCCGACACCTTGCTCCCTTACCTCAACGATACCCATCCCGATCAGATCACCACGTACGACGGTATAATGGGCCATTTGCGCGAGGAATACAAGGATACCAAACTCGAGGATACAGCGCGGGACGAATTGGACAAGCTGATTATGTCGACGAAGGACAAGTTTATGATTTTCAAGAACAAATTCGTCAAACTGGCAGGTCAGAGCGGCCTTCCGAAGCGAAGCTGGAAGCGGGAATTGCACCGCCGCCTGCCTACCAACTTGCGAGTCGCAATGGTTATATACCACCAGGATACCAACGTCTCGTTTGACGCCTACGTCCGTACGGCCGATGGCATCTCCTATGACCTCACCAAAGCCTACGCCTCGCGGACCGAAGATAAGAATAAGACCAAGACCACCTCGATCAAGAAGACCACAGGAGGGTCTGTTATTCCACGTGCTGGAGGACCAGCCCGGACCACCGGAGGCGCTGTTGACGAGGGACAGAAGGGCAAACTGAGTGTGGAGGAGATGCGTGGACTTATCCGGACAGGCAAATGTTTCCAATGCCGTGAACCGGGCCACATTAGCAGGAACTGCCCCAACGGTGACACCGGTCGCCCCACCATTTCCGAGGACCGAGTTAACCAAATTATTGCAAGCTACCATGGAAAGGGTACCGATATGTTTGGAGAAGACGTCGTCATGTCGGAAAACTGATTGCCCTGGGGAAATTGGACTCCCTCCCAGGGAAGGTGTGGCCAACCACCGAGATGTGCGAATTGAGAGAAAAAATCGCTGCAAAGCAAAGGCTGCTGGAAGAGCCGATACCCTACGATTTCTTACGTAGATATCTAGGCGGCGACCCCATGCTTATAGCGGCCAGCATTTCCCTAAATGGACTCAATTATAACACTCGTGCCTTGATTGACACCGGAGCAAATGGGTACGTTTTTATCAGCAAACAACTTGCTCGGCGACTGTACACAACGTTAAAAGCCCCTAAGATTGTCGGCTTCCACCCCCAAAAGGTTGGAGGCTATGACGGAAAAGCCTCGCAACAGATCGATACTGCTGCATTGGCCACTTTTGTAATACAGGGCCGGAGGTTCCGCGAAACGCCGATGCTGGTATTGGATATGCCACAAGAGATGATCGTGGGACGACTCTTCCTGGCGGAGCACGGAATACTTACTGACTGTCGTCACCGACGGCTCCAATTCCCGGAAAGCCTACCCTCATTGGCGGTATGTTATCGAGATATCGACATGACCCAATCACCAGATCCGAGGTTTGTGAGCCCCATACACCAGTCGGACGCGGATCGTCGAGATGCGGCCCTGGAAAAGAAAGATCAATCGGCCTCCCGACAACGAATGATACAACGACGAATCCAAGCCTTGGAAAAAATGACAGAACGCCCTCCGTCGATACCCCGGAGAGCAAAACTGCTGGCCAGGTCGGGACAGACCTGGGAGATCCCCACGGCCCGGGAAACTTACGCCGATCCGAATTTACAGGAGATGCAACGGGAACTTTACGACCTGCCGAGGCCAAAGGTTGAAGTGACAAGCCTGAGTTATACCCAAAGGAAAGAGACCAGAGAGGCCGAAGGTTCCTCTCGCATACAAAAGGATGCCAAAGGAAAATACATACTGAAGAGAGACGCGGTGGGTTGGTACAAAGACCGACAGGCAAGTGTCGCCATGATAGGCGCTATACAACTTATGCGTTTGGTGCAGGAGGATTCAGCCCTCTACTGCACCTCGATAAACGAAATCGACGATGTCCTGCGGCAGAAGAATGCCGAGAGGCTGCTCCCTGATGACGACGGAGACCTGCGGGCGATGTTGTTGGAAAGAGTTCCAGAACATTACCACGACCTGTTAGACGTGTTCAGCAAAGTGGAATCCGATCAGGTCCCGCCTTTTCGACCGGGATCAGACCATAATATACAACTCGAGGGTGACCCCAGAACATTGGGATATAGTCCACTTTACAAGATGACGGAGGAAGAGTTGGAAGCTTGCAGGAAATATCTCCAAGAGAACCTCCAGAAAGGTTTTATAGAGCCAGGATCGACCCCGTGGGCCGCCCCCATCCTGTTCGCACGAAAAGGCGATGGAGGACTCCGGTTTTGCGTCGATTATCGAAAACTGAACGCCCTTACCAAAAAAGACGTCTGTCCTTTACCGTTAATCGAGGAGACACTGGCCCGGATCTCCAAGGCTCGATTCTTCACCAAGATCGACATTAGGCAAGCTTTCCACCGGATCCGCATGAACCCGGAACATCGAGATTACACAACCTTTAGGACCCGATACGGGACCTTCCGGTATAATGTGTTACCTTTTGGTCTCACTAACGGGCCGGCCACGTTCCAGAAGTTTATCAACGAGATCCTGATGGAGTATTTGGACGATTTCTGTTCCGCTTATATGGACGACATTCTGATTTGGAGCGAGACTGAGGAGGAACACCAGACTCACGTCCGGCAAGTCCTGGAAAGGCTCAAAAAGGCTGGACTCCAGGCTGACATAAAAAAGTGCGAGTTCCACGTCACAGAAACACGATTCCTGGGCTTTATTATAGGCACCAAGGGCGTCGCTGTCGACCCAGATAAGGTAGCCGCCGTGAAGCAGTGGGCACCACCCACTACCGTGAAAGGAGTGCAGTCCTTCCTAGGGTTTTGCAATTTTTACAGAAAGTTTGTCCCAGAATACAGCCGGGTAGCCAAACCGCTAACGAATTTGACGAAAAAAGCGGTGCCTTTTCAATGGGACGAACATTGCCGCGTCGCTTTCGATACACTGAAAAAGGCGTTAACTTCCGCACCCATCCTTGCCCATTACCAAGCGGATTACGAAACAAGGGTAGAGACTGATGCGTCCGGAGGAGTGGTGGCCGGAGCGTTGCTGCAGCAGAACCCAAACACCCAAGAATGGCATCCGATCGCATTCTTTTCCGAAACTATGCAGCAGGCGGAACTCAACTACCCCATCCACGACAAGGAATTGCTAGCAGTCGTTAGGGCGCTGAAAACCTGGAGACCAGAGCTAATGGGTACCAAAAAGAAGTTTGTGGCGATTACTGATCATAAGGCCTTGGAATACTTTTCTACGAAACGGTTGCTCAACTCCCGGCAAGCGGCCTGGGCCGACTTCTTTTCCCAATATAATTTTGAGATCACTTACCGCCCTGGCAGCGAGAACGTGCTGGCAGATGCTTTGACCCGCAAGGCAGAGGATGTACAAAATTAAAAAGAACGTCAGGAAGCAGAACGCTATATGGCTATTTTCCGTCCTGTCGACAGTGCTGGCGACGACCTTTATGTGGTCAACCCCTTTTCATATTGGCAAACTGTTGCCGATGGCGGTTTCGGAGTGCTGTTGGCAGCGATCGAACCAACTGGCGCAGCTGGACAACTGCTGTTCGCTGAAGAGGTGCTCAGGGCCAACGAGCATTCACCACTGCTAGAACAGTACCGAATTAAGGCCCGTAACCCCGAAGAGAAGCACTGGACGTTGTTGCACGACAAACACGTACTGTACCGAAGGAGATTGGTGATCCCAGGCGACGGGGAATGGCCCGCCAAAGTGATTCGTGAAGTTCATGGGACTATTGCTACGGCCCATCCTGGCCGCAATAAGACCCGCCGTTTGGTGGCACAGCAGTTTTGGTGGCCAGGCATGAGCGGAATGGTGGACCGCTATGTCGCCAACTGTTCCTGTCGATCAGCCAAAGTTCCGAGAGATAAGACCCCTGGGCTTTTACAACCATTACCCGTGCCGGATCGACAATGGAGCACCATCGTCGTAGATTTTAAATCAATGCCCAAGTCGAAGTCGGGAAACGATAACCTGTTTGTAATGATCGATGCGCTGACGAAACGGTCGTGGGCCGTTCCATGTACAAGGACGGCTACCGCAAAAGATGCAGCCATGATGTACTACGAGGGTCCTTACCGCGTTTATGGTTTACCCACGAAAGTCGTTTCCGACAGAGGCCCGCAGTTTGTATCAGATTTGATCGACGAGATGTCCAAGATCTTGCAGATTAAGTGGAAGCTTTCGACGGCCGGGCACTCCCAAACAGCAGGGCAAGCAGAGATTATGAACGCCTACATCGACCAAAGGTTGCGCCCTCATATTAACCATTTCCAAGACGATTGGGACAAACGTATGCCCGCAATCGATTTGGTGCAGGCAACGCTACCCCATGACTCTCTCGGAGGATTTTCACCTTTCGAGATTGGAAACGGCTACCCGGCCCATATGCATTTCGATTGGACGCAAAGGACCGAACTAAAGGGACTGCCTACCCGTGAGCGACTTACAAGAACCGAAGCTCAAGCGATTACCAAAAAGCTCGAAAGCTACGTGGAGGCGGCACGCACCCACCTCCAAATGGCGCAACAACGAATGTGCGACCAAGCCAACAAGCACCGCCGGGAACCCGATTTCGGAGTAGGAAGCGCCGTCTACATTATTAAAAAGCATTGGGTGACGGACCGTCCTAGCGATAAACTAGACTACCCGTTGACCAGATGTAGTTATGTGATTAAGGAGAAGCGGGGGCATTCCTACCGTTTGGAGTTGCCAGACTCTTGGAAGGGAAGCCGCGTATTTCATGCCGACCGTCTTCGGCTAGACCCACGTGACCCATTGGACGGACAAGCCGCAGAAAGGCCCGAAGGCGAGGTAATCGACGCGTCAGAAGATACCAACGAAGAGGAGTGGGAAGTCGAACGGGTAATTTCCTCGCGGGTGCTACGAGGTGTGCTTCAGTACCAAGTCCAGTGGAGAGGCTGGGACCCCGACCCGGAGTTCTACGACGCGGAAGGATTCAAGAACGCGGCTGTGCAATTGCGACAGTACCATAACGCCTACCCCGACAAGGCCGGCCCTCCCATGCGCCTAGAGGCCTGGGAAAAGGCTGCCCTCGAGAATCGGTTCGACCCGCCCGACGAGTACGACAACGCCCCGGCTACGGGGAACAGCACAGCCAGCAGATTGCGACGTCGCCGGTGAAGACAGAACAGGACACAGCAAGAGTCCTAACCGCTCGCGGGGCGGACGGGGGGTAATGTTACGGAGTGGCGTGCCTGGGCGACTGCCAACCGTGACTAGCTCCACCTCACGTGACAAGGCGCCAGGGTGAGTTTGTTATTTGTTCGCTTAGGCGCGTGTACGCGATTGGCACTGCGTGCCTTTCTTCTTCCTTTACACTTAGCTTTAGATCTTCGAATAGAATCGCCCCTATATTGCAGCCTTGTCTCTCTGGGATCGCTTTCGTGACAATTACCATATAAATAAATTCGATTTTAGGATTGTTTAGCAGCAATTAAACTTTAGTTAACCTTAATATTTGTTTGAGAACGATTATAATTTTACCCCCAGTTATTGAGAACCCCAATTACCCAATCAGACGCTCAATTGCTTCAACCCACTATACTTTACCCTAAGAACAGGTTACCCCGATACCTTGATCGTAACAATAATATAATGCGTATATAGGATTTTATAAATAACTTTAGTAACGAATATAATAATATGAATTTAATAATGGAGAGTGTAATTTTAAAAATAAAATTTCTCTATTTATATTACGGAATGGCGTGCCTGGGCGACTGCCAACCGTAGCTAGCTCCACTTTACGTAATAAACTGCCATGTTTTGTTATTATATATTTATTTGGGCGCGTGCACGCCAATAGCGTGCCTTTCTTCTTTGTGTAAACTTCATCTCAAATCTTCGAATAACATCGCCCCTATATTGCTACCTTGTTTCTTTGGAATCGCTTTCGTAACAATTATAGTTTAATTAATTTGTTTTTACTATTTTTGAAATAAATACAATGCGTAAATACTGTACCTTTGTCAACTTCTTTTTTACAGAAAAAAAACATGAAGTTTCTAAAAATTGGTTATTATTAGTTTACTTGACTCACCCCACGTGGACTGGCAGCTCCGTGCAGGCACCTCACCCGCTCCATTACCCACCATAAGATACACGCAAGTCAGCGGTAGCTAGTTATGTAGAATTAGATAATATACTAAGTATTTTCCACTGGTCTCAGGGCTTATCCCTGCTCTGTCGCTCCCTAATTGAGCGTGACTTTCTTATTGGAAATTTGAGCTTATCCAGGCAAATTTAATAATAATAATAATTAAAATATATAAAATTCATACCTAAATCTTTTAATGATTATTTGTTCCTTCCAATGCTATTTTACTTACCAAGATATTGCTCTTTAAAAATAGTGAGTATAATAACTTTATATGAGAGTTTTAGCTTTTCGCGTTATTTTTGGCTACCCACTATATAAGCCCTATTAACAGCAATTGTATATAATCTCGACAAATTATCTACGAAGCCTTGGGCTTTTTCCTCACAAGCACTTTCATTCCAGCACCATTCTTGATTAACTTTTTCTATTTCACCTTTACTTCTTCGCGTCAACCCAATCCGATTTTCCTTTCGATAAACCACCAATATGCGAACGTCTACCTTTTTTGGTATTTTAACCTTTTTCGCCGTGGGTATTACAGCTGTTCCCATCGGTTGCGATTCGTCCGCTGTTCAACGACGTGGGGACAATTCCGGTACAAAATCCCACGTCCCCCAAAACGGACCAGGCGGAGCACCTGAGGACAATCCCAACAGATCGTTCAAGCTCCCCAAAAAAGGCGGGCGAGAGGCAGAGCTCACAATTTTACCATTTACTTCACATTGCAACGGATGCGGTGAAAGGCTTCGTTATGTGGGCACTATGAGAAATCATCAGGATAGAAGACCGGCATGTAAGGGCAAGGGGTATTATGTTAAGCAGCCCTCTACGTAAAATCAGCTTCAGGCAAAATATTCGGTTGCTGTTGATTTATCGGCAGATATGCGGGTAGTATAAATTACGTGTGGAGCCACGTAATCTAGGAACGCGTAACATAATCTTTAACAAGTTTTTGCAATCTCGTAAATAATTACGTTTAATTTGAAAAATATGTAAAAATAGCGATTTTGTTTATTATTATTACGACCTGGCATATATTGGAAAACTTAATATATTAGGCCCTATTAACGAAATTCTTAAAATAAAATGAAAAAAGAAATGGCAATTAACGGTGTGTTAAAAAAAACGCGTTTGAATCCGGGCTAATAACTTTTTTTATCCGATCCATGGTTCGGCGTAATTGGTAACGTTGGGCTCCACATCTCCGACCCCCCTAAAGTCCGGCCCCCTTGAAAAATGTAACGACGAAATACCCCTTTTATAAACCGATTTAAATGTAAACCTATCAACGCACAATAATACAATCATTGTCAGGCTCTCCCGGTTCGCTAACCTCTTCTCCATCGTTCAAAGCTTCTAAACAGTCCCTATTATTTTCCTGTGCTTCATAAACGTTTTTTTTGCTGACCAAAAGCTCGTTGGGATCCGGAATCACCCTTTTCCTTTTGACCGGCCGTACCGCCTCCAATTTTGCTTTTAACAAACTGATTTTTTGCTGAGCTTCAGCCAATAAGATATCCTTGGTTTCGAAGCTTTTTTGGACTTTTGCAAACAAAAGCCGTGAAGTGGCGTTACTTTTTTCGGACCGGGAAATTTCCTGTAGTTGAAGTCGAATATCTCGGGTCGTTTTAGGGGTTTTCCAAATAAGTAAAGACTGGTCGTTAATTTTTTGGGTTGGGCTTTCCGGTGTTTTATCCCTTTGGAAGCCGTTATTTTTACCTTTTTCGACGTTGGCGTTGCTATTTTCTAACAAAAAAGGGTTTAAAAGTGGTTTTGCCAAGTTCACCGGCCATAACCCCGTCGTACGCCAACCAGATTGAATGGTTTTTGCTATAAATGCTTTTGATCTGGCTTTTCGATAGCAAAGTAGAAAGTTTCGTTTCCCAACAACCGTTGAACAGCAAAACTGGTTTACAAATCCCAGGTGACGTCGATAAGCTTCCTTTAACGGCCCAAAAACCGATAAATCCAACGGTTGAAGAACGTGTGACGAATGAGGGGGTAAATATAGGAGTTGAATATTGTTTTGCAAGCAAAGAAGCATAAATTCGTCCGTTATATGTGATCCATGGCCATCCAGAACTAATAACCGCTTTTCAGGGGTTAAAGGTTGGGTATACGGAATAAACACCTTTTTTAACCATTCGATACCTGTTTCATGATTTGTCCACCCGTTTTCGGTTGCATGAAATTGCCAGGTATCGAAAGGACTTAAATCAGCTGGAAACCATTGTTGCTGTACGTTTTTCCCCTTAAATATAACGAGGGGAGGTATAACAGCCCCCGTAGCTGATACACATTCGATTATGCTCGTCCAACCCCGCGTTCCAGGCTCTTTTCGCTGTAATGGCCGGATTTTATTACGCCCTAACACCAGGCCATTAGATCCTTTGCCTTCCATTATACCTGTTTCGTCCATATTCCAACGGTTGGCCGGTTTTATAGTATCGACAACGGGATTTTTCAAATAGGACCACCAAGATTTAATTACCTCGGTTGTAGCCCCATTAACCCGGGCATTTTCTATTCGCCGGGGTCTTTGGGTTTTCAAAATTGGATATCGGGCTATAAAACGGCTAACCCAATGTTTCCCAAGGCTTTTTCTTTCTCCGGCGGCCTGAAGAATTCGTTCCGCAAAATAGCGTAGTTCTTGATGCGTTGGCGGAAGGCCTAACGCGGCCTGCGCAAGTACCCAATCTGCCAAATAGGTTTCCTGCTCCTGTGAAAGCCTTTGACAAAATCTTTTCGCTTGTTGAATTGACTGGGCCCCCTTTAAACGATCGTGAAGGGTACTCCGAGGAATACCCCATTTTTGCGAGGTTTTGTGAACTGATTTGCCATTTCTTATGTCAGAAATGGCAGCAAGAAGCTGATTTTCAGTGTACTGTTTCATTGGAAAGTTTGGAGCAAGAATCTTCAAAAATCAAGTTCTAAAGTGAAAAATTCGTCTAGATATTTATAAAATAAAACAAAGGGTTGATGTGGCTGAGTAGATATTTTTAGGGGCCGGACTTTAGGGGGGTCGGAGATGTGGAGCCCAACGTTAAAACCGAATTGTAATTTTGAGGGAAGGGTTGGGGGCCTAATCCTTACACCAACCTTCTCGTCGTGATAAGCAATTTCTGTTTCCAAAGTTTTTGTAGAATATATTTTATAATTTATTATCTTATTTATGTATATATATGCCTTCCGCCGTTTGTTCGTCACACCGTTGCGCGCGGGGGTGTCCACCAAGGCAGGTTCGATGCGCTTTTAGCGCGGAAAAAGGGTAAAATAGCCAATAATAGCTGCTAACGTTTCGAAGGTCCGCGGGGTCCCCAATGTTTTATATAGGTATTTTTTGTCTGGTTTGCGTGTCTGGCCGTAAAATCGGGCCGTTAGGCCATTTTTTCCATTATTTAAAATTGTTTGGGCAATGGACCAAATGGTTTGGTGCCGTGGAATTATCGCACCAAAGGTATTACATTTTTGCGCCCTGGTGGGCAAACCGGTCGTGGTAACCTCGAAAAGCCCCGTGTCCTGTCCGCATAGCTAGGTAATGCCCCAAAATCCGCCGGGGTAGCCCGAACTCGCTTGGTTTTTTCGTTGGGTTATATTCCAGTTTCCATCGGTTATATGCATTTGAAGTTTTCCTGGCCTGCCAACATCGCGCGCTGGCTTTTCGGGCTGCCTTCCGAAATTCGGATCGGATACCGTTGACGGTCGCGTCTTGCGTGCGGGGGTCGGTGTCCGCGGGTCCTTTTGCATTTTCGTCCGTTAGGCGGTTTGCTTTCTCGTTCCCTTCGATTCCTTTATGCCCCGGGCACCATTGTATGAGGATGTTAACGCCTGTGTCGTTTAGCTCCTCCACGAGTTCGTGGAATCGGATATAGGCCCATTGCGAGGATAACGACGCGGATCCTTTCAGGCCCCAAATAACGGAGGCGCTATCCACATACACCCATATTGTGCCTCCTGGGTTCGCGTCGGCTGCCTCGAGGCCAAGTTTCTCAGCAGCATGTTCTTTACAGCGGCAATCGGAAGGCCTTCATCCGAAGCCAATGGTAACTGTATTCCATGCTGCTGATCTCTGCACTTAACAATCTGATATGAAAGGGCTACAGTTTTACTTCAGCCCAAAATGCTTCCTGATTACGGACAATCGCACTGCTGCTGCTAGACCCGGGTGACTCAGAGATGGAGAGGGCCCTAAAGTGGTCATTTCACTTTTATTCTATAGCTCTCTATAATAGTACCGCGGCTGTTTAATGTATATGAAAATTTGTACTTATATAAAACCAAACACCCGCTTTCTAGGGAGGTAGTTTTTGTATTAATGTCGGCAACAATCTAAGAAATAGCTAATATTAAAAGTTTTTTTTTGGTTTTCTTTTGAGGTTAATGGAAATACTACAATAAAAGGGGAAATCCGCTATATATACTATAGTGGTAAGGCTAAAAATCACTTTTATGGCACAGTTGCTCCATTGCGTGGGCCTTGTGGGTGTTTCCGGCTTTGGTAATAGTTTTTTGCGAAAAAAAAAAAAAAAAAAAAAAAAAAAAAAAACAAATCCAGGTATTTGAAATTCCCAGCGAACAGTTAAATTGGTGAAAGTCCACGAATAAACATACGGTGACAAGGGGCGGCTTTTCCCGCCTGCTACCGTGGTATTTAGTCACCCGGTCTAGGCAAATGTGCCTTACCTTGGGGATAAAATTAAAGGATCTGACATCAATTTATCTAACTGTCGGCATCGTCCGCATGTACAGCAGATAGGGCACTCATTCAATGAGAGTAACTATAAACGGCCATATTACACCTAGTGTCTGTTAAACAACTGCCTCAGTTTGCATTGTTTTAGCAGTTGGGGCTCATGCGGCAGGCCCTATCAAATTTGGCGAGGGAGTGGGGTATTCAGGCAGTTGTATCCATTACATTTAGATTTAAAGGGTTTAAAAGAGCAATATAGAACTGGGAACTTCCTGCAGACTTCGCACTTTCAGAGGCATACTCTTCATCTACTATTTGGTTTCGTTCCGTCACTCTGCTTAACTCGAGCCAAGTAGCAAAGACTTATTTCTTCGCATTATCTCCTGACTGCTGTGGCCGCCTTTGCCACCATGGCGGTCATTAGCTGTGCAAACACAGATTCACACAAAGAATATATGCCTTTGTATACCATTATTGCAGCCCGTGACGAGCCTATCGTCATCACAGCGGTCGCTGATGTCGACCGTCCCAATGTAGAGAAACGCGCCTACATCGCCACAGGGTGCGACTATAGTCAAGAATGGACTATATCGCAAGCTCTAGACAGCTATGTTAGCCTTGATTATCACGCCAATTACGCTGCTGCAAATAACAAGTCCTAAATGTGGAGATTCTTCAAAACTAATGACCCTGGTGACATCAAAACTGTCCAGGAAGTTTTCACCGCAGTTGATAACAAACGCTCTGAAACTCAAGCCAGTGCATCGCATCCTAGCTCAGTTGGCTGACTTTGCTTCGGGGCTAAGCGGTCAAAATTTGTAGTGCAGGGCTAAATAAGCTTTCTCCAAGCTTCTTTGTACTCTCTACTCTTGTCATGTTCCGTTTGGCCGGGGGAACAATGCTGCTTGCAAGATCGTGTCCCTTTTCCTCGGGCCACAGACACAGGATCCCCCTCAAAAATGGGGATGTGGATTTCAAGGAAAGGAGAGTTATAGGGCCAAAGAGATTCGAGGAAGTAAATGAGTTTTAAAATAAAGGTTTCGAGCTCTTGGAAGAACCTCATAGGCTGCGGTTCTGAACCTGGATGGATCTTGTTTAGGAACTTACCCGAAAGGCCCATAAAAGTTGGGACCCACATTCGAACAAGTCAAGATGGACGATTTTATATAAACCGGCATTCTCTGCCCCTCCCCTCTGCCAAGCTACTCCAAAATAGCCTTGACTGCCAAAAATTGAGTTTTGCACAAAACAATCCCATCCAATACCGGATTCAATTGTTATACAAACGCAGATCTGAAGATCAGCTTCCAATTTCAAGAATGCCATCCGACTACACCTTTGCCAAACCAGACGTCGCTCTGGACGAGGGCATCTACGCCTTCCTGGAGGAGTTTTATCGCATCACCGACGACCCCGAGGGACATGACCTCTACACCCAACAATACACCCCGGACGGTACAGCGATAATGGCGACCTTCAAATGCAAAGGGACTGAAGGTTCGTTTTCCTCTATGTCGCGTGATTCAGCCGATGGAGTTGAATCCTTTCCGTGTCGGAACTAGGGCCTGCTTGTTCATCCCGACTTGACGCTGCAACAAGATGAAAAAAAAAGAAGACACTAAAGAGAAAAAAAATGTTCCAGAGATTCGCGACTTCCGACAGAGAATGTGGGACAGGGTAAAGGCCCGCAAGCACAAGATTCATCGCGTCTTTGCGGCCGCGCCCGGGTCCCCCGAGATCATGTTGTACGGAGAGGTGAAGCAGACGCTCCGGAGCGGAGGCGACCTGGTCAAGGAGTGGGCTGCGCACGGCGTGCTGGAGAAGAGTGCCGAGGATGGCAAGTGGAGATGGGCGTTTTATCAGGTTTATCTGGCATGTTCTTTTTTTCCCTCCCAGGCTGGAGCCGACAGCGGCGGCGAACTCGACGCAACGGAAACGGATTGTTTGCTAACCGGTTGTTTGTAGGATATGTCAAATTGAACGGTCATGGGCTGTGGCTAGCAGTATCCCCGACGTGTCTGTTAATCTATTTCCATCTGAGCCAGAGCATCAGCTCGACAGCATGGGCTTTTGGGTGATCAGCGGGACTTTTGTGGGAGCATAGTCTTGTCGTTAGGGAGTAGTCGCGCTGGGCTAGCCCAAGGGAGGCGGGATCATGTTCCAAAACTTAGCAGCCATTACAGCAAGCACACAACGAGCTTTGGTGATACTTGCTGTTGGTATCCATTTTGCCAGTGTGATTGAAGCGGAACTGGTCCGGCTCTTTGGGCTTCAGGGATGAGCCCTCAGACTAGGGTTTTGCTCCTTTTGTCTTGTAATCTTGGCAGAATTCCTCTGCTGCCTTCTCCCAGCGCACAAAGCACTCGTCCCAGGGCCAAAGTTCTAGCGCTTCGCTTATATGGAAAATGGAAGTAATAAAGCCCTACTACTCGACATAATATGTCGTCTTGGTAAGGCACTGTTATGCTCCTTGAATTCTTGAGAGCACGATAAAATCGCTGCAACGCGCTTTAGCCTAAGTTACTTACCAATTAAGCCGGAGTTCAATTGGCGGAGCGCGCGTTCAGGGATGAGCCCTGAGACTAGGTAGGCGCTTTGGGATATTCAGTTTTACGGGATTCAGCGACTCGCGGCAAACGATATGCGCATGCGCTCTAACGTTGCGTACCCCCTGTTCGGCACCCCCCCTGTTCGGCACCCAAAAATAACAACACTTTTATTTTTATCCTCCAACTTCTATTATAAATATCTCGATGAATCTGTCACTTTTGGATTTACTTTTTTCTGATTTTAATTCTCCATTTTCCAATGAAGCAATATACTGAAAAACAGCTTATATCTGCAATTAACGACGTCAATAATGGCAATCCAATTGCAAAAACCTCCCGAAAATGGGGAATACCTAGGTCTACACTTCAAAGTCGACTTAAAGGTTCTCAACCTTATAAAAAAGCACAAAGCCCTTTTCAAAGGCTTTCCACGGAACAGGAAAAGCATTTGGCTGATTGGGTACTTACCCAAACAGCTTTAGGGCTTCCGCCAACGCATCAAGAATTACGCTTTTTTGCCGAACGAATTCTTCAAGCCGCCGGAGAGACAAAAGGCCTTGGAAAACGTTGGATAACTCGTTTTTTGGCTCGTTATCCAATCCTTAAAACCCAAAGGCCCCGTCGAATAGATAACGCCCGGGTTAATGGCGCTACTACGGAGGTAATTAAATCTTGGTGGCTTTATATTACGAACCCGGTTATTAACGCTATTAAACCGGAAAACCGTTGGAATATGGACGAAACCGGTATAATGGAAGGCAAAGGATCTAATGGCCTAGTATTAGGGCTTAACGGGATCCGGCCGTTGCAACGAAAAGAGCCCGGAACGCGTGGTTGGACGACTATAATCGAATGTATATCGGCTACGGGCGTTGCCCTCCCTCCCCTCGTTATATTTAAGGGAAAAAACGTACAACAACAATGGTTTCCCACGGATTTAAGCCCTTTCGATAATTGGCAATTTCATGCAACCGAAAACGGGTGGACAAATAACCAAACGGCTATCGAATGGTTAAAAAAGGTGTTTATTCCGTATACCCAACCTTTAACCCCTGAAAAGCGGTTATTAGTTTTGGATGGCCATGGATCACATATAACGGACGAATTTATGCTTCTTTGCTTGCAAAATAATATTCAACTCCTATATTTACCCCCTCATTCGTCACACGTTCTTCAACCATTGGATCTATCGGTTTTTGGGCCGTTAAAAGAAGCTTATCGACGTCAACTTGGATTTGTTAGCCAATTTTGCTGTTTGACAGTTATTGGAAAACGAAATTTCCTACTTTGTTATCGAAAAGCCAGATTAAAAGCATTTATAGCAAAAACCATTCAATCTGGTTGGCGTACAACGGGGTTATGGCCGGTAAACTTGGTTAAACCACTTTTAAGCCCTTTTTTGTTAGAAAATAGCAACGCCAACGTTATAAAAGATAAAAACAACGGTTTGCAAAGGGATAAAACACCGGAAAGCCCAGCCCAAAAAATTAACGACCCGTCTTTACTTATTTGGAAAACCGCTAAAACGACCCGAGATATCCGACTTCAACTGCAAAAACTTTCCCAATCCAACAAAACCAACGCTACTTCACGTCTTTTATTTGCAAAAGTCCAAAAAAGCTTCGAAGCCAAAGATACCCTTTTGGCTAGCGCCCAGCAAAAAATCAGCTTATTGGAAGCACAACTGGAGGCAATACGGCCGGTTAAAAGGAGGAGGGTGGTTCCGGATCCAAACGAGCTTTTGGTTAACAAACAGAACATTATTGGATTGCAGGAAAATGATATAGAAAATTTGGAACCTTTAGCTGATGAAGAAGAGGTTAATGAACCGGAGAAGCGTGAAAACGATTGTATTTTTGTCCGTTGATAATTTTATATTTAAATCAGTTTATAAAAGTAGGCATTTCGTTGTTAGATTTTCAGGGTGCCGAACAGGGGGGGTGCCGAACAGGGGGTACGCAACGTTATAAAAAAGCCGTTGTGTAATGGCAATTCGGCTCGGACCATGTCCGAATTTGGCGTTGAAAATGCAGGGTTGCCAAATGTTGAAAATGAGGCAAAATTAGACGACAAATTACCGTCATATTTATACTTTTCCTCGTTCGAAATTGGAATTGGCGGAATTGTTATTTTCGCGTCTGTTTCCGCGTTCCAATTCGGTTGAAAGTTTTCGTCGGTGACGAAATACTTTGTCAAACCGTTATACTCGATGCAAATGGCCACCTTTATTCCGTCAAATTCGAACGCTGTGGTTTTTCGGAGCAGGTTTGAACTTCGGCTGTCGATCAAATGGCTGATGTTTGGTGGTGTTATTTTTCCAGTCGTTTCGTTCAGAAAATCGTGTTAAAAACAACGAGTTTTAGCGTTTTACATCAGGTCAGAGCAAAGATTTTCATTTCACTATTGCACAATTTATATAAATTCCCTGGTAAACGCGAACCTGATATTCGTTAATTGAAACAAAAATCGAAAATTCGAAAGCGCTTAAACGGCGGCTAACTGATTGGAAGAAACTGTGCATCTCAACGTCGCCATCAAAATCAATATTAACATTAATATTAAGCGCCCAGTTTAAAAAGCGACGGGACACTGCTGCATTTACGCCACTACGCCATGCGCCGCTGCGCTCCACAGCGCCATACCCCCCCCCACCACGCCATCGTACTTCGTAATACCGTACATATTTGAGTGACTGCTAAAATCAGAACGCAATATGATAACGTTACAAGATACGGGAATTTGGGTGGTGGCTGCATGAGTCCAGATTACTATCAGGCTTCACCTTTCGTCCTTTGGTTATGCAACAATGGACAGGCTACAAATGCAGCTTTGCAAATTGCCCTAGTGGCACCTTTTGAAGACACCCTCCAAGGCACGCTTATTCGGACTGTGCTCCTTCCAGTGCTAATGCAAGAGACGTGTCAAGCTACTTGTCAGGGCGCTCACAAAAGAATTTGACCATGATTTGCCTTTCAATCAGAGGATTCATGGAAGTTATTGCAAATTTCTTAGTCGCAATTGTTACGACCAGACAGTTGGGCCGGTACCAGGGAGGCCAGGTGGGGTCACACCCCTCCTGACGACACCCGCCCAGAGAAATCACCGACCGGCAGAAAGAGGATTACATAATAAGGAATCACGTGACCTCACGTGATTGCCAAGAGAGTGATCTCAGTGATCATTGAGGGATCACAACAGATCAAGGGAAGTGATCTCTGCGATCTGTGACAGATCAGGAGAGATCACATTCGGAACATAGTTTATATAAGGCACGCTTATTACCATGTAGATAGATTCGATTCTAGGATTGCTTAGCAGCAATCAAACTCTAGTTAACCTCAATACTTACTTGAGAACAATCATAATTTCACCCCCAGTCATTGAGAACCCCAGTTACCCAGTCAGACGCTCAGTTGCTTCAACCCACTGTACTTTACCATAAGAACAGGTTACCCCGATACCTTGATCGTAACAGCAATCCACTTTAGAGTAAATATTGGTCAAGAACTGCGTTGTACAAAAATGGCTGGTTAACTAAAGCATGAACAGCCGTCGCTGGCACATCCCGGTCTTCATATTCAAACCCTACCGCTACGGATTCGAGAATTGCACCCTACAGCGTTAGTTGTTTTCCAAAATATCAGCAGCTGTAGATATATCTGATATAGCTTTTTTATATTATAATGGCCTTCAAGTTTCGGTGTTCCTGTGGGGCAGTGTTTGAGAGCCGTTGCAAATTGTACCTGGTATGCAAATTGACCTCGCTACAAAACGCCAAAAGGTACGAGTGCTAAATGCCTAACGGACCAGGGACGCATTTTTGCGCGGGTTTCATTATAAAGTGTTGTGCATATTGCAATCTATACGGACCCCTCTCCATGCTCTTTCCATGCTCTTTCCATGCTCTTTCCATGCTCTTTCCATGCTCTTTCCATGCTCTTTCCATGCTCTTTCCATGCTCTTTCCATGCTCTTTCCATGCTTTTTCCATGCTTTCTCCATGCTTTCTCCATGCTTTCTCCATGCTTTCTCCATGCTTTCTCCATGCTTTCTCCATGCTTATGGTACCTTCAAATACTACTGTAGTAGGGGTAAAAATCCCTTCCTTAAATATTTAGCACAATGTTGCGGGGCGTGTGTGCTCCCACTTTTATCCCTTTGCAAAAGCAAAGAACAAAGGAGATAAAAAACAAAAAGAAAAAAGAAAAGAAGAAGAAAAAACACATCTACTGTAGGTATTTGGAGCTCGCCGCGAACAGTTACTTTGGTCAAGGCCCACGCACACACGTACGGTAGTTCCGTAATATTGATAAAAATTAAATTGGCACTCTAGAACGGGGGCGGTAATTACGGCTGCTGCCACTAGTCCAGCGAGAAATCTACCAAGCCGTTGTGGCTACTGATTGCATATGTTTCAGAAATAAATTCAAGAGAAAGCCAATAATATAAATCCTTTTATCAAACGGAATCAGATCTCAAAATGGGATCGATAAGAGTATCCGGGATGCTTGATGCTCTTATTTCCACTTTGGTGGCCGCTGAATCTTCACCTCTACCAGCTTCGACAAGCAATGCACCGTTGTCCCCATATTGGCGGCAAAATTGATGTTGCTGGCCGCGTTTCCCATGATAAAACCGCCGTCAAAACAGAATATAACTGCACGAGCCGGTGGGGCTTCCTTTGCTGCAGGTGCCTCGGGGATAAAATGCGTAACCTCTATTTCGGTGCCGTCGGCGGACCTGACGTTGTGGGAGGGTGTTTGAGTGGAGACTGGCAGATGGGGAAGGCCGAATATGTCCGGGTGACGGGATGCGAATGCGTTACGGACAGCAAATACATCGCTGAGTGTATCCATGCTTGGAGGTCCCTCCCAAACAAGACCTAGTTCAGGGTCTACCTTAGGTATGCGTGCTTGCAAGGCCATTTTGGTCATATATTTTGATAAGGCTTTAGTGTTGAAGATATTCTCTTTTGATCTGCGGTATAAACAAGAGTCTGGGGAAAATTAAAACATGTGCAGCGGACTCGCTAACCTTTGTTATTTCTTGTCTATTTGTGTCAGTAAGCCAACCATAGGTCTTTTGACTGAAAGTTCGGCCAAGCCTGTTTTGTTTGACACAATTTTGGTCCTCGTAACGTCCCAGTTTTGGGATGTGTTTAATGCAAGAAAACACGTTGTTATTTATGGAAGGAAACTGTTGGCGCAATTGACAAGCCGCGAAATTTCCAAAAACTTTGAAGATTTGATGTTGTGTTGCTTTTTACAATATGTGATCAAGCATACCCTGAACAGCCTGAAAACATCCTCAAATTTGGTCCTATCGGTTTAACCTACCCCTGTCAGCATTGTCAATATTTTCCCGCACATGCCCTGAGCTTACCGTCCATGGTGATTTGTGAACACAGTGTGGCCCAGATTTGGGTTCGACTAGAAGCCCATAATTATCTCGCCCTGTAACCGCAGTTTCCAAATTACAGACAAAATTGGAGTTTGTTATCGGAATTGGCGCGCGACATTTTTTTTAGTGAATGGCTGGCAAGAAACATTCTATCTAGTGCTACGTAGGAAAGCCCATGCATGTAATTCGAGAGTCAAGACAAAAAACAAACGGCATTATTTAATAAGTTACTTCAATGGGCTGCTTGCGGCATCTGAGGAGGGGCAAAAAACGAGTTGACAGGGTTTCTCGCATTAGTGTGCAACTGGAATCCAATGTCAATGGAGCAAATTGAACAAGAGCATCGGCGTTTATTGGCGTAGGATTGGCTTAACCCAAAGGATCACGAACGAAGACGTGCGATACACGAGACCAATATGCATATGACCGCTAGGACTATTGATAATGCAGTAATAGCAAAAATTATATGTGTCTCGAAGAGTTAACGATCTAATACTCTCTATTGCTCCTTCAAATATAATTCTCCGCCCTGTCATCATCTGTCACCGGCTCGGCACAATGCTCGCACTCTTCATCGGGGGGCTTCTGTCGAGGTGGGACCCGAGGAAGTAGCTCCCAGGGTGACGGTGACGGTATTGGTGCGGACAAACTGGTACCCGGCGCTGAAAACGATACTAGTCCAGCCGCACTGGATGCGCCCATCAGACCACGCGCGTTTGTCAAGGGTGCACTGGGCCAGGGAGTTCTCCTTCAAGGTGCCGTCCTGACGCGAGTAAAAAAAGGTCTCGCAGCCGGCGTAGGCGTCGCACATGCCTTGGCACTGAGCTACGCCCGTGGCGTAGTCTTTGTTGGGTCCCGGAGTGCTGTCCAGTCCTCGGATGGTCAGCGCCGTCTTGTCGATGGAGGCGCAACCCGGGGACTTGGATTTGTAACTGCGGCGCTCGTAGACCCTGACGCTGCGGACGCTGGTTGAGGGTGCCGCCGGGGCTGTCGTGGTCCCCGTCGTCGAACTGGAGCTTGAAGTCGTCCGCGAGGCGGAAGACGTGGTTGATGAAGTAGAGGTGGTGCTTGCGGTGGTCCGTGAGCTGGAAGATGTGGTCAACGAGCTGGAGCTGGAGCTGCTGATAGAACTGAAACTGCTGATAGAGCTGGAAGTGGACGACGCGGAGCTCCCACCGGGACCAGAAGCAGAGATGGCTCCGCCGTCGGTTCGCACGTACTCGAACCCGATGCTGAACTGGTAGCGGGCATTGTTGCACTGCAGCCAATCATCGTTCCACGGTCGAACCCCGTATGCGCAATACATCTTGTCGAATCCAGGCCCACCAACCCTGTCGTTCTCTTCATAAAGGAAGAAAGTACGGCAGCCGGGATAGGCATTACAGCGTCCTTGGCATTCTGCGATGGCTGCGGACTTGGGCTCCTTGATAATGTTGGTGACTCTTTTGTCGGCGACGAGATATGTACAGGCCGGTGAGACCCATTGCCCATCCCGTTCCTCGTAGACCCTTACGCCCGCAGAAGACGCGGAGGGGGCGGCGGAAACTGTTCCCGACGTAGGAGTAGGCAAAGCGGACGTACTGCCGGAGCTGGATGTGCCAGATGGGTCGACAGAATAAAATGTGGACGTCCCAGTGGAGGTCGACGGGACCTCGGTGGAAGTTTGCGGGACGCCGTTGGACGCTGCGCTGTTTCCTGTTGATGCAAACCCCGAGGAAAATGCTGTGGCAGATGATGCCGAAGAAGACAACGCGGCCTGACTCGAACTCGATGTCGGGCCTAGGGAAAACCGGGTACTACCGCTGACGGTTGCAGAGGCCAACGAGCTGGCGATGCCATCACAGGATCCAAAGAGGCTCTGGCAACCTGAGCCACAGTAATCCTTGCTGCTGCCACACCACCCGCTGGAGCTGCAACAGTCACCAAAGCCGGAGCCAATGCAAGTGACATCGTTGCCGCAGGTAGCATCCTCGCTGACCTTCATCCCAGATGGAGGGCTGGCACCGTTGCAAGTACCAAAATCGGATTGACAGCCAGCTCCGCAATAGCCATCGGCCTAAAAGAAATCGTGATCAGCATATTGTAAATCTTATTGTATATGAATATACATGTTGTATATAAATCTTACGCTTCCGCAATAGCCATATCGGGAGCAGCAGTTGCCAAAAGCGGAGCCCTGACATGTGGTCCCGAAAGCGATGCCGCAAGTTGCATCCTGGGAGATCTTGGTGACGGCAGCGCCGAGAACTGGGCCGGCGAGGGCCAGCAGAATGCCGACGGCAGTGCGTGTTCTGTGCATGGCTGTAATGAACGACGACGGGAGACAGGCAGGTAGGCCCTCGCTAGTGGGATTGATGACCGTGAGGGTATGTCTGTATGGCTTGTTTGGTCTTGGCACTTCCTTGGCGGACCTTTCAAGGCATGGCAATGCAGTGTCCTATTTATTTCGTTCGACGAAAGGGTCAAAACTAGAGCTGATTGACCCCTGTGGTCTAGACCAAAGGTTGAGCGTTGATGAATTGTTGGAGGCGTGGATCGGTCGGGACTAGCGCCGATGCCATGCGACTTAGTTTGTTCATTGAGATTACCTTTTCCATGTTCCACAGCTCAGCTCATACAAAATTGCATGCTAGCGCTTTTCTCCTGATCAGGGGAAAATACTTGGAGCTGCCATCGGATACTGCATCCTAGTGGTCCGAGGTCTTTGTCCGAGAAAATTCATTTAAGCTAGAACTATCAAGTAAGATACATCTGGATGTGGGCCGGGAGATTCTGTGCACGAATGTGGCGATTTTGTTTTCCAAAAGGATGTATACAATTTCAAGATATCAAGTAGTTCAAGATCAGCTTGCAGATAGCAATGACTCCTCAAATACAGTACACAGTTCAATATAGCGCCAGGCTCTGCACTGGGGGTTCCGAGGGGGGCCTTCGCCATTCTGAGCCGCCTTTTTTCCTGCGCTCCTCGGCGGCTTTGGCGGCCTGTCCAGCGATCGCATCACATTCGGGTTCGCGAGAGGCTGCAAACCAAAGGCTTTTGTCGTTGTTTTGTGTTCCCCAGCCGGGGGAGTCCGACACGGAGGAGGAGCGCTTTGGACTCTCCACCAACTACGCCGTGTTCTTCCGCCTGCGGGATGAGGAGAAGAGCCGCGCTGTAGAGCTGCTGACTTGTGGACTTCAACGTACCCTCGGTCAAGGTAGACACCTTTTCCAGGACAATCGAAAAAGGATGTGCAGGGCGGGTACTCGTTCGTCAAGAGGCGGGAATCAAGCGTGCAGGTCATTATCCCTGACATGGATCCAAATGCCGAAATAGATATTCTTTTTCTTCCCCTACAAAGCTAATAATAGCCCACTTGATAGGCATCCCAACAATGACATGAGGTGAGCGACCCGAGGCAGACCCAGACAACAGACCTGCCGTGTCCGCATATTAGATCAATCTCTGCGTCGGCGACTTAGTATTAGTCGTCCAGGCTCATCACTACGCGCTGGATGCGATAGAATATAGCAACTATATCATGCAGCTAGCTGCCAATTATGTGGACCACCTACTGGCTATGGTAGCACCTATCCGGGATAAGCGCACGATCAGCCTGCGACTGGACTCGTATCCTCCCATGAGCATGTTAATGACTGATCATAGGCCCGCGGACGTTGGTAGCTTTGACTTTGGCTTCGGGAAGCCGATTACCTATCGGCATTTATTTGGCGGCTTCTCGACGGCGGGCGCCGTCGTCATGTACGCGCCTGTCAGGTCCGCCGATCCTGACGAAGGGTGCGTCTTTACAGTGACCATGGAGAAGGAGCTGGTGGGAAAAATGAGGGCGATGCCCGAATTTTCCAACATTTTCGAATATCGCGGTGTTGACTAGATTGGCCAAATGTTCTAGCTAGAGTATTTTCTGAGTCTATACGCGTATCAAGATGTCAAGGGGCAAATCTGCGGATCAGTAAGGCTATGCAAGCAGACTGATAATTTGGTCGTGCGAGTCAATCGATATTGTTGAGCATGAGGTGCAGTCTGTATCCATTGTCACGGCCGGGCGTACATTGGAGGACTTCAATGTATTAGGCACTATTAACGAAGATTCTGAACTGAAGAGAAGAGAGAAATCACAATCAACGACGCGCTGGAGAGACGCGTTTAAATACGGTGTTAGTGGACCCTTTCACGACCCCAGGCTTCGCGTGGCTGGTGGAGTGGAGTGGTGATTCTAAGGGTAGGTCTGGGGGCCTAATCCTCACATTAACGTTGCGTACCCCCTGTTCGGCACCCCCCCTGTTCGGCACCCAAAAATAACAACACTTTTATTTTTATCCTCCAACTTCTATTATAAATATCTCGATGAATCTGTCACTTTTGGATTTACTTTTTTCTGATTTTAATTCTCCATTTTCCAATGAAGCAATATACTGAAAAACAGCTTATATCTGCAATTAACGACGTCAATAATGGCAATCCAATTGCAAAAACCTCCCGAAAATGGGGAATACCTAGGTCTACACTTCAAAGTCGACTTAAAGGTTCTCAACCTTATAAAAAAGCACAAAGCCCTTTTCAAAGGCTTTCTACGGAATGTCACGGCCAGGCATACATTGGAGAACCTCAGTGTATTAGGCGCTATCGACGAAAATTCTAAACTGAAGAGAAGAGAGAAATTACAATTGACGGCGCGCTGGAGAGACGCGCTTAAATCCGGAGTTAGTGGACCCTTGTCCGATCCCTGGCTCGGCGTGGAGCCGAGTCGTGATTCTGAGGGTAGGTCTAGGGGCCTGATCCTCACAGCCAAGAACTTTAAGACGAACTGCTATAGTAATTGTCATTCCAGCACCACCCAATGTCCTAATTGCAACATGTAAGAAAAGCTTAATAGTCTTTATTATAAGCGGCGAGGGCGAACCAGCCAAAGGTATCCGCGTGATAAAGGCTAAGCTCCTTAGAAAGTCTAAAATAGTAAAATGGTCAACATTTTCAAATAAAAAACAAGGTATTTGGAAATAATACTTACGCTAATGACGCAAGCAATCCATACGTATTATAATCCTCCGTATGTCGAACTATAGTACAAAAGTCTCAAGTTAACAAAAATTTGGGTCGAAAAAATACCAATAAAATTAGTTTGTAAGATTTACTTACTGTATGGAATATGCGAAGTCTCGTGAACGAGGATACGACCTCTGTCAACATCGTGATAATGGTATTTATTAAAGAATGACGGGCATAAAAATACTTGGTTGTTGGACTCGTCAGCGGGATACAGAGGGACATAACCAGCTGCCTTGTCACAATGGTGATTTGGAGGATCGCAGCGGAAAACAATATTGTCAGAGCCGAGGTCGCATGCTTTTTCAATCTTATGAAATGCTTGTTGAAGGGCGTTAATATTGCCTTCGGTATGAGTCTTGAAATATCTAAATCTGAGATTAGACTGCTTTTCAACAGCCCAGTATGCTGCGTCGGCCATTGATTTGCACCTAAATTAATTAAGTTAGAATGATATAATTTAATATCTTGAAAATAGTTTGAATACTTTTCCATAGCAGTTTTTATCATATCTTGCTCGTAACGACTGCAGCCGTTACTAATGTGACCTCGTTTAACTTTGTTCAAATGGTATATTTCAGGATGTCGAGTAGCTCCAGCCTTGTTTTTAATTATATTAGATACCACTTTGAAATTAAACTGATAAATTTCAAACCTACAGCGGCTTTAATAGTGGAAGGGCTACCGTCCACGTCAGGTTTACCTTGGTGCAGAACCGGTAGAATAGTAGCATTGGTGGAAGTTGCGACTAAAAAGTTTATAATCGCGAAGGAAAGTGTGTGATGCATCTTGCAGTTTTGGTTTATGTAAGCTTGAAGTGAACTTTTGTGGTCAACCGAATAAATAAAATAGATAATTTGCAAGAGATTCGAACTTGTAGTAATATGTTGACGCACCTTTTATATTAAAATATTTCCGCTTGCATTTTGTTCAAATTTCGCGTAATATTTCATAGTCTATTAATTATTATATCAGTACATTTCTATTTAAAGAGTTAAAGAATACTTCTAGACTTTGCATTAATATATGCGGTAAAATCATACCACTTGCGGGTCTTCAATAAAGCCATAATGCGTGTATAGAACTAATATTAATATTTAAAGGCATATTTATTATAAATCCTGCAGCGAGTAAATTAACACTAAATACTTATTTTATTTGATGGGATCTTAACCTTAGCATTGCGTGATCGCCCATAAAGAATTGTAACAAAAATATATTGGATGATATAATATAACAAAAGCTGAAATTCTCAACTTGTTGGAATAGAAGGGATCGCGTTCAATTCATCGATTCAATTTATGACTCACGTGCGGTGCCCCACAGGACCCGCACGTGACTCATCCAATCCTCGGTCACGGGTATAAGTAGGAAAGGACGATTAGAAGCTCGAACGTAGACAGAATAGTCGTTAGACAAGAATATATTACCTTTTACCCATAACAACGTTTTGTTGATCGATCGATCTACGAAAGGCCTATCAACAGAAATGGACAAAAATGTGGCATTTAGACTAAATTTAGGATTTCAGGCCACATTTGCTCGGGCTTGTTATGTACGGGTTTCGAATTGGTTTTTTTTGCTGCTGCTCTTCCTCCCTCTACACATTTTAACATTTTAGAAAGTGAGGCCTACGGAAAGACAACCCCAAAAGGGATAATATTTGCAGATTGGGACACGATCAGCAAGTAAAAGTTAATTATACCAAAACATCAACTCTACTGTGTAAACACGCAAAGTTCAACTTCAGGCTTTCAAAATTAAACGCCCACTGTCACGCTGTAGCTTCAAACCGACGATCATATTGCTGAAATATTTCGTCCAACCTTTCATCGCCAATTTGCTCCCTCAACCAAGCATCCCCGCGATAAGGCCGGCCTGGCCCATGGTCCTTTTTCGATTGGAATATGCCCCGAACATTATCCGTAAAGTCACGGCACCACGCTTCCTTTTTTGCGTCATCCCGATGCATTTCAAATTTGGCCAGCGCTTGGCCTAACGGCATATTGCAATTTTTTTGCAGCTCCGATATCCGATTACCGCCCTGAACGACAAACGTATGCATCCGCCCGCGCGCCGGGTGGCTTTAAACAAAAGCGAGGGCATGGTACAAATTAAGGAATATCGGTTCGCATTCGGGGATAACCCAACACGAAACGGAGCTGCAATAAAAATTGGCCATTTCGCGAAAGGTAACGGTCTGCGTCCAATACACCAGTGGGTTTTCCTGCAACGCCGTCGACGAAATTTCGGCAAACATTTTTGGGTTTGCGGCCAAAATATCCGATACCGGCAATAATTTCAATTTAATAAGCGATTTTTTATTTTATAAGGAATTGTCGGTAACCAATTCGACCAGCTCCGGGCCCAAATATCGGCGCAAAAATTCGATAATTGTGACATTTGGACCATGAGATCACCAGACCCTAACCCTGACCCTGGACCAACGACCCACCAGGGTTATACCTTTATCGACGTCGCGTCAAGCTCAGAACTTTGTTTGTTTCCTTTCCTCTCCTCAGAGTAGAATCTTCGTCGATAGGCGCCAATAGACTAGCTTCCGTGCTATGCTTACCCTGGCCGTGACAATAATCTCTTTCGCCGACAATAGGCTGGTAATATTGAAAAAGCATACCGGGTCTTTCTAATGGGGTTTAAAATAAAACCGGAAAGAAACCGTAATTGCGCGGGGTAAACCACGGGCGTTTGCAAACGCTTTTTTTGCGACGCATAACTAAAATTGCGTTTTGTCGATAGGAGCAAAACACCACGTTACCGACGGTGGTTCGTTAATTAGGCGCAACCGTATGCGGGTAACGACGCCTATAGCAACCGCGGCCCCGCCACGCATGGCGTACAGCAAATCGGCCTGGTTTTGCTAATTTATTTCCACGATAAACCCGTCCCATAGGGCGATCCGTCCACCAACCACGGATTGGTATTCCAAACCGTAGGGCCGGTTTAAAACGATGTCCCAACCGGCCGTTAGGAAATGGCCACCGGCACCGAATCCGAAACAATTCCCGTAAAGCAAAATTTTGCGGTTGGTGGCAAATATATTAATAACCTGCCCCAAAATATATCCGGGCTCCAAAACCAGCCGTGTTGTCCCTTTCCATTCGCTGCCCATATATTTTGCCCAAATTTAGCATTATCCCTGGGCACGAACCTCCATTGAAATATCCGCGGCCTCTGCTTTGATTGAAACCGCGATTTTTTTATACAGGTCGAAATTTTTGAGGAATATTAGGGTTTGCGAAACTCCATATTCGCTTTTTGGCGAAATTACAAATTTCGGGACGACAATTCTGTCACGGCCAGGGTAAGCATAGCACGGAAGCTAGTCTATTGGCGCCTATCGACGAAGATTCTACTCTGAGCAGAAGAAAGGAAACAAACAAAGTTCTGAGCTTGACGCGACGTAGATAAAGGTATCACCCCGGTGGGTCGTTGGTCAGGGGTCAGGGTTAGGGTCTGGTGATCTTGTGGTCCAAATGTCACATAGGATAGCTTAGAAACGCACCATGAGCCGATCTTCCAAGGACGGCAGCCAGGTAAGAAAAAGGACTATGTATACCAACAATCCGTTACAGTAAGCCGGCACATTCGAGAGATAAGTCTAAGAATCCAAATCTAGTGAGAGAACATGCCTTTTTAGTCAGCCTTTTGAGCCTCTAATATCGCTTAGCTATTTTGAAAGTGCGGGAAAAATTGAACACAATTGTCGCATCTTTCAGGTAAAGTCTACAGACTTCAAAACGGTACAAAGCCGAAAAGATGGCTAGGCAATTAAAACGAAAAGCTCGTTATTGAATTCCATACTGTAATTCCACAAACAATTCACCGTTAATTTGGACTTGCATTGATAAAGTGGTCAAGTTCTGGGATGCCCAAAAGAAGTTAGGATTCCGACGAAAGTAACCTGGAACATGGAGAGACTGAAATTAGGCCAGGGCTTGCCCAGTTCTGGACATGCCGATTCTGGTTGGGGCAATTTTAACCAAAGGCCCAAAGCTGGGCCGTGGCGACTCCGCGATAGGCTGAGACAATGGTCACCCTCCATTTATTTAATTGTAGCTGAAGACAAATTCAGCACTAAGTTTTTACAGTTAATACAAATTTCACAGTTGAGATTTGGCACTTGAGATTTCGCGGGCCCACATTTTCAATTCAGTCTCAGGAACCTGAGACTTTTTCTCCTGCTTTCGGACCCGAGGCAGTGTGAAGCTTTATTTCTCTGTTGTTTGTATTGACGCCAGCTATGGTTATTTCCAGCTCTAAAACTTTAAATATCAGGTCGGTAAACGTTTCTTGCGCTCCATATCACGTGCTGCTCCTAAACTGAGGACTGGACCAGCTGACAAATTGACCATTGGCATGCCAATACCACCTCCCTGCCCCAGCATTATATTTACGCCGGTATCCGTCTGGATGCGACAGCCTGATGCTGTTTAGACTGCAATGCCTCCATCGGGGCCTCCCAGACCAATACTCAAACTCTTGCATCCATTCCCCGATTTGAATGTTGGAACGACGACTTAATTGGCCAACGACACGCATCCATCCACACCGAATTAATATATCCAGCGCTTCCCGCATCGTAATGTTGACCCCGTGAGATTGACTTGAGCGCGGAATAACCCATATGTCAATCAAACAGTCTTGATTTTTAATATTTTTTCGAATGGTCGCGTAAAACTGAAAAATCAAAAGGTGTCGGGAATTATAAATAAAAACCTGTGGGCAGTCGTATTTGTAGGCGTATCTTAAGAGTACCAAATCTGTTAGTGACCGAGACCGCTCCGCAATCGTAATATATGTTTACTAACCCTCTCATCTTTTGCCCTAGCCTTTTGGCGACTGTTCCCATAGTCTTGGCCCCGGACCATTCGTCCTTCTGAATAACACCCCATGGTTTCAGCTCGCCCGCGCACAAGCAGTACTTATGACTTTCGACCATTAACGAAAAATAATGGTCGATGGTTTTGGAATCAGTGGTAGCCCCTGGTGGTCCTGATTGCGAGCGCTCGAATACGTTGAGCCCGTCCCAAGCCTGACGATATGGAAAAGACAAATATTTTTGAAAGTTTCGGGTAACGTCTGCTTTTTGTTCGATGAGCTTATGAAATACGTTCGTGCTAGATGTAAGTCGCTTTATACGATCTTTTGCTAGATTTTGAAGATGACCATATTTTTGACCGGGCCGTTCTTCGATGCAGCTCAAGGTTGCGTCTCGAAGTCCTGCTTTTACTTCAGGGAACTCTTGTACCCAGTCTTTCTTGGAAATTTTCGGGTCCTTTCCAGGCATTTTAAAAAAGGAAACGCTGGGCAAATCCTCTTTCAGAAAATCCCCGATAGAATTGAACATTTCGTTTTTGTTCTTGTGGTTTTAAAACCTGTTTAGGCCAATTCAAAGACCCTTTCCAGCCACCTTGCTAATTTTGCGGGAAAACCGAAATTTGTGCGTTTCGGTACTAGAAAGCGCACCGTCATCCCGTTGTGCAACCGGAATGATCAACTACGTCAGCGGCAAACAAAGCAGCAATTACGAAAGGCCTTTGTCTGTCGGGCGTCACAGGTTAGGCAGAGCCGACGGCAACTTGCATGGCAATGTAATACGTATCAAATTCAGCCGGAGCGATAAAACTGCGAGTACCCGTTCGCTGAAATTGCCATGTTGCCACCTGTGGACAATGGAAAATGTGCTTTGGAGCCTAGTATCAATGCACGCCCTGACTAACGTTGGGCTCCACATCTCCGACCCCCCTAAAGTCCGGCCCCTAAAAATATCTACTCAGCCACGTCAACCCTTTGTTTTATTTTATAAATATCTAGACGAATTTTTCACTTTAGAACTTGATTTTTGAAGATTCTTGCTCCAAACCTTCCAATGAAACAGTACACTGAAAATCAGCTTCTTGCTGCCATTTCTGACATAAGAAATGGCAAATCAGTTCACAAAACCTCGCAAAAATGGGGTATTCCTCGGAGTACCCTTCACGATCGTTTAAAGGGGGCCCAGTCAATTCAACAAGCGAAAAGATTTTGTCAAAGGCTTTCACAGGAGCAGGAAACCTATTTGGCAGATTGGGTACTTGCGCAGGCCGCGTTAGGCCTTCCGCCAACGCATCAAGAACTACGCTATTTTGCGGAACGAATTCTTCAGGCCGCCGGAGAAAGAAAAAGCCTTGGGAAACATTGGGTTAGCCGTTTTATAGCCCGATAACGTGGTTCATCAGGACCCCGGACATATCAGGACCCCGGACATTTTTCAACCCAGTTTCATCCTTTATTTTCCACACGTGTTCTTTCCCCCAACAGTAATGGAATCATCAAATTGCGAAGCGCGAATCATTCTTGCTCTAAATGAGCTCCGATCAAGCAAAAAGAAAAGCATACGAAAGGTTGCATTAATATATAATGTCCCAAAATCGACACTACACGACAGAATAAACGGCATCGCTTCTTTGGCCAATCGTCGGCCAGGCAACCAAAAGCTAACGGAAAGGGAAGAGGAAGTAATTGTCCAGTATATACTGGACCTGGATTCCCGAGGGTTTCCAGCCCAGATCGCTGATGTGGCCGCAATGGCCGATCATCTTCTCGCTGCGCGGGACGCGCGACCGGTCGGCAAGCAATGGGCTTATCGCTTCGTACAACGACGCACAGAATTAAAAACGCGTTTTTCTCGCGCTTACGATTTCCAAAGAGCTCTTTGCGAAGATCCTGACGCGTTAAACGCGTGGTTTCAATTGGTGGCCAATATGAGGGCCAAATATGGCATCCAAGACTGCGACATGTACAACTTCGACGAAACCGGCTTTATGATGGGCCAGATTTGCGCTGGAATGGTCGTAACTGGGTCCGAAAGACGCGGAAGAAGGAAAAAAGTACAGCCTGGCAATCGAGAATGGGCGACTGCAATTTGTTGCATCAGTGGCGACGGTTACGATATACCCCCGTATATCATCGTCAAAGGCTTTTACCATTTGTCCAATTGGTATACAGAAGGCGGTCTTCCGGACACGTGGCGCCTCAAACCCACCGTTAATGGATGGACCGACAACGAGACTGGCCTCGACTGGGTTCAGCATTTCGACAACCATACAAAATCGCGGACAAAAGGCGTATATCGGATGTTAGTGCTCGATGGGCACGGCAGTCATCGATCCCCTGAATTCGAGGGCTATTGCAAAGATCACAATATTATTCCACTTTACCTGCCTGCTCATTCATCTCATTTAACCCAGCCACTTGATGTCGGAGTGTTTAACGTCCTTAAGCGGGCGTACGGTCAAAAAATTAACGACTTTATCCGGGCCCACATCACTAACATCAGCAAAGTCGACTTCTTTTTGGCTTTTGCAGAGGCTTACAAAAAGTCAATGACAAAAGAAAATATGGCCGGGGGTTTTCGAGGGGCGGGAATTATCCCCCATAGCCCGGAAATGGTCATATCTAAGCTGGATGTTAGGCTACGGACGCCGTCACCTAAAGAGCTTGATTTTTCCAGCACCGAAACCTGGGTCTCTCAAACACCGCACAACCCGACAGAAGCCGTTAATCAATCTACCCTTGTTAAAAGTCGAATCAACTGTCATCAGGGAAGCTCGCCAACGCCTATTTTTAATGCTGTAAAGCAGCTAGCAAAAGGGTTGGAGTCGATTGCTCATCGAACCACACTTTTGGAAGCGGAGAACCACAGCCTTCGGAAGGCCAACGAAGCGCTTAGCAAGCGGCGCAGGGCTCAAAAAACACGTATCCGCGAAGGAGGGTCATTTACCATACAAGAGGGTCAGAATTTGCTTCAATCAAATGGTGCCGATGGTCTAATATACGAAAAGAAAGATGAAAATGGGGAGGGGAGTAGTGCGCAGCCGGCGACTAAACGACGTTGCGGCAACTGCGGTAAACCTGGACATAATGCACGCACCTGTCAGGAGGATGCAGAAATGTCTGATGTACATATATCCGATTGCATTGAGGTAAATTGAACAACGCTGGCGTTGCAATTGAAATTGGAAGTAGTATTGTGCAGGAAAAGTGTCCGGGGTCCTGATATGTCCGGGGTCCTGATGAACCACGTTATCCAATTTTGAAAACCCAAAGACCCCGGCGAATAGAAAATGCCCGGGTTAATGGGGCTACAACCGAGGTAATTAAATCTTGGTGGTCCTATTTGAAAAATCCCGTTGTCGATACTATAAAACCGGCCAACCGTTGGAATATGGACGAAACAGGTAACGTTTGGCTCCACATCTCCGACCCCCCTAAAGTCCGGCCCCTAAAAATATCTACTCAGCCACGTCAACCCTTTGTTTTATTTTATAAATATCTAGACGAATTTTTCACTTTAGAACTTGATTTTTGAAGATTCTTGCTCCAAACTTTCCAATGAAACAGTACACTGAAAATCAGCTTCTTGCTGCCATTTCTGACATAAGAAATGGCAAATCAGTTCACAAAACCTCGCAAAAATGGGGTATTCCTCGGAGTACCCTTCACGATCGTTTAAAGGGGGCCCAGTCAATTCAACAAGCGAAAAGATCTTGTCAAAGGCTTTCACAGGAGCAGGAGACCTATTTGGCAGATTGGGTACTTGCGCAGGCCGCGTTAGGCCTTCCGCCAACGCATCAAGAACTACGCTATTTTGCGGAACGAATTCTTCAGGCCGCCGGAGAAAGAAAAAGCCTTGGGAAACATTGGGTTAGCCGTTTTATAGCCCGATATCCAATTTTGAGAACCCAAAGACCCCGGCGAATAGAAAATGCCCGGGTTAATGGGGCTACAACCGAGGTAATTAAATCTTGGTGGTCCTATTTGAAAAATCCCGTTGTCGATACTATAAAACCGGCCAACCGTTGGAATATGGACGAAACAGGTATAATGGAAGGCAAAGGATCTAATGGCCTGGTGTTAGGGCGTAATAAAATCCGGCCATTACAGCGAAAAGAGCCTGGAACGCGGGGTTGGACGAGCATAATCGAATGTGTATCAGCTACGGGGGCTGTTATACCTCCCCTCGTTATATTTAAGGGGAAAAACGTACAGCAACAATGGTTTCCAGCTGATTTAAGTCCTTTCGATACCTGGCAATTTCATGCAACCGAAAACGGGTGGACAAATCATGAAACAGGTATCGAATGGTTAAAAAAGGTGTTTATTCCGTATACCCAACCTTTAACCCCTGAAAAGCGGTTATTAGTTCTGGATGGCCATGGATCACATATAACGGACGAATTTATGCTTCTTTGCTTGCAAAACAATATTCAACTCCTATATTTACCCCCTCATTCGTCACACGTTCTTCAACCGTTGGATTTATCGGTTTTTGGGCCGTTAAAGGAAGCTTATCGACGTCACCTGGGATTTGTAAACCAGTTTTGCTGTTCAACGGTTGTTGGGAAACGAAACTTTCTACTTTGCTATCGAAAAGCCAGATCAAAAGCATTTATAGCAAAAACCATTCAATCTGGTTGGCGTACGACGGGGTTATGGCCGGTGAACTTGGCAAAACCACTTTTAAACCCTTTTTTGTTAGAAAATAGCAACGCCAACGTCGAAAAAGGTAAAAATAACGGCTTCCAAAGGGATAAAACACCGGAAAGCCCAACCCAAAAAATTAACGACCAGTCTTTACTTATTTGGAAAACCCCTAAAACGACCCGAGATATTCGACTTCAACTACAGGAAATTTCCCGGTCCGAAAAAAGTAACGCCACTTCACGGCTTTTGTTTGCAAAAGTCCAAAAAAGCTTCGAAACCAAGGATATCTTATTGGCTGAAGCTCAGCAAAAAATCAGTTTGTTAAAAGCAAAATTGGAGGCGGTACGGCCGGTCAAAAGGAAAAGGGTGATTCCGGATCCCAACGAGCTTTTGGTCAGCAAAAAAAACGTTTATGAAGCACAGGAAAATAATAGGGACTGTTTAGAAGCTTTGAACGATGGAGAAGAGGTTAGCGAACCGGGAGAGCCTGACAATGATTGTATTATTGTGCGTTGATAGGTTTACATTTAAATCGGTTTATAAAAGGGGTATTTCGTCGTTACATTTTTCAAGGGGGCCGGACTTTAGGGGGGTCGGAGATGTGGAGCCCAACGTTAATCAAATAAAAATAGAAAATACGATCCGGATGTCAGCTCCCCTGAGATTAAACACACACACACTAACAATATAATGACATTGTTGTTGACCGAAATCCTGGGAAATTCATCTCATCCAATGGTGGTGTGCAATCATTTCCGATATTGTAGCATTGAGGTAGAAAATGGTCAAGCCCGGTGCGATGTATGATAACGTGGTTCATCAGGACCCGGGCCATATCAGGACCCGGGCCATTAAAATGCATACAAAATACGTCAGTGCATAACCGTGCACTTTTTTCACTTTTGTTAACCATATTTCCAAACTTTCAAATCAAGCTTATCGAACTTTGCTTTAACGTTACTAAATAAATATTTTTTCGAATTTTTATATGCTGTATTAGGTGCGCTACAAAAGCACTGTGCAATTTACTGTGCAAAATAAACAAATATTTAATTCTCATCGTAATTTTAAATCGTATAAGTTAAAACAAGTTATATTTATTGTAACTATTATTTGTTTAAACCGCAACAAAAAAAAACTTTTTTGTTTTATTTATACCAAAGCAAGATACAGAAAAGTATTTTGTATGTATTTCTGGGTGGCCCGGGTCCTGATATGGCCCGGGTCCTGATAAACCACGTTAACGGCCCTTTGACGAAAAATCGAACTACTCATCTTAAACCCATAGTCACCCTTCGTCGGTCCATCCCAGATCCTCTTCAGATGTGCCATCTCGTGAGACAAGCGCTCGTCGAATGCAAAGGACTCGACAATAAGCTCGAGCAAGATACACAGAAATAGCCAAGCCAGCTACATGCCCATTTTCCCACCTTTTTGCACACCAACAACGATTATAAAAAAAACGAAGGTACTACCTAAAATGCCTGCTGAAGAAGTTTTCCCTAAAAAGCTTACGGTTTACCAACCCGGTTTTAAACCTGGATCATGGATAAATAGAAAGGGTTCGAAAATGACAGAAATTCTTGAAAAATTTAAATACCTGCGTTGGAGTGGTTTTGCCACATCGTTCGACATTGCCAAGCTCCTCCCTAGTCCCTGCATATTTTAACCTAACAGGGTCGCTCAGCATCTGCTCCCGAGTGATCTCTCGCTTGGTTTTTGAAGTTGTAGCCTGGGCCCAAAAGGCGTCTATAATAGAGATGTTCTTCGCTAGTAGGTACGATATGTAACCAGAAACGACCTTGCTACCATTTCTACTTAACCTTAGACTCCCAATTGAAACTCCCCTCTGCCACGAAGTGAGCACAGCAGTTCTGTACTAGACCCTCAAAACCCTCAAAACAAGTCTTGCAGTACGTTAAGCCAAGATACACAGCGAGATCTCATTACGCTAAGATCCGGAATCGTACCCCTTTTTTCTACACATCGCACTTCTCAATTGTACAAATTTCATGTCTCCCGCATGTCGGGACTCTCTGTCCCAAATTCTCGTCCTCAACCTCTGCCCTCCCATTCTATCCTCTACCTTCGCTCAACACCTGCCAAAAGAAACGGTAAGGTTCAACCTGGACCTCCCCTTAAGATTCAAGGACAGAGCCTAACTCTTTTATTAGTCACACCCCAGCATAAACGTGCTATTTTGCCAACATGATCATGCAAACCATCCAACCGAGTTTGATGCGCGACGCATACGACACGACCGGTGTGCCCAAACCGCCGCCACCGAAGCCCCGTTAAGACACAGTTCTCTTTCGTGATAAGGTCTTTCATATTCTGTACATAAAGGAACGAAAATGGGAAATGAGCTACCAAGCCCAATCACATGTCATTCAAATAAGTTGGGAGGATGTACCCGAACCATTGACGGAGGGCAGATAAGCTCTGTTGGTATTTTAACCTTTGTTTTCATACCGCTGATACGCTTTTCGTCAAATCTAGCTGTTGGCTTCAATTTTTGTATAGGAATTGTTGATATGGAATATGTTCTTTTCTTGCCGCTTTTCGAGAAACCAGATATCACGCCCTCAAGATGCGATCTTCGTGTAACCAAGGCCCCGTAACTTGTTTTGGCGCATATATTATCAGTGCAACAAGAGCTCTTTCACGTCTTCCAGTACCTTACGGATGGATTGAAAAGGCGGTATAATGGATCCGAAATGGGTGGTTTGTCGTTTAAGGGCGGTTCATAATTTTATATCGAGCCGAACAACCTTCCACCTCAGTGCCATGGAAAGTAAGAGAGAAGCGGGGAAGACGCCGCGGTGTTGATGAAGATGAAGAAGCATCCAGCGCCAGCTGACGTGCGGATGTGAACAGATGGCAGTACCACCATTTTAGTGCCTTAACAAGCTGCGGTGGATAACGTTTTAAGGTTTACCTTTATTATTAGTTCTGCAGAATTTGGCGTGTGACGGATATTGTGGCGTAGCCCTCGAGTCTACCCGTTTTCTATAAATATAAGCGAGGCGGCAATTGCAGTCAAAGAGCCCGCTCGCATATCTGGTCCCCAAAACTACATTCTCTGCTACATCACGCGAGGCTTCCCATATCTTTCCGCGTCCCAACCAGTCTTTTAATCACCATCAAATCCAAGTCACTCACCATTCAAATCACACCAAATAGCTGCTACAAGCCACACACGACAAAAGATGTCTTCGAGCGGATCAAATTGCCGAGACCACAGCGGATCTGGCGGGAGCTCATCGGGATGGGACCAAATCCTGTCTCAGGCCTCCGCCATTGGCATAATTTATCGAGACTTTCCGGTAAGAGCTTTATGCTACCCAATATATAAAATTTTGAACTCAAAAGATGACCACAGTCCGGATATCCGCCTGACACACCGTTCTGGACAGCCTAAGGAAGGCTCCTCGTACTCTTCGTCCTCCCGGACAAACCGCAGTGGTAGCAACCGCGGTGGCCACTCATCTGCTGAATCCAAAGGTGGACGTTGAGAGAGAGAGAGAGAGAGAGAGAGAGAGAGAGAGAGAGAGAGAGAGAGAGAGAGAGAGAGAGAGAGAGAGAGAGAGAGAGAGAGAGAGAGAGAGAGAGAGAGAGAGAGAGAGAGAGAGAGAGAGAGAGAGAGAGAGCAGTTAGAAGGAGATTCGCAGCTTGAGGCGATCCAGCAAGCTCGGCACGATGCTTTGGTTAAATGATTTTTCGTATCAGCCGCTGGTACCACGCCTTAGATCTGACATACACGTCTGCCTCAAAAGACCGTCAGCTCTGTCGAGGAATCAAAAATCCCAATTGTTTACAGCCTGCCAGGAGCCTTTGTACTTCAAACACTTAAGCACCATGGTCTGGCACACCCAAATGACAGGAGCTATGTATCGCTGCAACAGAGTTTCTTTTGGATAACTAACTACAAGAGTCCAAGCATCCTCCACCATTCATGGGTCAGACCCACCTTTGTTAGCGATTCACACCCAAACACACCAATAAGCTTAACAGCTGAAGAATTTTCGCCCTCCGGGCGCTGGTCGTCATGGCCTCACCAGAGGTCTCAAACCGCCGCGCGCGCCCGCAGAGCACGCCGCAGGCTTTGCCGCAGGGCCAGGCCGAGTCGGGACACGTATCTCTCGACACGCGCACCGCTAACGCGCCTCAGCCGGCTGGCCGCGGAAGGTACTCCAGCCTCCCGGCCCTGGCCATCAAAACACTGCAGCAGGAGTTGGAAAACGTGGAAACAGTCGGCAGCTGGCTCGAAGAGGTCTTTGCAGCCAAGCTCGAAAGTTTACAGGCCCCGGAGGACGCCGCGCTTAGGAGAATTGTTCTTGAACTTGACGACGTGATCAGCGGCTGGTTCCTCAGTCGCACCCTCCCTGAAAAAGAGCGTTCACGCTCCCCGTCGCGTTCGCCGACCAGTTCCAGCGAAAGGCGCAGCATTTTAATTACGAGGACGGGCACGGCGTCGTCGGCCTCTAAAGGCAGAGGCACGCCCACTAACAAATCGGTCACATGGGCCGAGCGAGCCGCCACGCCACCAGCGGCGGCCCCAACGCGAATTTTAACCCCGGCCACGCGCTCGTACCCGATACGTACGACGCCCGGCAATGCACCTGACAGCTCCGCAACTCCCTCCCAATCGGGCCGGGACCGCTCCCAAGCCCCGAAACGTTTGACAGAACAGCCGTCCAACCGCATCCTGATCCGCGTAAATGACAAATTGCGGATGGTGACGAGGGAGCCATACGCGGTAACGACCAAACTGGCCGAATTGGTCTCGGTGCCACACAGTGAAATCCCAAACGCCAAGCGTACCCCCACGGGCTGGGGTGTTACGGTGGCCTCTGAGGAAACACGGCAAAAACTCCTCAACCCCAGCGCGGTCAAGGCCATTATGGACGCATTGGACGCGCGGGAAGTCACTGTCCCGACAACCTGGCACACATACGCCGTCTCTGGAGTGCCCCGAACGCTCAATTGCCTGGACGGAAGAAAGGACGTACATGAGGTAATCCAGGAGGAGATTACCGTGGCAGCAGGCCAGCAGCCAGTCAACTGGCATATTTCCAAACATGGTTACGACCCACATACGGCTGAGGGCACGTGGATAGTGTCCTTCCTTCAACCCGTAAAGCCCTTTCAGCTTTTTGGAGTGTCGAGACGTGCGCGGAAGGTTGAAAAATCACGCAAAATTACACACCACCACGACGGTTGCCAGGGATATTGCGAAATACGTCGCTGCGTACGGCAAGCGCGTTGCGGCATATGTGGTGAAGCAAAACATGCGACAGAGGAAGAGCCGTGCAAGGCAGCCCCCAAATGCGTTAATTGCCACGGCCATTTCCCATCCGGACATGAGAATTGCCCTGCCCGACCTTTGGTGGTAAATGGGAAGCTTGAACGACCTTCACAGCGTAAACTTAAGGGGATTCGCAGAATCGGACGTGCCAACCGTGCCGCGATTATCAACGACCGGGCCGAAACGGCCCGCCGAGAGCCAGCACCTGCAATCCCGGTCCTAAGCACCTCATCGCAGCATTCGCAAACCTCGAGCTCCCGATCGAGCATTTCAAACAAAAGAGCGCGGCCATGCGAGGCGGCAGGGGCGGACATCCGTAACTTCCTGCAGGTTGAACAGGAACGCGTGCACGACGAAATCGTTTGGGCAGCCGAAATGGAGGAGGACGCAGCGGCTGCCGAACCTTGCCCCGCTGATGGGATAGACTTGGAAGCAACCCGTCGATTAATATGACGAAATACTCGCTCGGCAATATGCAGCGGGAATGCCTCGACGTAATTTGGGCCAACGTAAGTAAAAGGATGGGTGTGCATTTAAGCCTATTGGAGTTGTGCCACCAGAGAAAAGTGGACCTGGTTAACGTTTAAAAACCATGGTGCGGGCTAAATACGACTACACAAACGCACCCGGGCTATAATATTTTTCCGCCAGTGGACGAATGGCACGCCAACACTTACGAAGCCATAATTGGGCTCCGGCCCCGGGTGCTCACCTACGTCAAAAAGGGGGCCGCCCTAGGGGCCACACAACGACGGTTACCGCAGGGCCAAAATACGCGGGACGTACTCTGGCTCGAAATTAACGGAATATTGTTTATTAACGTATATAGGGCTCCGGGTACTGAGGCCGCGCTGGAAATGGTATGCAATACCGTGCCAAATGGACCCACGGTGCTAGGCGGCGATTTTAACGTAGCGGCTGCTGCATACCAGCCGGGCCGCGCAAACGCACGCAGAGGGGATTAACTGACGGCATGGGCGCAAACCCAGGGGATGAGTTTTACAGGAAATATCGGCGTGCCCACCCACCGCGACGGGGGTTTACTGGATATGGTCTTTTCCAACCTCCCCAGCACAATAATTATGGTTGACAGCAGTCTTTACACAGGCTCCGACCACGAATCCCTTTATACCACGCTGCGGACGCGCGGCGCCCCCCGCCCGGAGGCGGTCAACGTTTCGGTTAGGGACGACCGGCTACCAAAGTTCGCGGAGCTACTTGCTTTTGGCATGCAAGATATGCCGGACCCGGGATCCGCGGCCGATGGCTACGCATTGGACGCGTGGGTAGCTGAATTTACAACTTTATGGGAGCAAGTGAGTAGTAGTAGTAGTAGTAGTATTATTTAACGCCGGGCTCGGCCCGGCTTGTTAACCGGCCGTTAGCAACCTCCCGAGGGGTATCTCGGCGCGCGTTCTATCTTCTTTATTTACACAGGGGGAAAACAAGGAGGGCAGAGGCGGATCGTGCCTGACCGGGTTCGGGCCCGGTCCTGTTTAGGGGGATAGTTCACTAACGCGACCCCGTGCCTAAGATGCACGGAGGGTTCGTCTGACGGCTTGTGCCGTGAATTGTGGGTGAAAAGGCAGCAAGTCTATTCCTCGTCTGAGTTCGAGTCGTTTACGATCGGTGTCCCTAGGCGTAAAGTGCGTTCGTGGCGCGCGGGGCGCTGGCGGGCCGCTCTGGGGCGGGCGCTGAAGTAGTTGGTGGCTATCGAAAACGCCTGAAAGCTTGTCGGTTGCCCGAGGCTTGTCTGGAAGAATTTGCGGCGTTGGGCGCGGTCTGGCGGCCCGACCGGCCGCTTGTTATTAAGCCACGGCCAGTTTCTCCACACCGCCCGCGAATAGCGGCAGTGCACCGGGTGTTCAGGGGAGGTCCGCTTACAGCACCAGGCACACGAGGTGTTTGCATCCTGGTGGTTGAAACGGTCATGGTAGGCTTTGAAATCGCCGTGGCCGGTCCTCATGGCCAAATAATGGCCCAGTAGGGGTCTTGGCAAACGCAGTTCCTCGGGCTCCTTTCTCGGTGTGTATTGGAATTTCCATTCCCTATATGCGGGGGACCGTTTACAGAGTTCTTTACGCCACCAGTCCTTCTCTATATTCGAAAGAATGGCTCTGAGAACCGTGCCGGCACCGCTATACGTGGTTTGCTGAGCCCTCGGGTCTGGGTCCGGCGGTCCGGCGGAGCCGGCCTTGGCCAGCTCGTCAGCCCGGTCGTTTCCCGGGATTCCCTGGTGCCCAGGGCACTAACGGACCCGAACCTCGGTACCTTGTTTTCGGAGTAAATCGACAAGGTCATGGAACTCCAGAAAGGCCCATTGGGACGAACGCGGCGCGTCGCCTCTAAGACCCCAAATAACCGAGGTGCTGTCCACACAAATCCAGATCCGGGCGCCTGGTTGGGCCTTGGTTGCCGCCTGTAGCCCTTTTAGGGCGCCAATCGCCTCGGCGTCGAAAACGTGGCTTTCCGGCGTAATAAATGCGGAGCCTGCGGCAAATTCCAGGCCCGCCCTAAAAGCGGCCCATCCGTACCCTATCTGGACGCAATTGTTTTCGTGTTTTTCCGAACCATCCGTATATACCACGATATCGTCAGGTGATACCATGTCCAGCCATTCGATAAAGCGGCGGGCCGCTTCCTCTTTCGGGACTCCTCCGGTGGGGTCAGTGCGAGAATCCGGGGCATTGCGAGGTGCGCGCAACTCTAGTCTCCGGATCCCTTGCATTTCCTACAGTAAATTATAATCACAGGGTTGGACCAGACCCTCTAACGGACAGGCCAGCTAGAGCCCTCCTAGTCGCTGGATACCCAGCCTGCCACGTAAATACAAGGTTTGCACCTTAAGCCTACCGCATCCACAAAAAGGCCTCTTGGTAAACCGACGCGCGCATCCGTCCTCTCCGGCTAAAATAGCGTCTCTTCCGCCTAACATGCCGACGACATCATCTGCCCCGGTGTACGTCCCTAGTGCGAGTAGAAAGCTTCGAAAAGCCGGCGACACCCCGTACATGTCCATCCACAGCTTAGTCCCCCGTTGGTTCCTGGGCTAGCCCAGCGCCACAATGTGGACATGAATGCAATCGAGTTCTTCCCGTCCTCCAGACCCGGCGCAGATTCCCAGTGCGAGTGAGAAGCATGGGGCGCCTCAGTCACACTATTCCACCACGGCCCACCGTCCACGGGGTGTACCAAGGGTGCGAACCAAGGCCGTGCCCACGTTTCTTGCTTCCCGTTACCCAAAGCCGTCTCCAGCAATGGGCCGACCACGTCTTGCTGTCGGGACCCTTTGGAGACTGCCGCGCCGGCACAGTGCTTCCGGTCCACGTACAACTAACCAACCCCCGTAACGGCACTACCTCCTCGCTGCAGGCAATCCCAGAAGGTGTGAGGGGGTGAGAGGGTGCCCTGTCGATTCGAAGAACCGTCGGGTGGTTCTCAGCCTAATTTCCCTTTCTTTTAAACCGTATTGTCTAGCCTTCCGGGGAAGGACGCCTGCCTTTCCGGCTGGCAAAGTTTTTTGTGCCACGCTGGCTCGCATCGCGAGATTGGGCCTTGTCTTGTGCGCCTCTATGCGGGTGGCGCGCCGAGCCGCCGATCGGACTCTTCCTTCACCGCGATCAGTGGAAAACTCGTCAAAGGGGAGATCTGTCGATTATACATGGGTGTTGCGAGGAAAGGCGTTCCGTGTAGTGACGGTGCTTAGGGCGACAGGTTGAAGAGTTTTTCGTGTGTGCGCGCCTGTTAGGGCTACAGGCGGAAGTCCCGCGCAAACGTTAACAGCATGGTCCGTGCGCCCATACTGAAAATTTTGTGTACGGGAGAGAGTTGATGGGAGCAAGTGACGTGGGTCGTGGGTACGCCGGCGGGAAAAAGGGGCAGCTCGGCTCCCTGGTGGACCGAAAACTGCCAGCGGCTCTGGTCCGAATTCCAGCGGGTTAAACGGAGCGCTGTAAATAGGGCAGACGCCTCTGCCGAGGAAAAAGCCTATACGAAAGGGGTGCGGGCCGCGAAGCGGGAGTACTGGAGGCACCGGATCGACCAACTGCGCGACGATAAGGATTTGTGGAACATGGTGGGCTGGCTGGGAACCGGACCACGCCTCCGGTCCCCGCCGCTGGTTATTAACGGCGAGCAAGTGAGCGAGCCTTTAGCAAAAGCGGAAGCACTGCAACGGGAGGTGCTTGGCCGATTTTCGGCGGAGGATGACCTGCAGGGAGACCCCTTGGAGGCCTGGTCGCCGGACGAGGCTAAAATCCCTTGGGACACCCAGGTTAGTGCGGAAGAGGCGGAGCGCTCCTGCATTGGGGTTACGAGCACGTCCCCGGGCATCGACGGAATGACCGTCCGGCTACTAAAAGCCGGATGGGCTTCGTTGGCCGAGCCGGTGCGCAGGCTCTACCAACGTTGCCTGGAACTCGGACATTTCCCAGCGCCTTGGAAGAAGGCCGAAGTCGCGATGCTACCGAAAACGGGGAAGAAAGACCGGAGCAGCGTTCGATCTTGGCGGCCTATAACCCTCCTCTCCTGCATCGGAAAAGGCCTCGAAAGGCTCGTTGCACGCCGGATAGCTTGGGCCATATACGACAACGGGCTCCTTAGCTGCACCCACGGCGGTGCCCTACCCAAACGATCGGCGACGGATTTGGTTTGTGCCCTCGCCCACGATATCGAGCAGGCTTTAGCTCGCGGGGAGGAAGTTACCCTTGTCGCATGCGACGTCCAAGGCGCCTTCGACGCCCTCCTCCATGGGCGATTAATACGGAAAATGCGGAGCCTTGGGTTTAGTAAAATGCTCCTCAGGTTCGTGATTAACTTTCTAAACGACCGCCAGGCCCGAGTCCGGCTGGAGGGTACGACCACGGGCTTTAGGCGGCTTGGGTGCGGCACCCCGCAAGGGTCTCCCCTTTCCCCGATCCTATATATGCTATATTTGGCGTATCTCGTCAAAAACGGTACGAAGTGGCGGTTGGCATACGCAGACGACGTGCTTACATGGAAATCGTCACCCTCGTTGGAGGAAAACGTACGTTGGCTGGAAGATAAACTCCGGGATATGCACGAAATTGCGGCGGAAGAGAAGATCCATTTTGCAGCGGAAAAGACAGAGGTGATCCATATCACTAAAAAAAGGCACGGTCGCAACCCGGAAATCCGGATTAATGGTAGAACGGTTACCCCGGTCCAACTACCGGGCGGTCGACGCGGACAAAGCGCCTCCGGGGCCGAGCGCTACCCGGGCATGCGTTGGCTTGGTTTTTGGTTCAGCCGACGGCTAGACGGGCGCCGCCACGTGGCCGAAAGGGCTGCCAAAGCAATGGCGGTCGCTGCCCACCTCAAGAGCTTTGGGGCAGTAAGATACGGACCGCCTGCGGCTGCACTTCGCAAGGCAGCGGTGGCATGCGTGGGTTCCTCGGCCACCTACGCAGCCGAGGCATAGTACAACCCAGCGCACAAGCAAAGAGGACTCCTCAAAGCATTGAACAAACCGCTGGTTTTAGCGGCACGGGCAATCCTCCCGGCGTATAAAACCACCCCCTCGTCCACTGTTCTCAGGGACGCAGGACTACCCTCGGCCCGCGTCGCGCTGGCCTACACCCGCCTGAAATACGGCGCCCGACTAAGGCTCGCGGACAAGGGGCACCCCCTTGTCAGCCGCCTGCGTGAAACACCTCGTGCCCGCAACTCGGGCCATTCGGCCACGACCCTGCAAACGGCTGCACAACTTCTCCCGCGGATCCGGAGACTAGAGTTGCGCGCACCTCGCAATGCCCCGGATTCTCGCACTGACCCCACCGGAGGAGTCCCGAAAGAGGAAGCGGCCCGCCGCTTTATCGAATGGCTGGACATGGTATCACCTGACGATATCGTGGTATATACGGATGGTTCGGAAAAACACGAAAACAACTGCGTCCAAATAGGGTACGGATGGGCCGCTTTTAGGGCGGGCCTGGAATTTGCCGCAGGCTCCGCATCTATTACGCCGGAAAGCCACGTTTTCGACGCCGAGGCGATTGGCGCCCTAAAAGGGCTACAGGCGGCAGCCAAGGCCCAGCCAGGCGCCCGGATCTGGATTTGTGTGGACAGCACCTCGGTTATTTGGGGTCTTAGAGGCGACGCGCCGCGTTCGTCCCAATGGGCCTTTCTGGAGTTCCATAACCTTGTCGATCTACTCCGAAAACAAAGTACCGAGGTTCGGGTCCGTTGGTGCCCTGGGCACCAGGGAATCCCGGGAAACGACCGGGCTGACGAGCTGGCCAAGGCCGGCTCCGCCGGACCGCCGGACCCAGACCCGAGGGCTCAGCAAACCACGTATAGCGGTGCCGGCACGGTCCTCAGAGCCATTCTTTCGAATATAGAGAAGGACTGGTGGCGTAAAGAACTCTGTGAACGGTCCCCCGCATATAGGGAATGGAAATTCCAATACACACCGAGAAAGGAGCCCGAGGAACTGCGTTTGCCAAGACCCCTACTGGGCCATTATTTGGCCATGAGGACCGGCCACGGCGATTTCAAAGCCTACCATGACCGTTTCAACCACCAGGATGCAAACACCTCGTGTGCCTGGTGCTGTAAGCGGACCTCCCCTGAACACCCGGTGCACTGCCGCTATTCGCGGGCGGTGTGGAGAAACTGGCCGTGGCTTAATAACAAGCGGCCGGTCGGGCCGCCAGACCGCGCCCAACGCCGCAAATTCTTCCAGACAAGCCTCGGGCAACCGACAAGCTTTCAGGCGTTTTCGATAGCCACCAACTACTTCAGCGCCCGCCCCAGAGCGGCCCGCCAGCGCCCCGCGCGCCACGAACGCACTTTACGCCTAGGGACACCGATCGTAAACGACTCGAACTCAGACGAGGAATAGACTTGCTGCCTTTTCACCCACAATTCACGGCACAAGCCGTCAGACGAACCCTCCGTGCATCTTAGGCACGGGGTCGCGTTAGTGAACTATCCCCCTAAACAGGACCGGGCCCGAACCCGGTCAGGCACGATCCGCCTCTGCCCTCCTTGTTTTCCCCCTGTGTAAATAAAGAAGATAGAACGCGCGCCGAGATACCCCTCGGGAGGTTGCTAACGGCCGGTTAACAAGCCGGGCCGAGCCCGGCGTTAAATAATACTACTACTACTACTACTACTACTACTACTACTAAAATCTTCTGGGTCCATATTTGCCAAGGATAATGGGCATTTGGCTATATATGTGATCGTGAATTTCACGCCATAGGAATAAGGATTGTGCCGCTTCTAAATATTTTTGTTATTTCTACATAGCAAAATATCGGGCACTTCCAACAATCCAATATATGTCCGTCAAAGAACATAACAGAATCGAAAATATAATACAGCACCGATTAATTATACCTGGATCTTTTTTTCTATATTGTGGGTGGTGACCGGAAATGGCCTATTTTACTAGTTTCATCCTGCCTCGGATCGGGCTTGGATATCGGTTAAAACTGCCTCGGCTTGGTATGGCACATCCGTCTCGGTCTTTAAATAAGTTTGCGTAAAGAAGTTTGTTGCAACCAGGCAATGTATAAAGCGCCTCAAAATCGATTTTAACCATACGCAGCATTTTGCTGGCTACTTTTTGCGTTATTTTTTGTCAAAATGTTGGATTTTTCAACCAAGAATTTATTTTTAACCAAAAGAATGTCCGAAAAAGTCTTTTCAAAAATAAGAAAAATGTTAGTAAATCGGAAATAAAACATCTTGATTTTGGATTTATTTGGGAACATTCAACCATTTTCAAAAACCATTGTTAATCGACATTTTTTGGAAGACTAGTTTTGGGACACAATGGAGACAGATTTTCGTCCTAATTTTGGAGGGTCAAAATTAGGGACCAACGTACTGCTTAATTGCAGGAGCTGTTAAATTACCGAAAAAGGAATGTTAACTAAACCACAACTGAGTGAGGGTAAACAATATCTAAATAACCTGAACAACGATTGAGCAGCGACTAAATACACTGAATAACGCCTGAGCAGCAATTGAATATATTGAACAACGCCTGAACAGCCTAAACAGCGATTGAGCAGCGACTGAATACATTAAATAACGCTTAAGCAGCAACTAAACACACTGAACAACGCTTGAGCAGCCTGAACAGCGATTGACCAGCCCCTGAACAAGGTGAGCCACAACTGAGTGAGGATGAACATAGCCTGAGCGCGGGTGAATTTTGCCTGAACAGCCTGAACAAAAGCGGGGCGAATCACGTGGTAGATGTCAGGGATGCAATGGTCCAGATTCGGCGCAGATAACAACCTATATAAGTATCCCGTTATTTCACCCTCGTTTGGGCCATCGCTTACACCAAATCCAATCAACAAAAACGCATATTACACAATCTTCTTCTTCTCTTGCGTTTCCTCGGCCCCACCAGCTTCTTTTAGTGATTGCAGGTCTTATGAAACAAGCAATGCTACTTGACCGGAACACAATGAGAAGCATCCACAAAGTTTTTATTTCAACTGTCCGCTACCGTGTTGTAACGTGAAATGGCGCATGAAATGGACCATGCCACCCCCAAGGCAACTCATATGTTTGAGAATAACCTTTATTAACAAAACATAGAGTTGCATAAATGACCTGCCTCGGTTCCTGCACGGGAAAGCTCGAAATCGGTATGTCACGAAAAGGGTCGATGAGATGGTTTTGTTTGAGGAGGCATGAGCAAGGTGTGGCAGACCGTGCGCCCTGAACGAATGCTGAAACCTCAATCACAGAACCGTATTGGTACCACAAACATGGCCTTTTGTTAGTAAGCTCCAGCTGTCTGCCCACAAAGTACGTTGGTATCATCCTAACTTCCGCTAGACATTTGAGCCATTGGGAGGCAAGTACTCTCTCTTTCAAAGACAGAGACAGGAAAGGCTTGGCCATAGCAAACCATGTTCAAAACTAGATCATATGTCTTGGGCGACAAAGAGAATTTCTAGGCTGGGGTTGAAGGCAGGTCCATGATCCATCCTACACAACAGAGACCTCCCGGCTTGTGGCAAGCTACCGCCAAAGGCTTAAATTCCGCACAGCCTCTTGTCCAAAGCGATGGAGCTTACTCGCGTCGCGATACGACAGAAGCTTCCCAATCGCAGCCTCGATCCTGTTGATGTTTCTGCCAGCCACGTCAGTAGGATATGACGACGGTGGCTGTAATTTCAAGTCGGCTCCGTGGCCTTATTTCCACTATATTTCCCATCGGTCCCGAAGTGATGCACTGCAACACCATGTGCCTGGATGTTGCTTAGTACGCCCTGCGGGTAAACAACTCCGCACTTTACGAGCCGTGCATGACTGTTTGCGGGGCAAGATCTGCAACGGCCCCATTTACTTGGTGGCGGCGGCAGTCATTCCACTATTTGCCGGCACAGCTTTGCCCGTCAGCACAGCGGGTGAGACTGACGTGAGAGTTGCTGAGTGGTCGTCCTGCCATGACAGTGACACATAATGGGCTGAAAGGGGCCCACATCCCGCCGCGGAATTTCTCCTGCGGCGTGGAAGGGGTGTTACACTGCGCCTCTTGGCAAAAAGCTTGACAAAACGCAATGGTGTAACCGGTGTAGCCAAGGAGATCAATCCTGAGATTGCCGTGCTCAACTAAGCCGCCTGCGTACTATCAGTGTCCCGTGAATTGTCTATGAGCAGGTAGCAGGGGCATAGGTGGAGTTGACGGCGCAGCTTACGTTCACAGCTTCGCCTTCAATATCGGCAGTTTGATACCCTGGTAATAAGTCCTAGCCTCTTGCAAGCCGCCTGCGTGCCTTCTATTGACAGGGTCAAATATCACAATAATCACACTGACTTGCTCATCAATAGCAAAGCTTTTATTATGGCCTCAGGCTTCTGTGCGTATACACCGAGCAGTGCAGTGTAACGAAGTGATGGTTAATGACGTAGAAGCAACAGTGTGATCCCCAAGTAGATTGGTCAAGTTCAACAATCTTCTGTCAGCAACTGTCTCTCACAATGAAGCCGTTTGAGGACACAGACGGCCGATCTCGAAGCATCGGGAATAACATCTTCACTCCGAGAGATGACATTGCAAATAGAATGCCTGAAAGAAAAGCATAAAAAGGTCTAATAGCTCTCCCTCTGCATCTCTCGAAAGAAGCTCTATTCATCACTACACTGCTTTCACTCTGGAGACATTAGCCAATACATCAAGAATTCCACTTCAAGCCCAAAACCCTTCAAGAAAACCTGAGCCATCACCATGAAGTTCATCACTGTCTCCGCGTTCGTCCTCTCTGCCATCACGGCAGTCAGCGCCTTCTGCTGCTCCGGCCCTCAATGCGCCGACGGCACCGGCGGCACCCCCTGCTGCGCCACGCAGTCTTGCAACATCTTTTGCTGCGCTTGCGGTGGACGTACGTTTTCATCTCCCCTTGCCCTGATGCCATATACAGGCGCCATCTTAGCTCGAAGCTTCTGTGATGTTTTTATTTTGACTGACACCAAGCAAAACCCCAAACTGTAGACTGCCGCGGCACCAGCAAGCGCTCCGTCGTCCCCGACATCTTCCAGCGCGACGTGGACAGCGCCTTCAGGCTGGCCGACGTTGGCGGCAACGGCACCATCTCTCTGCCTCAGTATCTCAAGTACATGGAGGTCGATGCCCAGAGCGACAAGATGCAGATGTGGGAGGACTGGTTCAAGAAGTAAGCCTTTTGCCGCCTTGTCGTATTCCGTTCGCTTTGCTTCTTCGCTGTGGTACCTGGTGTTTCGGTCAATGTGGAGGACAGACACTGACGGGATGAACGCCGGCTACAGGCACGACAAGAACAATGACGGTGTCATCACCATCGACGAGATCAGCCTGGAGTAAGCTTCGCATTCGTCTTGGGCCTGCAGTGCTCGAAGAAGGAGGACGTTGCAAGGGGCCCTAGGCCTTGCGGAGGGGATTGGTAGGCTGTCCCGGGGTAAACCACTCTTCAAAGATATACATTCGTTAGGGAAAGGTGCACTATCCCAATCCAAACCTGAGATGAGGTGGTAAACTGGTAAAAATGGAGCGCATCCAAAGGGACTGGGCTGGAAAGGTTTGAGTGGTATATAGCACAGCTTGTACTAGCACTTGGAGTACATGAAAAGGATAACTGTTCGGGGGACGCCCCCTTTCCTTACACCATTTTTAGAAAGCCAAACACCTGAGCGTGAAATTGAAGCATTTCAGCTTTGCAAGATCACCGGATCAGCATTTTGATCCTTGCGGACTCTATTACACAACCTCAGCTTGTCCTAGCAAGTCCTGGCGCAGAACCCTCCGGGGTTTTTCCTTGTCAGTCCTTCAACTTGTTGACGGCTTGAAGGCAGTCTTTTGCTCAAAATATAAAATTACACCGTAATTTGTGCAGTGATACCAGATATACTTGGCCCTTGCCTCCTTACAGGTGTGACAAGTGCCCGTTGCAGCCCCAAGGCACGGAAATGTGCATCTCTGCATGACGCAGTTTCCTACACGGCCACCCCCTGAACTAACACGCCGCTCACTCAACCGTCAACCAGAGCGATGGAGGGTGGTTATCATTGCCGACCAAGACATGATGCAAGACCCACTCTGACAATCCATGTGTGGGGTGACGACGTGTTGGTGTTGCGCATGGGGCGGGAAAAAAAGAATTTGTTCGCCGAGAGGATCGAGACTCAACAAAAGGGCGGGCCCGTCCCGCCAAGCCACCCTTGACATTCTATATAGTAAAAGGCAGCCTTGGAAGTTTTGTCGGTGCTTATTCCGAGGCGGACTGGTCACTGGTGTACTATAGTACAGGCGATTTTCCTCAGTGCGTTTTGTTTAACTTTAAATTGATGGGGCGTGACGGGATCAGGCCAAGCCATCCATGCTTGGGGCCATAGCGTCGTCATTTACCATAGTAGATCTCTTTGAGTGACAGCCGCTTTCACTTCAAACCCTGCAAATTGACACCGCATCCGGCCCCCGAAAGGCACCTGACTGAGATCGTCCACTCCACGACTCGAGCAAACAAGTTCAAGCGGAGGTATTTTTGATTATGCTCAAGCTCAGGATCGGGTGATTATATGTGCAATCACATCCCAGTATAAATTATTCCGGGTCAAAACCTTTGACGATCGGCAGCCACGTGCCGTCTCGGTGGCTACTCAACAGACAAGATGATGCGTGGATCATTCCATATTTGGAATGGGACTTGTCCCCCAGACACGTTGAATTTTTTTTAATTCCTTTTCGTATCTCCGTGCTCCCGTCGCCGAATACCATTTCCATTACCAGGCATGACCTTGAAGTGGTTGATGCTGTTCGTATTTCCCGCAAGGATTGTCCAAGAAATAATTCAAGCACCAGTCTAGCATGGTAAAAGAACAAGCGTGGATATCCACTCCAGAGCATGGCCTAGCACATTCGGATGTGTCCACCATGTGCAACCATCATCCACAAAACGGTGGTCTTTCTATTCTTCACACATCGAGACAGAAGAATCATCGCTGTTTTCGAATGAACAGTGTGGACACCACCCGCCATGATTGCGAGGTTCAAGTTTCATAACTGCAAAAGAAAAGCGCCAAGTACGAAGAAATATGGTATCATATTAAACAATTGAGATTAAAGTTAAGTCGTTAGGCAGCAGGCGCTGCAATACCACCAGGTGCCGCCATACCTAGTTCTCCCATACTAGGAGCTCCCATATTAGGTGCTCCCATACCAGCTGCTCCCATACCATCTGCTTCAAGGCCAGACGGTGACGGGAACAACCCAGCCTTGTTTGCAATCCATTGTGCGGCTGTCTGAGCATCCTTTTGGTAGTTCAAGTGATCGATGGTCACATGGAGGTGGCTGCCCTGGCATAGTCTGTCGTCGGGATGGCAAATGATTTTCCATTTGCCCCAAGTCTGCATAGGAACTGGTTCCTTTGCATCGGGATCGCCAAAGGTGAGAACTAGAAAGGAATCAAGAGTCAGAAGAGAAAAGAAAAAAAAGTCGAATGAAATTGCTGCGATGGGGAGAAACATACTGCCTGCAAGTTTGGTAGCCGCTAGAGGCGGTAATGCATTCACGACGTTGTGGACAACCTGTGCTCCTTGGCTATAGCCAACGATTACTATCCTGCTGCTGGGACATCTAGCTTGTGTCTGACAGAGCAAAAAACGGCAGATGTTAGTGACGTCGAGTCGAGTGGAATATTGATCGGCGGTTCGGGAGATTGGCCCTTTTTTTTTCCTTTTTTTTCTCGAGACCTACCTCTTGTATCAAATCCACCATTTCGCCTGTAGCTTTCGGCTGGCCACCCTTGGCATATCCCATGAAGCTGGCCTTGTAATCCACCCCTTGGACCGCCAATCTGCTCTGGCCGACGATCTTGGCGAGCGCGTCAAAGGTGATGGGCCCGACCGAGATGGAGTTGCCAATGTTGCCCGACTGCGTGGTCCCCCGTGCATATATCACCGAGAGGTCCCTGCATGGCGTGCCGTCGGTGAGCTGGTTTGAAACGTCGTCCCCGTACAACTTCGCTTCCGGAATTCCGGGTATTCTAATGGGTGCCGCCAACACGCTCGTGGCGAAGGCGGAGAGCTTGGCTACGACCCGAATGAGCTGCATTATGATTACCGGTTTTTTTCGATAATCAACTCCGCTTTTCTTGGTCTTGCGTTTCCGGAGCAACCGTACGGGGGGGCGCGAGGGAGGTGGAAAAGAGTGTTGGGATGGCGAAGCCCTGTCTCTTGGCCTCTTGATGCAACTCGCGGAGAGGAATCCAAGACATCTTTATAGTTTTATGCTTTTGAGTCCCAATTGAACAGGCCGCCTGGTTTGAAAATAGAAGCATTTCTCAAACTCACATCTTTGAGCCCTGATTAGAGTGTGTTTGTGGGGTTGGACTGGTCAAGGGATATCCCATGTCTCATCGACGGTCGATCAAGAGATGTGCGCACTTCTTTCTGCACAAATGTTGGATTATAGCATACTTACAAAGGGCAAGTTGTGCACCTGGCGCAAATATTCCAACTGGACATTTTCATATCTCATCGCATGGCCCCTGTCTGTTTCGGGTTTCTAACCTGCATTGATCACTGCCACGACCACTAGCTAAATGACGTGGACAAGCGAAAACGTGGCTGTCAATTTTGGATACAGTTGCGTGGGTTCTCCTTGCTCCAAGACCAAGCCCCCTTCAAGCACACTGAATCGAGGTGCAACTTTAAGAGTCAAAACCTCTATTATTAGAGGCTTGATATGCCCCATCACCATGCACGCATAAATTGAGAGAATTACGATCCGAGTGTACTATGGTAGGTGAACCGTCGTGAAAAAAAGCGCCAAATCGCTTCAAGGTGGATACCATTGCAGTGCAAAGAATGGTCGGGGCAAGGAGAAAAAACCACGGCCTGTAAGCTAAAAGTAACCAAATCTCCTATACCTTTAATATCATGCGATACAGAACGCATGTGCCCGTGCAAATTAAACTCAAAAAAATCCATCCATGCAGATTTCAAGTCGGGTCGCATGCACACGTATTTATTTTATACGCTGCGATTGCTGAAAATGCAGGTGGTTCTACATGGTGATTTGGCGATCCTTTGCGACGATACGAACAACGCCCTTCAATTTCGACAGCAATCACGACGACCTTCGGAATCGAGGATCGAAAAAAAAAACGGGAAATCATTTGAATGCTACAGCACCTCAACCATCTAGATGACCTTTGCGTTGCAATCCTTGTACTCGCCCAGCTTGAACAGGGCCTTTGAGTTCTCCCTCCCGATCTTCAACCGATCCCTCGTGTTCATCTCGGCATTGTCGAACCAGTCGCAGGCGTCCTCGAACCTCTCAAACGGATAGTCGACCGAGAACAAGATCCTGTCGGCGCTGACCTCGTTGACGCAAAAGTTGAGCGTGGTGGTCGAGAAGTGGCCCGACGTGGTGATCCAAAAGTTCTCGTTGAAGTACTCGCGGATGGTCTTTTTGCAGCTCAGGCCGAGCGGCTTCTTGCGGTCCTCGAACCAGTGGTTGATGCGCCACATGTCGAAGGGGATGTGCTCGCCCAGGTGGCCCAGGATCACCTGCGCCTTGGGGTGGCGGTCAAAGACGCCGTTGGTCACCATGCCGAGCGCGTGCAGGGCCACGCCCGTCGCGAAGGAGAGCGGGGGCCCGATCAGCCACTGCCGGTCCTTCCAGAGCTTCTCAAACACGATGCCGGTGGGGTTGCGGGGGTGCAGGTACAGCGGCACGTCGAGCTCCACCAGCGTCGACCAAAACACGTCCCAGTCCGGTCCGTCGTAGAAGATGTAGCCCTCGCCGTCGGAGCCGGAGCGCTGCGTGTCGTTGACGAGCGCGCCCTTGAACCCGTACTTTGTCACGGTGCGGCGGAGCTCATCGGCTGCTTCTTGCGGATCGTGCATGGAAAGTGTGCTGATGAAAGGCTCAGTGTCTGTTTTTTCTTTTCCTTCCGTTTTGTGGGTATCGCAGCAAGGACAAAAACTTACGCAAACGCCCCGAGTCTGTCGGGAAATGGCTTTATCGCCTCCGCTACATAGTTGTTGATCTCGACAGCGAGCGCTTGTGCTTCCTTGGCATCAAAAATGTCTTGGACGCCCGGTGCTGTGTATGACAAAATGGTGTACCCGACGCCGTACTTGTCTGCAAACTTGAGCCTGATGTCGGTCAAGTCTTGGATCTCCTTGACGTGCGTTTCGGGGTCGGTTGCAAAGAGCCCCGCCCACCACTTGGTCTTCTCCTCCAGGCGAGGTAGCGCAAAGGCTTCTTCGAGGATGACCTTGCCCAACATTTTTTTACTGATTTTCTTGTGAGGCTTGGCCGCTTGGGAGATCGTAGTGGTGTTGACAAGGTAAGATGGGCGAATTTCAGAAACTGAGGAGGACTAGAAATATGATGACTCTCGTGAATGATGTGAAGAAGTGTCGATTACCTGCCGTGACGGTTGTTCTATGAAGACCAATGGGCGGATACTAATCAACACGTCTCATACCATACCGAGCCAAGGCGCCTAGTTAAAAGTTTCCGAGCTGGCAACACCTCGGCGGCTATGGGCGGAACAGTACCGGGATCACACAAGGTACGATGCCGCCGAGCTTAGCCCCGACAAGATTCGGAATTGAGGGGGGGGGGGGGTTCGGACGGAGTATGCGCGAGCAGCGAGAAGTTGCCAAGCGTGAATGCGGGGAAATACTTTCAAAATGTCATTAATTATGGTTTGTATCGACGGGAAAGGACGAACCTTGGACGGCATTGGGCACACATCTGCGGCGGAAATGACGGTACGTTATCCGATCCATGTCCTTGACCTGCGGAAATGCACATTTTTTTCCTGATTCAGAAAACAATTGAACTGCGACTGGTCTGGTTCAAGCACCACCCGCCGACAAAATATTTCGCTTCTGGGCGGTAGTGAGTTCACCTCAACAACCTTGTTTTTTTCCCCCTTGAGCTGAGCCCAATCCCGCTCAGATCCTGCACAATCCCCGCGCCGCGCAGTTCGGACCATCGGGGAAGTCAGCTCCGGCACACCCGGGTATACCCTTCTTGAGCCCCACCGACACGCCCTCGGCCCGGCACGAATGACATCGGCAGTTGCAGCTCCACTGTTGATGTTGTGCCCCGCGTGCACCAATATATTTGGGATCTTAGGGGCATGCATTGTTTTGCTTAGCCGCGCACCTATTGTGTTTCTGCTGTGTGATTAGGGCCACGTCCTTTATTGGCTCGAACAAAAAGTGACTGTAGTGCTGGATGCAAACCTTGGTTGCGCGTTGACTCGCAGCTGATTTCGTAAGGAATCGCGGGCCCCAGCTTGTGGAAAGCTCGCTGTCTCTTTTCTTTTTTTTTTTTTGTTTCGCGTCTGTAGTACGGTGTAAATATTGAAGCTGCTGCCAGCTTCCTTCCTAGGTCGACCAAATATATAATTGCTACATTTCTCTATCCAAGCTTACAAGCTTGCATAACCTTTAAAAATTATAGTCTTTGCCTCATCCGGAAGACTTGCCAAGCGTTCTTTTTGCTCTTTGGCTTTTGCTTTTGACAGCCATCCCGTATTTTTCGTACCGTCGAAGATGCACGTGGGAACGCAGCGTGACACTAGGAACTCCTTCGGGCCATAGTCAGAAAACTTTGGACGTCCTGTTTTTTTAGTGCTAAATGGTGGAGGACGTCTGGCACCAGTGCGATTTCGTACTACAGCGGACGCAGACGGGGAAGATGTTATGGTATTATCCCCGACTGGAATCTTTCTAGAATCTTTTCTAGGTCTAGTCTAGAACCAATTCGAGCCAGCTGCACTAGATGCATTGCATATTTTACTCCAGCTTGCGCCACGCAGGTGACTACATGCTATTGAGCGGCTCCAGTACAAGAGGCGATGTTGGGCAGAGGGGAATAGGGACGATTTGCCCTGACGGTTCCGCACAGTGTGTATAGAGGGGTCGGTCCAATTAACGTTTGAGGCAATATGTTTTTGGGACGATACCGTTAAAGTGCAAAGGTCCAGGCACGCCGATGGAAGCATTGCCACTTCTCCCAGCCTGTGCACCACGACCAGCCGTCCTCCCAATCGGGGCGTTGGATCTGCATTGCAATTGATTTGCTGACGAGACGTTTGCGCTCAACTGCGACAGCAACCATGTTCTTTGCCATCTATTCACGTCTCTAATTGTTCAGCGTCGGCTGGAGACTGGGTTTGCAACAGTACTGAGCTTGGAGAGACGTTTGGCAAGTGCATAGTCAAATGCACACGCTTTGTTAGCACTTCTCCCTTGGCAACTCTCATCTACCGCTACCTCTCCACTAATAACCAGCTACAGCAGAAAGCCAAAAGGTCTCCAACATGGCGCGTGGTATTAGCCCTCGTGATAGGAGAAGTCAGGTCCATGTCTGCATCTGGGTAATCCTCGGGCTGTGCATTGCCCTTGTTACCATTTGCCTCGCCTACGACAGGTTTTTCAAGACCTGAAGGTTGATGGATCTGTCAGTCTTCCTTTTCGCTCTGCGTCTTCATGGTGCAATGCACTCCGTTGTTGTTGCACTGAAACTTTCGGGATGCCATCATGGCGAGCACCACGATGGAGCTTGCCACCTTGAGCAAAAACCACCCGTATTGGTCCACGCCGTAACCACCATCCTTTTGGAGGCTTGGATGCTCGCATTGCCACTATATCAGGTATGGGGCCTGAACATGACCACCTGGCCCAAGGTTGTCTGTCCAGCCGCCGGCTCAACTGCTTTTCTGACCTCTCCTTGCCAAGCAGTCCTTCTTCTTGGATTCAGACCCCCGCTACATTCTCAACGAATACTTCAGGCGAGTCCATAGAACGCATGCATGAACCTTTGGTCATGCCTTAGGGTTTCTGAGGGAGTCTAGCCTGACGGTGCGGCGGTACAGTATGAGCTGTCTCTTGTCTCATTCTCATCCCAACTAACGAACGACGCAAGAATTATCAAACTTTGACGAATGGGTAACCGTTCTGGTCCACTATTAGGCGCTACATATGTCAATTGAAAAAAATAAAAATGATTAAGCTTCCACTCTTTCTTGCATCGAGCCAAGCGACTGGGCTGAAACTGGTCCCTCCCCCGCGGCGGAGCCCACGTGGGGTTCGCAGGGTGTACTGGCGGGGCGGCCGGCTGTCCGGTTGTTGAGCGCCATCTCATCGCCGTCGTCCCCCTAGGGTCTGGTAGAATAGTGCATCGAGTCGCCTCGACCAAATATGCTGAAGCTGGTGAGGAAGGAGGACTTTCTACAGCTGCTGCTTTCCATCTGTCCCGTGTCTCGGCGGGGCTTCGGCTTGAAGAGCTTGAAAACTGACCCCATGCAGGCGCCCAGTATCAACAGCATGGATTCCAGGTCGACCAACATGTATAGGGGGATGATGGAGCCTGCATCGCCTTGCAGTTAGATAGGCGTACCTTGGTGGCTTTTGTTTTGCACGATGATTGAAATCTGGATGGCCAGCCTCTGCCTCTCTCTCGACGGTCTTTTCAGTTCACAGCAATAACTCACCTGTAGGGTCATCAGGCATGTGGACCAGATCCTTGAGGAAAACCATCTTGACCATGGCCGCGATGAAGGCAAGTGTGCCAAAGCTCACGGCAGCAATGACGGTGGCCTTGTTTCGGGCGCTCATCTGCAGGCCCAGGAAGACAGGCACGGAGCAGAGGCAGATGGCGAGATCGATGGCGCTCGAGATGACCGAGCTGGTGTAAGCCAGCGCGGCGTTGATCCTGGGATCGGCGCAGCTCCCACCAGGCACGGGATCCCACACCTGCGACACGGGCCTGCACTGCGCAAACTGCCAGACGCTGATGCACAACATGATCGCAAAGGAGATGGCGCAGGCGGCAAGCCAGGTCCGGGACCGTCTCCTGCTGGTCGGGACGATCTTTTGGATGAACACGACGATGGCCAGCTTGGGCAGCGTAAACTCCCACGGCACGACGGCCGTCGACAGGATGCTCATGAAGATGGCCTGCGACCGGTCTTGGGGCGGCACTTGTGAGAATGGCTTCCCGACGCCTGCAGCCCAGGCAAAGTGACAGACTGATTTGCTGGCGACTATGACGAGGACGCAAAAGACGAGATATGCGTCATCCCACGCGAGTCCCGGTCCTGTGTATCGTGCGACTAGTCGCAATGTAGTGAATACTGTTTTTGTTTTTGTGCATGCTTTGGTTAGGTAGACCGCGGTTTGAACATGGGGGTGTGGCACCAGGAACAAAGAAACGCACTAATCGAGATGGAGCACGTTAGCCACCCAAGCACATATGACCACAGGGCCAGGCCCTCAAGTTCCATATCGTGGGGCGGTAGGAATGCTAAAAGGCAAGGCTAGAATGCAACATAGGTGATACCGTGATAATGTCCCGCCTCGGATCAAAGTTGAAGGAGATTTACAGGAGCTCGTGACGCGAAGACTTGCGAGGGATAAACCCGCGATGCAAACTTTAATCTCTGGCAAAGTTAGCGAGGACTTACAATTATCCAACAGTAATTCGTTTGGCCGATAAAACGGTCTTCAAAATCAGCATCCATGGTTTTGGGACGACATTGGTTAACGTTGCGTACCCCCTGTTCGGCACCCCCCCCTGTTCGGCACCCTGAAAATCTAACAACGAAATGCCTACTTTTATAAACTGATTTAAATATAAAATTATCAACGGACAAAAATACAATCGTTTTCACGCTTCTCCGGTTCATTAACCTCTTCTTCATCAGCTAAAGGTTCCAAATTTTCTATATCATTTTCCTGCAATCCAATAATGTTCTGTTTGTTAACCAAAAGCTCGTTTGGATCCGGAACCACCCTCCTCCTTTTAACCGGCCGTATTGCCTCCAGTTGTGCTTCCAATAAGCTGATTTTTTGCTGGGCGCTAGCCAAAAGGGTATCTTTGGCTTCGAAGCTTTTTTGGACTTTTGCAAATAAAAGACGTGAAGTAGCGTTGGTTTTGTTGGATTGGGAAAGTTTTTGCAGTTGAAGTCGGATATCTCGGGTCGTTTTAGCGGTTTTCCAAATAAGTAAAGACGGGTCGTTAATTTTTTGGGCTGGGCTTTCCGGTGTTTTATCCCTTTGCAAACCGTTGTTTTTATCTTTTATAACGTTGGCGTTGCTATTTTCTAACAAAAAAGGGCTTAAAAGTGGTTTAACCAAGTTTACCGGCCATAACCCCGTTGTACGCCAACCAGATTGAATGGTTTTTGCTATAAATGCTTTTAATCTGGCTTTTCGATAACAAAGTAGGAAATTTCGTTTTCCAATAACTGTTAAACAGCAAAATTGGCTAACAAATCCAAGTTGACGTCGATAAGCTTCTTTTAACGGCCCAAAAACCGATAGATCCAATGGTTGAAGAACGTGTGACGAATGAGGGGGTAAATATAGGAGTTGAATATTATTTTGCAAGCAAAGAAGCATAAATTCGTCCGTTATATGTGATCCATGGCCATCCAAAACTAATAACCGCTTTTCAGGGGTTAAAGGTTGGGTATACGGAATAAACACCTTTTTTAACCATTCGATAGCCGTTTGGTTATTTGTCCACCCGTTTTCGGTTGCATGAAATTGCCAATTATCGAAAGGGCTTAAATCCGTGGGAAACCATTGTTGTTGTACGTTTTTTCCCTTAAATATAACGAGGGGAGGGAGGGCAACGCCCGTAGCCGATATACATTCGATTATAGTCGTCCAACCACGCGTTCCGGGCTCTTTTCGTTGCAACGGCCGGATCCCGTTAAGCCCTAATACTAGGCCATTAGATCCTTTGCCTTCCATTATACCGGTTTCGTCCATATTCCAACGGTTTTCCGGTTTAATAGCGTTAATAACCGGGTTCGTAATATAAAGCCACCAAGATTTAATTACCTCCGTAGTAGCGCCATTAACCCGGGCGTTATCTATTCGACGGGGCCTTTGGGTTTTAAGGATTGGATAACGAGCCAAAAAACGAGTTATCCAACGTTTTCCAAGGCCTTTTGTCTCTCCGGCGGCTTGAAGAATTCGTTCGGCAAAAAAGCGTAATTCTTGATGCGTTGGCGGAAGCCCTAAAGCTGTTTGGGTAAGTACCCAATCAGCCAAATGCTTTTCCTGTTCCGTGGAAAGCCTTTGAAAAGGGCTTTGTGCTTTTTTATAAGGTTGAGAACCTTTAAGTCGACTTTGAAGTGTAGACCTAGGTATTCCCCATTTTCGGGAGGTTTTTGCAATTGGATTGCCATTATTGACGTCGTTAATTGCAGATATAAGCTGTTTTTCAGTATATTGCTTCATTGGAAAATGGAGAATTAAAATCAGAAAAAAGTAAATCCAAAAGTGACAGATTCATCGAGATATTTATAATAGAAGTTGGAGGATAAAAATAAAAGTGTTGTTATTTTTGGGTGCCGAACAGGGGGGGTGCCGAACAGGGGGTACGCAACGTTACAAAACAACCCTTCCATTTGCCTTTTTGGCACCCCGGTCCTGGACAATGTCGAGTTTCCAAAGCGGCGTTTTGCGATTCCGACACCTTGCTTTTCGGTTTTTGTGGAATTTCCTTAACTTTGTCCTGCATTGTCAAAATCCGGTTCCCCAATTGTTTCGCCACTGCCGAGTTACTGCTTCTCTGTGGAGGCCTTTGTGGAAGACAGCAACTTGGCCCATTCGTTTCAAAATTCGGCAGCAAACGCCGTGGGGCCTCCCCGCCTGCTCCCAAGTTTATTTCCTTTGCCATCCTCGAATTTTGGTCCCCCGGAAATTAGCCTTTCGTTCCAGTTCCCGAGCATATATCTGATACGCCGGTCTGCTCCGGCGAATTTAACCATCTTCGAGCGTTTGCTCGAATCGAGTTATGCAATTAATGCAATGAACACCTTCCCGACAAACGGGAGGCCGAGAAAAAGGAGATGGATCGAATAAATGTTTGATTTCGTTTGGTGGACATTTAAACACAGCCTTTTTTTAGCGCAGCTTTATAATGGTTAATGGCAATGCCATTAATTGTCGTTAATAACAATGTCAAAATAGTTTTTCCCTAAGCGTATGTAATCCGAAGCATTTAAACTATAACGGCGTTTAATTTAACAGCGCAGTTTAATAACAACAGAGCCCACCTACATTGTTCTTTTAATTCCGCTACAATACAGGGTTAACTCTTTTCAGGTTTTAATGCTGCGAAACAAAACTATCCACGCCCCGGCCGCATTCCCTGCACACAAATCCACGCCCGGAGGACTGTTCCTTCGACAAACGAAACCTGACTTTTGCCTTATGTTTTGGACGGTTGCTGGGGCGCCTGTCGATAATATAGTTTTGAAGGTCGATTTTGCTTTCAACCACTTCATCGCATGACTTGTCGGGTGTTTCTTTGCTTCGGGCCCGGGTTGATCTCGGAAATCCTAGCTTTGCAAACTGCCATTTCACTTCTTGTTTCACCAGATCTTCAAGATATTCGTGATCAATTTCTCGTCGGTAGGGATAGTTTTTGGCATTGTATTGTATGGGTTCGTGGTATTTTCTAGACATGTTGCTGGCCTTCCTTTCGATTTCCCAAACCGTTTTTCATCGCTTAATCCGGGCCGCCCATATTTTAGTATTTTATAAAATTAGCAAAACAGTTTTTGGTACTGATTACAGGATTTTGTTTCGGGACGGCGCAGCTTTTCGAAATCCGCAAACCAGATTCTAATGCCCGGTTCCCCGGTCTTGGTTTTTTTTGTGCGTAGAATAAAAACTGTAACCAGGGTATACGTTTAGAACTAATGTTCTTTGCGGTTTCTCGGAATTTCCATCCTTGTTTTTACACGTAATAAAGGTCTTATTTGAACAATTAAATGCAACGGTATCGGATTGCAGCAGAAAACAAATTCCATTTAGTTTCTGTGTTTTGTCGGAGCTTCTCCCACATTAGGAGAATTTGTTCTAGCAAACACCATAAAAAGCAACGTCATTTTAAACAACTAGCCTTCAGTAAACTGGAGATGTGGAAGGGATTGTTACTCCCGAGAATCTTGCCGAAATTTTGGAAAATCTTCAATTGCAATATTCTGCCAGCACTCTAGCCCTGACCTGGCGAATTTTAAATATAGGATGCGTTGATTTGGCCACCGAAAGGGAAACTGTTTCTGGCTACTTATTTTCGTGACAAGAACGGGACATCAGATTACGGATTTCGAGTTCAATTTTAAGTTTCAGAGGACAAGAGTATATCATTTGAAATAGATTCAGTGGTGGGCACTGTAACTCGTGGATGATCTAACATGATGCATTCCAAATGGTAGGCTCAACGAAACCGTAAATGTAAACATATTACACACATACCGAAAACCGAAATATATGCCATCCCGCTTTTTTCATGGATTGTGCTTTCTTTTCGACCGGATTTGAACGGAAGATGGATGGGATTTGTTGTTCTAATTACAGAAAATGGGCTTGAGAAAGGTGTTTTTTCTATTCCATGCCGAAATATTCTATGGCCCAATTCATTAACCCAGAACCTTGCGTCTTGGGCGGTTTGTCCGGAAGCGGGCAGATCTCCTTCGAAAACAACTCGATATCCGCTTGTTTAGCTAGGTGTTCTTGTGGAACAGGTATGCTTGGAGCCAACATTATAGTGTCCTTCGGTAAAATGGAAACAACCGGAGCCAAAGACGATTTAGCAATCTTCTCCGATTTCGTATCGGGGATTGGAATCCCCAATGTGGCTAAAACGTCCTTGCTGCCGGAGTAAAACTTTTGGCCATTATAAATGCATATAAACGCACTTTGTGCGCCTGTCAGTTGGTTGAGCTGTTTCACTTTTCTAGTAATTCCTTCGTGTCGCGTGCGGAAACTTCTGTGTTTTCTTTCCTCTGGTGTTCGAAGGCATGATGGCATTGCGAGCTATAATTCAATTATATATAAGCTACATTTGATGAAAAAGGTGGTTTGGGTTTCGACCAGATTTCTAAGTTCAATTGAGTATTGGAAAATTAGCTGCTTATCTAAAGGAGCCGTCAAACCAGTTTCCGCGTAACCATGGCATCGGATTTTATCAGTTTAGTCAGACAACTCTACTTTTCTGTTTCAATCTCAGGCTCTTCTGATATTTTCCAACCTGTACCCTGCCTTCCTCCTGGTTTGTCTAACAACCATCCACATCAAAAATCTGCATGGTAGAAATGGGCATTTCGCTATAGTGGCATAGTGGCATAGTGGCATAGTGGCATAGTGGCATAGTGGCATAGTGGCATAGTGGCATAGTGGCATAGTGGCATAGTGGCATAGTGGCATAGTGGCATAGTGGCATAGTGGGTGCTCCATTAAGACGATACTCGAGGAGCTTAGTCTTTGTGGGCAGCTTGGACTCGCCCGATACCCTGGAAATGATTTTCCAGGCTCACACAAGGGGTACTGATCTTATTCTTACACAGCGTAAGCGCTGTTTGTGTGGGAAACGTATGGAATTTGTGAGATTTTGGTGTGCTCATCTACCACAAAGGCGTGAGGTTGCCATTTGGTTGAGCGCAAATATTCTCAGACTCAATCGAGAAAACAACAAAAGTTGTGAAGTGATCTTTGGTTCTTTTATTTATGAAATTTCATCGGCGAATTGCACCTAAACTAATCCTTCCCACAACCTAAGGACTGTAATGTTGTTCGGTATTTCGCCTCGCACTACGGGAGGAATCCTTCATTATAACGTTGGGCTCCACATCTCCGACCCCCCTAAAGTCCGGCCCCCTTGAAAAATGTAACGACGAAATACCCCTTTTATAAACCGATTTAAATGTAAAACTATCAACGCACAATAATACAATCATTGTCAGGCTCTCCCGGTTCGCTAACCTCTTCTCCATCGTTCAAAGCTTCTAAACAGTCCCTATTATTTTCCTGTGCTTCATAAACGTTTTTTTTGCTGACCAAAAGCTCGTTGGGATCCGGAATTACCCTTTTCCTTTTGACCGGCCGTACCGCCTCCAATTTTGCGTTTAACAAACTGATTTTTTGCTGAGCTTCAGCCAATAAGATATCCTTGGTTTCGAAGCTTTTTTGGACTTTTGCAAACAAAAGCCGTGAAGTGGCGTTACTTTTTTCGGACCGGGAAATTTCCTGTAGTTGAAGTCGAATATCTCGGGTCGTTTTAGGGGTTTTCCAAATAAGTAAAGACTGGTCGTTAATTTTTTGGGTTGGGCTTTCCGGTGTTTTATCCCTTTGGAAGCCGTTATTTTTACCTTTTTCGACGTTGGCGTTGCTATTTTCTAACAAAAAAGGGTTTAAAAGTGGTTTTGCCAAGTTCACCGGCCATAACCCCGTCGTACGCCAACCAGATTGAATGGTTTTTGCTATAAATGCTTTTGATCTGGCTTTTCGATAGCAAAGTAGAAAGTTTCGTTTCCCAACAACCGTTGAACAGCAAAACTGGTTTACAAATCCCAGGTGACGTCGATAAGCTTCCTTTAACGGCCCAAAAACCGATAAATCCAACGGTTGAAGAACGTGTGACGAATGAGGGGGTAAATATAGGAGTTGAATATTGTTTTGCAAGCAAAGAAGCATAAATTCGTCCGTTATATGTGATCCATGGCCATCCAGAACTAATAACCGCTTTTCAGGGGTTAAAGGTTGGGTATACGGAATAAACACCTTTTTTAACCATTCGATACCTGTTTCATTATTTGTCCACCCGTTTTCGGTTGCATGAAATTGCCAGGTATCGAAAGGACTTAAATCAGCTGGAAACCATTGTTGCTGTACGTTTTTCCCCTTAAATATAACGAGGGGAGGTATAACAGCCCCCGTAGCTGATACACATTCGATTATGCTCGTCCAACCCCGCGTTCCAGGCTCTTTTCGCTGTAATGGCCGGATTTTATTACGCCCTAACACCAGGCCATTAGATCCTTTGCCTTCCATTATACCTGTTTCGTCCATATTCCAACGGTTGGCCGGTTTTATAGTATCGACAACGGGATTTTTCAAATAGGACCACCAAGATTTAATTACCTCGGTTGTAGCCCCATTAACCCGGGCATTTTCTATTCGCCGGGGTCTTTGGGTTTTCAAAATTGGATATCGGGCTATAAAACGGCTAACCCAATGTTTCCCAAGGCTTTTTCTTTCTCCGGCGGCCTGAAGAATTCGTTCCGCAAAATAGCGTAGTTCTTGATGCGTTGGCGGAAGGCCTAACGCGGCCTGCGCAAGTACCCAATCTGCCAAATAGGTTTCCTGCTCCTGTGAAAGCCTTTGACAAAATCTTTTCGCTTGTTGAATTGACTGGGCCCCCTTTAAACGATCGTGAAGGGTACTCCGAGGAATACCCCATTTTTGCGAGGTTTTGTGAACTGATTTGCCATTTCTTATGTCAGAAATGGCAGCAAGAAGCTGATTTTCAGTGTACTGTTTCATTGGAAGGTTTGGAGCAAGAATCTTCAAAAATCAAGTTCTAAAGTGAAAAATTCGTCTAGATATTTATAAAATAAAACAAAGGGTTGACGTGGCTGAGTAGATATTTTTAGGGGCCGGACTTTAGGGGGGTCGGAGATGTGGAGCTCAACGTTATAGCAAGGATGGAGAGGAGTGCAAAGAGCCCCTTTCGTTCTCTACGTCGGTGACACAACACCGGGAAGGATTTCTGAAGAACATAACTATTAAAGTGAAATCATTGGCTTCGGTTCTACCTGTTGGGATTAGCACAGTTACTGGATTGGAAATGATTAGCAGATGCCCGTATAGTCTCCAGAAGCTTATGCAGGATCAAGGATTTTATTCCGTTTTTGGAAGGAAGGATCATAGAGTATATAGTTTCTGAAGCTCAGAAAGGAAGAAAACATATCTGTTTAAATTGCAACGGCTTGCAAAATACAGTGATATGTATCTTCGGCGAAAGACAAGATGCAGCATGAAAAGTAAGTGTGTTCTGGAAGGTTGGTTTTCTTGGGATGTATACCCACGTTGACTTAAATGAGCTTATAAAACGGGCAGGGAGAGGGTAATATTGGCTTGAAGTATCTACTGGGACCCGTACAAACGATCGAGCACCATGCATTTGAAAAGGGTGGTGGTTCTCCTTTCATAGCCTTGTTTCCTAGCTAACAGTTACACTGCGCTGTGAACACGGCTCCTTCTTCCTGACGGATGTCATTTGTTTCTGCTTTCTACAGTTTTTTTGCATTAAAGTATTAGGTAACCTATTCCCAAGGCATGGCACAGTGGTTTGAGACCACTGGTGTTTTGACAGAGGCGGATCATCTCGGTTAAACATCCAGCGATTTTCAATGGTGTAAATAGCAGATGCCAAGCAGTAGTTGCCACCGGGTCACATGATGTTGAAACGACGAGAGGAAACAGCAAAGAATGTGATTTTCTTTATAGGATATTATAGCTAACGCTAGCTTAGTAACCCCAGCTCAGATTGACGAGGTGATACAATATACCTATACCGAAGAGCGGTGCTGTATCAAACGTTTAAACGGCGCCACCTTGTCGCTAGAACTTTGTTTTATTAACCTGGCGGTTATACAACACATTGCTGATAAAAAATCGAGGTTGGCCGCGGATACCTTTTCCGGCAACAATGGAACTGAAACTTCTCCTTTCTCCATCCCGGCGCGGATCAAAGTCGAAATACCTCCACAGTTAAGACAGGTTTCTTTCAGTACATTGTTCCAGCCATACCGCCACAACGACGGCACCGAGACAAGGCCGAAACGGGTCCTAATCTGGGGCCGAGCGGGTATGGGCAAGACCACGCTGTGTAAAAAGATCGTTCATGATTTCTACCATAACACTCTCTGGAGAGATCTTTACACACGCATCGTATGGATTCCACTGCGCAATTTATGGCGATTGGCCGAATCGTGTCAAAGTATAGGCGATTTGCTTAAGCACGAGTTTCCCTGTCGATGGTCAGTAGAACGCACGCATGAAACATTTCACGACATTGCCGACGACGAACGAACGCTTTTTTTGCTCGATGGTCTAGATGAGGTGTCATCGAAATTGGCCGACGACAAAATTCTGCGGGATCTCCTTCGACGACCTAATATCATTATTACTTCTCGACCACACCCAACGCGATTACCATTGCGACCAGACATTGAGATGGAAACAATTGGCTTCCTACCCGAACAAGTAAACGAGTACTTATCGCGGATAGCGGGTGATCAGGCGGGACAAATTCGAGATTTCATCAACGAACGGCCAATCGTGCGGAGTTTGGCAGGCATACCCATTCAACTCGATGCAATTTGTTATACTTGGACTATGAAGAGATTCCCAAGGGATAACGTAACCATGACCGCGCTATACATAGCCATCTCTCGCAACCTTTGGGCGAGCAGTGCCCTGCGGCTGGAAAAGAAACGTAATGGCAGGTCTTTGACCATACCTAAGTTGGAACTATCCATTAACTGGGAAATAGAGATTATCGTCCAAAATGAGGCAAGTTTCCTTCAGGAATTGGCGTTCCGTGGTCTGTGCGAGGAGGTGACTGAGTTCAGCGTTAAGGACATCGAGGCAATCAGGAAGTCGATGCATAGCAGTGATTGTATACATCTCCTGTTTCTCCGTGTCTCGGACAGCTCGATTCCGGTGGAGGATCGAACGTTCCACTTCATTCACCTCACCTTCCAGGAGTTTTTTGCCGCTCAGTATTTTGTCCTGTGCTGGTCACAGAATAAGCGGCTCCTAGGTCACCAGAGGAGACAAGCTGGTGGTATATCGAGTGCGCCATTTATCACGCCCCAAAACTTTGTGAAAACAGAGAAGTATACGGATCGATATAACATATTCTGGCGATTCGTTGTGGGGCTCCTCAATGACGTGCCTGACAAAGCGCAGGTGAAACGCTTTTTTTTGTCTGCTTGAAGAAGAGCCGCGCGAGCTCATCGGCATATCGCATCAACGACTAATAATGCACTGCTTAAGTGAGCTTCGCCTGGTACACTGAGATCACAGGAGGATGTAGAGGGTACAAAGCTTATGTATGGGGCTACTTTAAACTCGATGGATAGCACGGAAAGGTCTCCCCGTGCAGAAAGCTCTTGGGCCTTTGCCATGAAGTCGGTAACTTATTTTACCTGATAATCAATGAAGGCGGAAGAGCTATCAGATTCTCGGGGAGGATAACTATCATTATAAAGTTGAGATTCTCATGCGGCACGAAATGCTGAACTTGCAACATGAATCGAGGGAAATTTCTTAGGATTTTAATTCGCGTTTTATTTTTACAATCAGCTATTTTGCTACGTTGTTTTACCTAAAGAAATGGAGTGGAGATATGTGACATTTGGACCCTGAGATCACCAGACCCTAACCCTGACCCTTTACCAACGACCAACCAGGGTGATACCCTTCATCCGCGTCGCGTCAAGCTCAGCAACTTTGTTTGTTTCCTTTCCTCTCCTCAGAGTAGAATCGTCGTTAATCGGTGGCCATGATTCCAAAAATTGTCCCGAAAAAGAGAAAACAAGGGATATCAAAGCAGTAAAGCAGAAGCAACAAACTGTTGCTTTAGATTCGGAAATAGCATTGTTATCATGGATGCTGTGGAGAATTAGCTAGCATTTGTTTTTGTGCTTTCCTCCTTTGTGTTAAGGTGCTTACTCACTTCTCGTGACGTTTTATATGCTCCGGCCTGGGATATGTACATCCACAGCCTGGAAAACTGCAGATATATTTATATGCGGGAACCCTTATATCCCCATCGACCACGCCTTTAGCTCCTAACCCGTGTGCCGTTTAACGTGGCTCTTTTCCTTTGTCGACTGTGACCCAAGGCCTTGGGCGAAGTTGTCGGTGAAACTGAGGTGTGGACAACTACATAGACGGGAAAAGGACAAGTTCTTTCGAAAAAAGGAGCGACGTTGTCGCAGGACCCAGCGGAAATAGCTGATAGTGGCTGTGACGGAGTGGCGTGCCTGGCGCCAACCGTGACTAGCTCCACCTCACGTGACAAGGCGCCAGGGTGAGTTTGTTATTTGCTCGCTTAGGCGCGTGTACGCGATTGGCACTGCGTGCCTTTTTTCTTCCTTTACACTTAGCTTTAGATCTTCGAATAGAATCGCCCCTATATTGCAGCCTCGTCTCTTTAGGATCGCTTTCGTGACAGTGGCTGTATGACTCGAATGTGATATCCATGGTTTGCCGATATAAAAGAGGTAAATGTCGAGACATCCGGTAAACTGCAATGGAAAAAGGAAAATACACCGGAGCCGGACAATTGTTTCTGTAATGTTGAGTCTAAAACCACTGTGCCATGCCTTGGGAATAGATTACCTAATACTTTAATGCAATAAAACTGTAGAAAGCAGAAACAAATGACATCCGTCAGGAAGAAGGAGCCGTGTTCACAGCGCCGTGTTCGACAAGAAGGCTGACGATGGAACTATGGCGTTTCCCCGTAAGAATCAACCGCGTTGACATTGGCGCCGCTTTCGGTAAGCAGTTTGGCCAGGTCGATACGGCCATTCCTTGAAGCCCTGAAAAGAGGCGTTTCCCCGGATGACGCTATATATGAACAACCAAACTCCCAAATTTTACCCCGTACATTAATTAATTATACCCTCAAATACCCACTCCATCGCACAATGAACTTCCCAGCCAGCCGACCTCGCACGCAGACAAAGAACCCAGAGCGCAGCTTTAACACGCGCGTCACTGGCATCCTCAAAAAAGCCAATGCCCTGATAAAGCTAGTCAACAACGCCAATATCGCTATATACATAGAACGTGATGGCAAGCAATTTTATTTCGAAACCGCCCCTGATCTTTTGTCAATTTCCAAAAATGAAGGCATCATCCATATCAAGCAAAACGAGATCGACGAACAAAACCCTGGGTATGGCCTTTTCCTCCCGGCTCCGGTGCCTTCAGATTCTGGGAACGCAGACCAGGTTTTCCCGCCACTGCCGAGTTCTCCGCCGCCAAGCTCTTTAACTTTGTTTGGGGTTACTAAGCGTAAAGCAAATACTTATGCCGAATCTCAAAAGCGAGCTAGAAAATCATGGATTATATAAAAGGCTAATTAACGTGGATGTACAGTACCCCGCGCAGGACAGTACCCCGCGCATTTATCGAACCAAATTGCAGAATTAATTTGACCACCCGTTTCTTCCACCACAACAAAATGTCAACCAATATAAAAGAATCTCAAATACTCCTTGCTATTGAAGCTATTCAGTCGGCCCGAATAAATAGTCGTCGAACTGCTGCAAAAGCTTTCGGTGTACCGGAATCAACACTCCACGACAGAATAAACGGAGTGGCCCCTTTGGCTGATCGTCGGCCTGGTGTTCAAAAATTAACAAAAAGCGAAGAGGATGTGATTGTTCAATACATTCTGGACCTGGATTCCCGAGGGTTTCCGCCCCAGATCGCTGATGTGGCTGCCATGGCCGGCCATATCCTCGCTGCGCGGGACGCGTCACCGGCCGGGACTCGCTGGGCAAATCGCTTCGTTAAACGACGTACGGAGTTAAAGACGCGTTTCTCTCGCGCCTACGATTTCCAAAGGGCCCTTTGCGAAGATCCTGACGCGTTAAACGCGTGGTTTCGATTGTTGGCCAACATGAAGGCCAAATACGGCATCGAGAAAGGAGTCAAGCGTTGGAAGCGTGTGAAAGACGTCTTCCTCAAGGTGAAGCTTCTCAAGCCGTAAGAGGTTGTTGGGTGGCGTCAAAGATGCAGAGACTTGCTGCCGACGCAAGCGAAGCTCACCCTTTGCACCTACAACGGCACCATCAACTACCTTGATAACAGCTTCTGGCAGCGTGAATTGTGAAAAAGAATTTTGAGTGGCGGTCAGCTTAAGCCGCCAACGAGCTACCTTTAGTCGCATGATTTCCAAGTAGTCGCTGCCCAGGCAAGTATTCGTGGCTATGTGGAGGATTCGGGCGGAAAAATAGAGCATGAAGGCCTTATACGTGAGCCAGCCATCATTTGGTGATTGTCGAGAATAAATGAGTTGCATCGTGACACGAAGTAAAAGCCAAAGCGGCGACCGCCTCCAGGGCATGCGCTCGTCATCCCACATAATCTCGTCTCGGGTGTTCTTCCAAAGTCCTGCGTCCTTAACTGGTTATGTCACAGGGCCAAGGAAAGCTGTGATGAACTCTGTCACATGGTGCGGGCTGGGGGTGTCGCGCTGCTCATCATGATATTGTCCTGCTTTTTTAACTTTGGGTTGGGAACCAGGTGTTATGGAAGATGCCAGCTTGTAAAGCATGGAGGAAATCGACGAGACGAAGTCAGTTTTGCTAACAAAGTCCTCCGTACGCATGTCGATTGCAACACCTGGGAAATAACGCCGAAGCCTCCCGGGGGATTCCATTGTATGTTTGTTGAGTGGGGACAGCTTAAAAAGGTCGAGCTGCATCTTATCCAGATTTCTTGTAATCATAACCCCAGCATTCTGTTTAATGATGTGGAATGCCACAGATCCTATCATTATTATATATGGTAAAAATCAATAAAAATTTCTTAATTAATATAACAACAAATGAGGGCAATTTCGAGATAAGGAATGGTTTCGGAACACACCTAGCTTTCCGTCTACCATATCGAAAAGGTTTCTGTTGAGTTCGCCCTCATCAAGGTGATCAGTGCCTTGGGATCGAACATCAATCGTTACCTGTACCATGCTGGCCACAAACGCCACCACTGCACGTTGATCTGGCGAAACGCAGCCCATGAAATCGACGAGCGCATCATGGACGGTCGAAAGCATGACGGCCTCCTTTTTGGCAGAACAATCATCGCCGCTGGGGAGCTTTAGGGGTAAAAAAACATGATGGACCAAATAGAGCAGATCATCCAGAGCCAATTCGGCATTGACCTTGAGCTTCGACATGATGGATCGAGGAAAGCCTCAAGTAAAGCTTTTTGAGGCTTCAAGCTCCGGGCGTACAGGCCAGTCTGTTGAAGGTCGGGCAATCCAGTCCGAGTTTAGACAGGTTGATTATCAGTGAGGAAGGGAAGAAAAGAATAATAAAAAGGAAAGGAAAGTGAAGCACCAGAACGGGATAAACGGGGTAGAGAAAGAACGCGGTTAACAAAGTATGGCAAACTGTAGTGGATTGAAGGTCGGGCAAGAGAAATGGCGATAGTTGGAAATAGAAATGGAGAGACAAAAGACTGTGCCGAGAGATAGCAGTGGAAAAATCAAGGCATAGTGATAATTCGTTCAGCACCAATTAAAAAAAAACGGGTGCAGTCGGCAGTGCAAAATGGTGGTGGTACAAACGAGGGGAAACGCCAAGTGAGGCGCTGGCCAGAACCTGGGTCGACAAAACGGGCCCAACAGAGCCACACCCAGTTAGAAAAACAGGAGTGAAATAAAAACTATTGGAAGAAGACTCCCCAATGAAACTTAGGTTGTGGTGTTGGCCGCAAAAACTAAGAAAAGCGAGATGAAAATGTAGCAAATATTATGGTGTATGGGGTGCCGCTGTGCATATATATGTGCTGGATTTATCGTCTATAACTTCCCGATCCATTTCTGGGGCTTCATGGTCTTTATATTTCTGTCTATGCCTCTATCGGTGTCATTTTGGGGACAAACCTGCTCAAATCATTCACCGTTAGTTGTGAACACAAGATTAACAACCAAGTCGAGTGGCACATACGGCATTTTACCGGGTTGAAGATGAGGACGCACGCCGCGGTATCAACGCACGGGGAGTTTTGACACGGCGGAGGTGCTGAGGACTTCGAAGATGCGGCCAAACTATGGCCCACCTCGGTTGGGTTAACAATGAGGCGACACCAGAAATCTCCGTCTACGACGATCCTGACGTGCATGAAGGCAGGCAGACATGAGAAAGGCTCGCGGTAACACAGGTCTTCATCCAAAATCTGTATGTTTGGCACCGGCTAACCGTGTAACATAGGGAATGCCATGTCAATCTATAAGACATACAATGCATAATGCAACCGACACTGTAATCACTTCTCCCCCTTAATATACTATGTACTAGACACTTTTCCCAACGTTTTGAAACTTTCAGCACCTCGAGACGTTCCTTGGCTAGAAGAGGTACTGAGGTTGTTGCGACCCTGCCCGATTTATCTCTCAATGGCAAAGCAACTAGCACTCCGTTGCTGCACAGGCACAGCCTACTCTGCATACATATAACAAGTGAGGCAATCAACCACCCTTGGAGATTTGGGGTTGGGGAGCAACGGTCAGTTTGAAAAGCCAACAACACTTGGCGATGCACCTTCACCCATTGATGTGTGCTGAAGGTACCTTGGGTGGTCCATTGAAGAGTGGAAAAGTACCCAACTACCACGGGTGCAGGCAAAACCCCCATGATACCGTACGTGTATGCTATGAGCCTTCACCGATTTAACTGTCTGCGGGAAGCTCCAAGTACCTGTCGCATAATAGCTTTAATTTTTGCAAAAAGAATTGCCAAAATCGGGAACACCAACACGGCCCACAGCAGGGATGGGAATTTTTACCTCTACCACAATAGTAAAATAACCCTGATAGACTCGGAGTACGCGTCAAAGGCGCTTGCAAGGAGTCCAACCTAATTCAACAGGATAAAAAAGACTTTGAAAGCTTTCCACAGGAGCAGGGAACTATTTGGCATTCTTGGTCGCCTTAAATCCCGTTTACTGCCTTCGACATACAGCATTTGCTGCCAACAAAGCATCCATGCAGCGATCTGCGATGCAATGGTATAAAACGGGGCTGCTGGATGATGAATCGGGCCAATCAAGTCCTCAGGTTGGTCGCACTGCATCATGTTGGCGACGCGGGAGGCCCTCCGCCTCTGTGCAAAGCTCCGAGAAGTAACAGCTCCTAACGGGATGCCTACAGAGTAGGCTGCTGGCCGCTAAGCTCAAGTTTCCCTTGGTTTTTTGGTATACAAAAAGAATTATATTGCTGTGTCTTGCGTGTTTTTTTTTTCTTTTTTCTTTCAAATATTTTATTTTCTCTTGCTGACCTAATACAATACTGCCTTCCACATTCTTACATCAATCTACATGGCACTCCAACTCAACGCTGAGCTCCAGTCCAAAAAGCACCGGGCGCTCTTTGACATCATTGACAAGCTCCGCTCCCACGGCATTGGACAAGTCGTCGACCTCCCCGAGATCATCGTCTGCGGAGATCAATCGGCCGGCAAGAGCTCAGTGCTTGAGGCTATTTCAGGTCACACATTTCCCACCAGGGATGGTCTTTGCACCCGATTCGTGACCGAGCTGGTCCTCCGCTGGGATCATATCGACAAGTTTAAAATATCCATCAAGCCCGGCCCCGAGCGTACTGCCGAAGATGCCGCCAGACTGCGAGACTTTTGCGACTCTTTTGCACCCAACATTCCTCTGGATAAGGTTATCGAGGCTGCCAAGGATGCAATGGGCCTCGGCACTTCCAAGCGATTCAGCACCGACGTACTCTATCCTTGACCACGTTGCCATACCAAAGACCGTTAGCGGGATTTCGGCCATCGTCAACGAGGGTATAGCCTCGCTGAGGGTAAAACTTGAGGTCAAGGTTGCAGAGCTCCTGGCACCGCACTATGAAGGTCATCCAATCACTTACAACCATTATCTGACGGATACCGTGCAGAAGGTTCAGGCTCAACGTCGATGGAGGGGCGTGGAAAGGTTTGCTAAATCCCATTCAGTGATAAAACAATCGTCGGAAGGAAGTCTTGTTGCCCAATTTTCGGCTGAGGGGCTTGTAGACCTCCTCTTGAAGTTGGAAACCATTAAACCTGACATGGAAAAGCAAGCCAGTGGGCTCGCGGTCGATTACGCTGAAACATACTACAAGGCAAAAACATTTGTCGCCTAAATCCTGCATACACAACCTCTTCTTCCACGTCGTGCTAATAATTGTTAATAAGGGACAGGTCGCATTGAAGAGCATCATCGACCAAGTCAGCGATCTCGCCATCGAGCGCCAGTTAATCTGTTTTCTGCCCTCGCTCTTTACCGCGGAGATAATTTACGATCTCACGGACGACCAAATGTCTGCTCTGGCTGCCGAGGACGCGCAAACAGCCGAAAAGCGAATCCGGTGCAGTGAACTGCTTTCTACCCTCCATGCAAGTATGGAGCTGAAGCCACTTCAGGGTCACCGGACCGCTGCTTACAAAGTTGTAAATTCCAGTAAGCGCCCCTTGTGTTATTCGTCTTCCTCAATTCATGTGCTTTCTTCCGTGTCTCAAATCTTCCAACGCTGGGGTATACAAAATTTCGTCGCAAGTACATAATCACGTATTGACATGTTTGTTACTAGCCCTTTCAGCGTCCTTTTCACAGCCACCATCTTCTTGGGACGTGCACTCCCTTTCGCCAACCCCAAAGCCAACGGAAGAATATGGTCACCCTTTTAACGCACCAGCCCTTACCAATTCACAAGATAACGAAGCGATCGCGATTTTCTGCGGAGCTCCAGCTGATACAATGCCCCCACAGGATGAGGATAAGTTCGGGAGGTCTTCTAAAAAGGATAAAAAAAAGAAAAAGAGGAAGGGCTTTGTGGAAGCAATGCCCGAAATCCCCGTGGAACAGGCTCCGGTTGATTTTTAACACGTTTCCCTGAGCAATTTAATGCAATTATTGGGCGCCCAAATACTGGAAAATGTTTAAAAGCGGACGGCGATGACAAAGTCAAGGAGTTAATCCGAACTTATGTATTGAGACATCCTAAAGTTTAAATTTTGCCGCCAGGTTAGCGAGTTTAATAACACAAATACCCTAACTGCGAACCTGCAAGGGTAGGAACAGGTTTCGAATTGCCTATAACTATACACCAACAGCGTGTCTGCGTTGAAGTTTTGAGGAACCTCTATAGTTTTGACAAAAAGCTCAAACAGTGAGTTTTTGACTATATAAGTAATTATATTTGGAACCAGCCTCCTCCCGCTGGTACTCGAACCGCGGTATCCCCTACTAGAGGGGCTACTTTATAATCCTCCCAAAAACCAGCTACTTACACTTTGCGCCTAGTCTGTCACGTCCACTCGCAGGGCCCACATTAGAACCACTGCATGAACGGAATCCGGAATCTCCACCATATACCCTTGCCCTGGATTCAGGGATGGCTTGAGCCCCACTCAATGCCAGAGCTGTCCTGAACATTGAGGCTAAACATGCGAAACGCATCCCAGAAAGCAATCATGGTCGATTTTTGGCTAAATGTATTGCCAAGCCGAGCTGTACCAACGAGTTCTACGCTCCTAACTGATTGGGCACGAAAATCAATCACTTTTCTCCTCGTACCGATTTAGTGAGGGGAGTTGGTATTCGCTGTTCCCCCTGGCAATGGGGTCTGGAAATAATCGCGATGGAGCGACACACAGGAGTCTTATAGCCACGCGATACCAAAAAAGAATTTATGGTTGACATGGCTGTTTCTTAGCTGGATAGTTGTTCTCAGCCAGGTGAGATGCAGTAATATATATCCAGCAGTCGAATATCGTTTCCAGTAAGCATTTTCCGGGTGTTGGTCGTTGCAAGGTTTTAGAATCCCAGCTTTTCGGGTTATCCAAACACTTTCCAGAATCGTAAATTGTGCTGAACAAGACGTACCCCGCCACGCCACACTGTTTGTCCCCGTTGCAGGATTCTGGAATCAAATTTGCCAATTCCTCAAGGCAGCTTTCAGCGATTTTTAGTTTCCAGTCTTTCGGCCGTACTTTGATCTGTGTTTAGAAAACTCTGTTTTCTGTTATCGCACGTCTCCTGTTCATATCATTCAATATTTAAACGCACGGTTTCTCGAGCTGCAACTCGAGGAGAAACTACAGCTCCAGATTCCTCACTAACACCCTCGGGACCGACCAAGATGACGACGACGACGACGACAAGCAGGGGCATCAGCGGCGGCAGGAACTCCGCCAAAAGCCACCCGAAATGCAATCCTGACCGTATTCCGCAATTTAATTGGCAAACAAACCAATGGTAGCATATTTGATTATGATCACAAAGGGTTGCATGTCACATTGTAACCAAAGTCTAGAAAAGAGGAGGCCTCCAAAACTCGACTTGTGGAGATGAAGTGCCACAGGTCTGCTTATCCTGACCGCTTGACCTCATCGATCGGACACAATTTATGCGGGCGAGAAGCGGTGCAGGAGGGGGCTGCTCGGTTTGCATATCAAATACTTGGATTTAGTCAGCTTTGCTGCGGGCGCAGCGAAGCTGACAAAACTTGATGCAAAAGCCGTTCACTTGCTACGGACTATTTTTGACAAGTTCTGTAATTCTGGCGTAAATGCCTCGCTTATTGAATTTTAGCACATATAATGAAGGATCCCCCACGTAGTGCGAGGCAAAATACCCGAACAACATTACAGTCATTAGGTTGTAGGAAGGATTATTTTAGGTGCAATTCGGCGAGGAAAGTTAATAAATAAAAGTAGCAAAGTTCACTTCACAACTTTTGTTATTTTCTCGATTAAGTCTGAGAATATTTACGCTCAACAATTTACTTCCGAACTTTATCGGCCATCCATTTTATCACCAAATGCCCCCGCCCGGCATTCCGCAGGGGGCGTGCAAAACATTTATCGTGCACGGTCCAGTGGAACATATACGAACAACGCTAACCCCGCTTTGTCCACGTCGCGTCGCAAGGTTTCGTGCAACCAGGCAGCTAGCTGTTCACGTCGCGTTAATCATCTTTTAACATTACGGCTCAACTTATCCATAATAGACGCAATGGAACCTGATTCCGACTTCTTTGCAAACGCCCCGGAAGGTGCGAGGGACTACGTCGTCGGTGCACCTAGGAATATTTAGCAATGGATTCTGGGAAAGGTCCGCCACCAGCGAAAGACGAAAGAGATCGAACGACTGGAGGCCGAATACAGAGTGGAAATTGAAACGTTAAAAACCCAGCTCAAGGAAGCCACTTTTACATAAAGCAAGCGAAAAAAGCCTATCGAAATGCAGCTGGTGGAGCAGCAGGCCATGCTCGAAAAGCTCGGGGCCGAAAACGAACGACTCAAACGTGAAATGGAAAAGGTGAAGCGAGGGGCCACGTCCAGTAAGTCCAACAGCTCGGCAACCGCGAAGATGGTGCTGACTGATGCCCCTAGCGAAGCTATTGCCTGGCAGGTATAGGCGTGACGAAGACCAAACGAATACGGAAACTGCTTTGGGGTCTGCCTCAGCACCTGTGCCACCTATGTCTAGTAGCGAGTCGGGGCATAGTAGCGACACTAATGGCAACACTCCTCCCCATGATGTGTCCGACCCGGTCGAAGCTGATATGCCCGATACCGCATTCAGCAGCCCCGAGACCCGGTCGTCCACGAGCACTCCCCTCAGCAGCCCCTTCAAAAGCCCCTGTGATCCGGCCAATCGGCCCAACAAAGATACACGGACGCAAACATCAATTATTACTGCGGCCATGCAGCCCGAATTTCTGGGAAATCAAGACCAGAATAATAAACAGGCCTTTGTCACTGCCGACTTGGGGGAAAAACTTGCTTCCAGCATAGCTACCAAACTGGGTTCCAAATTCTCTGGCGCGGTGCACATCAAGGACTTCGAACCAATCGACCCCGAAAGCTTGAAAAAAACCATTAATTTGCCACAAGAAGACTACGACCTCGTCGGTGTTAAATATAAGGACAGTTCCTTAATTTTATCTTCCCGCGGGTTTGAGGTTCCGGATTTCTCCCGTCCGCCATTAACGGACATAAATGCCAAAACTTTCATCGAAAACCTAATTGCTAATCCTCCCAAAGGACACATTCCATACTATGTCGGCCCATCGCTTGCGTCATGCCAACAAAAATTCGACAACTTGTTACATCCGGGCAAGCTTTCAAAACTCGTAGATTTGAGGAAAGAATCTGCCCAACCGGGTATCAATAATGATGGCCATGTGGCCGGCGTCACGCTCCCGTATTGGTTACTCGGCTCGGCTTTTTCAGGCACTGCAATGCACCGCGAAAATGCAAACTGGCGTTCGGCCAATATAACCTTGATCGGGGAGAAGATTTGGCTGCTTATTAATCCGGATCACAGTAACAGGTTCGAACATTTTGTTGCACGTTTGGTTGGAGAGAAACGGGGCTCATCCCGCTGTAATCAATGGATTCGCCATCACAACTTAACGTTGGGCTCCACATCTCCGACCCCCCTAAAGTCCGGCCCCCTTGAAAAATGTAACGACGAAATACCCCTTTTATAAACCGATTTAAATGTAAAACTATCAACGCACAATAATACAATCATTGTCAGGCTCTCCCGGTTCGCTAACCTCTTCTCCATCGTTCAAAGCTTCTAAACAGTCCCTATTATTTTCCTGTGCTTCATAAACGTTTTTTTTGCTGACCAAAAGCTCGTTGGGATCCGGAATTACCCTTTTCCTTTTGACCGGCCGTACCGCCTCCAATTTTGCGTTTAACAAACTGATTTTTTGCTGAGCTTCAGCCAATAAGATATCCTTGGTTTCGAAGCTTTTTTGGACTTTTGCAAACAAAAGCCGTGAAGTGGCGTTACTTTTTTCGGACCGGGAAATTTCCTGTAGTTGAAGTCGAATATCTCGGGTCGTTTTAGGGGTTTTCCAAATAAGTAAAGACTGGTCGTTAATTTTTTGGGTTGGGCTTTCCGGTGTTTTATCCCTTTGGAAGCCGTTATTTTTACCTTTTTCGACGTTGGCGTTGCTATTTTCTAACAAAAAAGGGTTTAAAAGTGGTTTTGCCAAGTTCACCGGCCATAACCCCGTCGTACGCCAACCAGATTGAATGGTTTTTGCTATAAATGCTTTTGATCTGGCTTTTCGATAGCAAAGTAGAAAGTTTCGTTTCCCAACAACCGTTGAACAGCAAAACTGGTTTACAAATCCCAGGTGACGTCGATAAGCTTCCTTTAACGGCCCAAAAACCGATAAATCCAACGGTTGAAGAACGTGTGACGAATGAGGGGGTAAATATAGGAGTTGAATATTGTTTTGCAAGCAAAGAAGCATAAATTCGTCCGTTATATGTGATCCATGGCCATCCAGAACTAATAACCGCTTTTCAGGGGTTAAAGGTTGGGTATACGGAATAAACACCTTTTTTAACCATTCGATACCTGTTTCATTATTTGTCCACCCGTTTTCGGTTGCATGAAATTGCCAGGTATCGAAAGGACTTAAATCAGCTGGAAACCATTGTTGCTGTACGTTTTTCCCCTTAAATATAACGAGGGGAGGTATAACAGCCCCCGTAGCTGATACACATTCGATTATGCTCGTCCAACCCCGCGTTCCAGGCTCTTTTCGCTGTAATGGCCGGATTTTATTACGCCCTAACACCAGGCCATTAGATCCTTTGCCTTCCATTATACCTGTTTCGTCCATATTCCAACGGTTGGCCGGTTTTATAGTATCGACAACGGGATTTTTCAAATAGGACCACCAAGATTTAATTACCTCGGTTGTAGCCCCATTAACCCGGGCATTTTCTATTCGCCGGGGTCTTTGGGTTTTCAAAATTGGATATCGGGCTATAAAACGGCTAACCCAATGTTTCCCAAGGCTTTTTCTTTCTCCGGCGGCCTGAAGAATTCGTTCCGCAAAATAGCGTAGTTCTTGATGCGTTGGCGGAAGGCCTAACGCGGCCTGCGCAAGTACCCAATCTGCCAAATAGGTTTCCTGCTCCTGTGAAAGCCTTTGACAAAATCTTTTCGCTTGTTGAATTGACTGGGCCCCCTTTAAACGATCGTGAAGGGTACTCCGAGGAATACCCCATTTTTGCGAGGTTTTGTGAACTGATTTGCCATTTCTTATGTCAGAAATGGCAGCAAGAAGCTGATTTTCAGTGTACTGTTTCATTGGAAGGTTTGGAGCAAGAATCTTCAAAAATCAAGTTCTAAAGTGAAAAATTCGTCTAGATATTTATAAAATAAAACAAAGGGTTGACGTGGCTGAGTAGATATTTTTAGGGGCCGGACTTTAGGGGGGTCGGAGATGTGGAGCCCAACGTTACTTATCGGGCCGAATCAGCTTAGTAAAGAAGGTATCGAATTTCGCTTGTTGACGGCGGGGCCAGGCGACATGGTCGTGACACAGCCAGGACAATACCATCTTGCGGTTAATAAGACAGCCTGTTTTGCAATTGCTATTAACATCCTGTTGGATAACGAAAGATTATTTCCTGATCGCCGCGTACGCGTTTGCGAAAAGTGTGGGCTGAGTTTTGCAGCGAATAAGAATATTGGCAACATCGAATTGTTGCCAGGCGCAAGCGAGCGCAAATCTTTGCGACATCAAACGCGAACACAAAAGGCACAGCAGAGCCCAAGCAGCGCTCCGCAAAAAGTGCCAACGAGGACCTCTAAAAGGTTTGCCGCAGAGGCGACTGGACAACCATTAGCAAAGAAACCAAAGGATGGGCCGACTTCGGATAACCTAGCCGACTTTCTGTTCAACTCCGATGCTCTTAACCGGTTTCAGGAACTTCTTACTGCCTGGAAAGCCCGTGATAATATACGGAGCTTTGCTGTTGGTGGATTAGCTCCACATGAGAAGGTGGCCGCATATTACGAATTCGCTAGCCACTTTGACTCCAAATCAGTTCTGACAGCGCTACTCGCTTGTGTTGCCCGGATCCAAACCTTCAAAGAGATAAATAAAACAAAAGAGGGCAGGAAAAATCTGCCTCCGGGTACGCTGGAAAAGTTTCACAAACTTTCAAAAACCAAGGTCGAATTTTCGACTTTTCGTTCACACATCTTCAACGCTCGGAATTTCGATGCGATCCTCGGAAGTCTGGTGGTCTTTTTGCCGTTTCAAGGCAATGGTGAGATCTCTATGCGGCAATTTGAAAGAGGGTGTACGCCAAACTTCCGGAGTTGCCTGAGGTCCCGCCCCCATTTCGAATTATTTCAGCAATTGGGGCAAACTTTTGTGGATTCGATTTTGGAAGACAGCGGATACCAAATGACGATATTTGAATGTGTCCCTACCAAGCCAGAGCTGTCAAAGCTGCCTCTGGAGTGCCAAGTTAAATTGCTCAAGGTCGGGTATATACAGGAAAATTTGAGCGAAACCCCCAATTGGCAGAAGCCCGATGATTGGCTCTGGGACTGGCCCCTACCCCCGGATTGGCTGCCACCAGGTTGTAAATGCATGCTCTGCAAACATTCAAACTGCACATGCATCCAAAGATACACTACCTGCGAAGGGCTTTATGTTAGCCACTATGGCAAAAAGGGTTTTGGCATCCGGGTTACCAAATTTTACGGGCGACGTCATGTGTTTGGGGAACTTGTCGGGAATCTCGTTAAACCGGGTTCCTTTTCTGATGGCATGGGTTTGGTATTTGCCAGGGATGATCTGGATGAACAGCCTGTGACTGCACAGCTATATACCGGAGATAAAGGGAACATTTTTCGGTTTATTAACCACCGATGCCGTTCTCCCGCGGTCAAGATTGAGGGTATGAAAATATCTGGGAAGTACCGGATGATGGTTGTTTCAGTGAGGGATGTAACTGCGGGAGAGGAGCTCACTGCAAATTGGGGGCGCGGTTTTATAGAGGGTACGTGTTTGTGCGAAGACTGTGAGAACAATCAGGTTAAGGAAGGAACTGTTGGAGTATAAATGATTATTCCTCTACTACCCAAAAGGTTGGCATACAGAGTAGTCTACTCGTATTTGCAATTAATGACCAATATCGCGGGATTTCCAACGGGTTCAAAATTTTCCGGACAAACTTTTCTGAGTATCAATATTAACCTACAGCCCCTGTTAATATCGAATTGAGCAATCATTATTAGTGGGCTTTATATAACTGGGAAGCCGTCTGGATTGGTTTTGGGTACTTTGGAGAACGCGCTGGCGTGTGGAACGCCTAGGTATCTCCCACGCGAATCTCTCCACATATAATCGCGTGAGCGACCTGGGATATTTGGGCGTTTGGAGTTGTGTTGCTATACCAGTTTGGCAGAAGTGGCACCCGACAAATTTAAAGCGCCACCCGCCTGAAGACCTAAATCCAATACGAACGGGCGCCAGGAACGGCTGAGTCAGCCCTCAAATATGCGGAAGCAACGTTGTGAAAAAAAAATCACATCCAGTCATTGGCTGCCACCTGGACAGACATGCGTTAAATTGCTGCATGTCTGGAACGCAACATAAGCTGCGCCTCAGCCGTTAGAAGACTGTTTTGTCAGGCGGTGGCGTCGCACCTACTATTTCTTCGGGAAAAATTCAATGCGGGAATTACGATGGACAAATGGCACTAGCACTGCATGCAACAGGCCAAGTAGCGGGTCGCTACTTTATTAATCCCGAACTGATATCAGCATATCGAGCGGAACCCCTGTTTGAACACGATTAGGTAGAAATGCTGCTAAATTATAGTGTTGCCCACTAATCGAATTCTTTTCTGGTTGGGTAAGGTAAATAAATGCCTGTTCAGCGCAGCGACCCTCCTGATATTACTCTGAGTAGGAAGCACTACGTATATAAATCTACAGTACCGAGTGCAGATCTTACCTGACCAGGCCTTCCTACTGGCTGCAAACTTTCTCGAAATCTTCCCAGGGTCAGTCAGTAAGCTGTCGTTGTCGATCAACAAGTAGGTGAATGCCTCATCCCACCGCTAGCACACCCTTTCACTCTCTTAAGCCTGACCAACCTGCACATTACGGTTGCAGTGGAGAGGACGGACAGCTCTTATCCGTATTCCCTCTTTTCCTGGTGCGGTATTTTCTGCATTTCTAGGTTGGCTCCCTGGCTTAATATTCAAGATGAACCTCCGGACTGAAATGAAGGAATATCCAGATTGGGCTGCATGATATGCTGCAAATATTCACCAATTGCTCAAATTGACTGTCTACTTGGTGAGTGAGCCTGATGGTATTTTGGACGCTGGCAGAATCTCAGTTACTGAGGACGAAGCGTGATCTCCATGTATGTTATCAGCCACATCGGTTCTTATTACCAACGGCTGTTTTGCTGAAATGGTAGCTGAACATGCGCCCAATAAGCGCATGACATTTAGCTTCGGAAATGTTTCCACAATTTTAGTGCCTGACCGAAGTCCACGCAGTTAGATAACCGGTCATGTAACCCGTTGCTCGATGATTTGTTTTATGTCGCCAAATAAGAGAGAGAGGCGGTTTGGGTAAAAAGAGGGGTAGCTACGCCTGACCGCCACTCCGCCTGGTCAAGCAGTAAGAGCTCAATCTACCATTGGGCGATCAAGCATCCTCCACCATTCATGGGTCAGACCCACCTTTGTTAGCGATTCACACCCAAACACACCAATAAGCTTAACAGCTGAAGAATTTTCGCCCTCCGGGCGCCGGTCGTCATGGCCTCACCAGAGGTCTCAAACCGCCGCGCGCGCCCGCAGAGCACGCCGCAGGCTTTGCCGCAGGGCCAGGCCGAGTCAGGACACGTATCTCTCGACACGCGCACCGCTAACGCGCCTGAGCCGGCTGGCCGCGGAAGGTACTCCAGCCTCCCGGCCCTGGCCATCAAAACACTGCAGCAGGAGTTGGAAAACGTGGAAACAGTCGGCAGCTGGCTCGAAGAGGTCTTTGCAGCCAAGCTCGAAAGTTTACAGGCCCCGGAGGACGCCGCGCTTAGGAGAATTGTTCTTGAACTTGACGACGTGATCAGCGGCTGGTTCCTCAGTCGCACCCTCCCTGAAAAAGAGCGTTCGCGCTCCCCGTCGCGTTCGCCGACCAGTTCCAGCGAAAGGCGCAGCATTTTAATTACGAGGACGGGCACGGCGTCGTCGGCCTCTAAAGGCAGAGGCACGCCCACTAACAAATCGGTCACATGGGCCGAGCGAGCCGCCACGCCACCAGCGGCGGCCCCAACGCGAATTTTAACCCCGGCCACGCGCTCGTACCCGATACGTACGACGCCCGGCAATGCACCTGACAGCTCCGCAACTCCCTCCCAATCGGGCCGGGACCGCTCCCAAGCCCCGAAACGTTTGACAGAACAGCCGTCCAACCGCATCCTGATCCGCGTAAATGACAAATTGCGGATGGTGACGAGGGAGCCATACGCGGTAACGACCAAATTGGCCGAGTTGGTCTCGGTGCCACACAGTGAAATCCCAAACGCCAAGCGTACCCCCACGGGCTGGGGTGTTACGGTGGCCTCTGAGGAAACACGGCAAAAACTCCTCAACCCCAGCGCGGTCAAGGCCATTATGGACGCATTGGACGCGCGGGAAGTCACTGTCCCGACAACCTGGCACACATACGCCGTTTCTGGAGTGCCCCGAACGCTCAATTGCCTGGACGGAAGAAAGGACGTACATGAGGTAATCCAGGAGGAGATTACCGTGGCAGCAGGCCAGCAGCCAGTCAACTGGCATATTTCCAAACATGGTTACGACCCACATACGGCTGAGGGCACGTGGATAGTGTCCTTCCTTCAACCCGTAAAGCCCTTTCAGCTTTTTGGAGTGTCGAAACGTGCGCGGAAGGTTGAAAAATCACGCAAAATTACACACCACCACGACGGTTGCCAGGGATATTGCGAAATACGTCGCTGCGTACGGCAAGCGCGTTGCGGTATATGTGGTGAAGCAAAACATGCGACAGAGGAAGAGCCGTGCAAGGCAGCCCCCAAATGCGTTAATTGCCACGGCCATTTCCCATCCGGACATGAGAATTGCCCTGCCCGACCTTTGGTGGTAAATGGGAAGCTTGAACGACCTTCACAGCGTAAACTTAAGGGGATTCGCAGAATCGGACGTGCCAACCGTGCCGCGATTATTGTCACGGCCAGGCATACATTGGAGAACCTCAGTGTATTAGGCGCTATCGACGAAAATTCTAAACTGAAGAGAAGAGAGAAATTACAATCAACGACGCGCTCAAGAGACGCGCTTAAATCCGGAGTAAGTGGACCCTTGTCCGATCCCTGGCTCAGCGTGGCTGGTAGAGCCGAGTCGTGATTCTGAGGGTAGGTCTGGGGGCCTAATCCTCACATTACCCCCCTTTAAGGCCTGATCGACGTAGGCGGTCAGAGTCTTGAGTCTGTTACGTGTGTCTCCTCGGGGCCTTCCGCCGCTCTCGTGTCTCTTTCGCATCGTGTTCGGCAACATTGTCCTCGGGTCCGTCTTCCGCAAAAATATCCTCTGCTGCGCTCCTGATCCACTGTTGCAAATTTACCGGAGGTCCTGCTGCGTCCGGGTACTCCCTGTGAAAGGTATCCAGCAGTACTGGTGAATTTTTCAAGTCGCGGGCCTCATACCATGTCTCATCAGGGTCGAGTCCGACCCACGATACCTGATATTGCAACGTCTTCTTTCGTCCGAATAGTCGCGAGGCCAACACTTGCTCCACCTCCCACTCCGGTTCTCCGTTAATCTCGACCGGTGGTTCCGGCTTTTGATACTGCTGAGGTAATGGATCCGTTGCTGCTTTGCGCAGTCGGCTGGCGTGGAACAGCTTACTACCTTTATACCAGGCAGGGGTGTCGAGAATGAAGCTGTGACCCTTTTCCCCGAGAATCGTCCATGGTCCTGCATTTTGTGAGTCCAACTTGGTCGTAGGAGCTTCGGTGGAAAAACCCTTTTTGCTAACGTAAACCGCATCTCCCACCGTAAAGTCGACCGGTCGCCGTTTCTTGTTAGCCTGCCTCTGTTGCTCTATCTGCGCTCCGAGTCCATTGTTGCGGGCCAGCTCCTGAGCTTGCCGAGCTTGGCGGACCATTTCCAGCGCCTTTTGTTGCTGACCGGTCTCCAGGTCTTCTTCGGGTAAAGGTAGAGAGAGCGGGTCTCTAGGGCGAGCTCCTGTTTCTGCTTCGATCGGTGCCATGCCGATAGAGGCGTGAACGGACGAATTGTGGCCGAAGTCGAAGGCGGGAATATGCCGTCGCCAATTCGTTTGGTATTTGTCTACATAGAAGCGCATTTTCTGATCCAATTCAGCGTTGGTAATTTCGACGCTGCCCTGACTTTGAGGGTGGCGGGCGCTTCCATGTTTATGCTTTGTTCCTGTCAACTCGTTTAAAGTGTTTAGGAACTCGGATATAAACGGTCCGGCGTTGTCGGAAAGCCATAAATCGGGGACGCCTTTCCAACGGTACACGGTCTGATAATACCGCATGGCCAAGGTTTCCGCGGTGTCCGTCTTTTTTCCCGGTAGGGTGGCCAAAAGTTTGGTCAATCGGCAGATGAAGACCCAGACGTAATTATAGCCTTCTTTATCCTTGGGCATATCTTTGCCGTCTACCATTACGTGCTGCCAACACCGTCTAGGGATCTCCAGTGGGTGCAACAGCCCAGGCGTCTTATCATGTCGTACCTTGTTGCGTTGACATTCGCGACAATTCTTAATGTAGCGTTTGACGTCTCGATTTCGGTCGGGCCACCAATAGTCCTTTTTCAGGCGGCTGAGGGTTTTATTCTGGCCTCCATGGCCGAAGATCTTGGGCTCATGAGCTTCGCGGATGAGAGCCGTTCTTAAGAAGATCTTGCCATCCTGGGTAGTCTCGGGTACCGTTAACAGACTGTCATGGCGACCTAGGTTCTGTTTTAGGTTCTCTTCCAGGATAAGGGCCACTAGGTCAGCTCCTTGAGGTGCGGAGGGTTCCAAGTTGTTAATTGTTGGAGGGGGCTCGCCGGGTTGGAAGTTAATCTTTTCCGGAGGGATTAATGCCATGGTGCGGTCTAGCACAGCTCGGGCCTTGACCGTAGGGTTGTCGACGGTTTTGCGCGAAAGGGCATCGGCTGCCACATTATCCTTGCCGGGACGGTATTTAAAGGTGATGTCGAAGTTGGCCAGGTAGTCAGCCCATCGTATCTGGCGAGCGGACAAAAGTTTCTTGGTCGACCAATAAATTAGGGCCTGGTGATCGGTGAAAACACAGAACTTGGTACCCAACAGGGCTGGTTCGAAATCCTTTAGCGTATTAATCACAGCTAATAGCTCCTGGTCCTGAATCGGATAGTTTTGTTCAGCAGGGGACATGGTTTTGGACGAATAGCCGATTGGCTTCCAGCTGCCATCGTCCTGTTGCTGCCACACGACACCGGCGGTGGCCCTGCCACTGGCGTCGGTGTCCATCCTGACAGGCATACCGGGTTTGAAGAAACTCATCACGGGGGCGGTGACCACCAGTTGTTTCAGCGCTTCAAAGGCAGATTTCTGCTCGGGGCCTCTTTCGAACGGGACTCCCTTTTTCAATAATCGGGTCAGAGGTTCTGCTTGTTCGCTGGCGTGATGGCAGAACGTCCGAACGAAATTGCATAAGCCTAGGAAGGATCGTACTGCGGAAACGGAGGTGACATCGTCCCATTGCCAGCTGGTGATGGCTTCGACCTTTTTGGGGTCGATGCGGATACCTTTACCGATCTCTAGAAGTAAACCCAGGTACTTGATTTCGAAAACGCCGAAACTTGACTTTTTGATATCGCCTTGGAGTCCGGCTTTGTGCAGCCTGTAAATAACCTCCTCGGTTTGCTCAAAATGGACTTGCTCCGATTTATCCTCGGTATAAATTAACACGTCGTCTGCGTAGGCGCTCGCGAAAGCGTCCAGCAGTTCATTAAGCTGAGCGTTGATAAAAGCTTGGAACCAGGCGGGTCCGACCTTCAGTCCAAAGGGTAGGACCTTCCACTGAAATGTGCCTTGTCGCGTTTTGAACGCCGTTAAATACCGTGACTTCGGATCCATTAGCAATCTGTTAAAAGCTCGAATAATGTCGATCTTGGTCATCCTCCGGGCTTTTCCACACTTGCTCAACGTCCCGGCCACGTCGGGGGCAAGTACTTGTCGTCCTTTGATGAATTTGTTTACCCATCGGTAATCCACACAAAAACGTTGCTCCTTCGATTGCGGTTTAGGAACGAACAGAGTCGAAGCTGCGGTCTCCTCCATTGTCCGTTCAATGAAATCGATCCTCAGAAGTTCGTCGATGGTTTCCTTTTCCAACTCCATCATCGCGAAAGGGGTCGAATAGCGGGCTGGCCTCCCCTCCAAAGGTTTCTCGAGTTCCAAAACCACGTCGAAGCCGGGTCGGCTAGGCGGGAGAATCGTCGACGCCTTTTTGGAAAAGAAACCTTCAAGGTGGGCAAGTGCTTTGGGTAACTTGGCTCGTACTTGCGCGATGTGCTCCGGGTCTTCGCCTGCAGGAAATGGAATGGGATGTCCATCGTGAGTCTTGTTCCATTGCAGGGCTGATACCGCATTGAGGCTGGTCGTAGGCGTATCGTTTACTGGTACCAGCGGTATAGGCTCCGTGGGTAACGGGGATCGCTTCCATCGATCTTGACGTGGGTCGTTAAGAAGGGCACAAATATTTGCTGGCAGGGCTTTGTTGGAAACGGTCTTTGGGATAGTCGGAAAGGCGCTAATTTCTGCGATCTGAGCCTGGTTTCCGTGTTGGCGTTTAGGGCCTTGAAGTATCTTGCGGACCTGGATGCGACGGTCTTCTTGTTCCATCTTGCGGTCCCGGCGGACTGCGTCAGCTTGGGCCTCGAGGTCCAGAGGCGGATTTGAACGTTGTACGACGATTGCCGGTGAGTATTGGGCCATGGCGGGCAGGTCGTTGGGCCAAACGAAGCTGCGGGTAGCTGGGAATAAGCCTACTCGATGCTTCGTCCACCATTCTTGTCCGATAAACACATCGTGTGCCGTTTCGAGGAGGATGAATTTCTGCCGTGGGAATTGTCGTCCGTCGATTTGCAAGGTGAGCCGAAGGTATTCGGTGGCTCTTGCGGTGACCTTCCGGTTAAAATCTCCAAAGTCCAAAGGTTTGGGGAGCTTTTTGATAGGTAGCTCTAAACGTTGGGCGACCTTTTTCGCGAGGCTCGGTCGGATGGATAAGTACACATCTGCTCCGGTGTCACAGAGAGCTTGGGCGTTGAGACCACGACCTTTGTCTTGCAGTTGAATGGGAGCAAGGAAGGTGTTTAATTTGGGTGATCTATCGATTTTAGCTATCTGAGGCATGCAGACTGCCGAGGAGACTTCCGGCAGCCTTAGCAGTTTTCCGAATCCGACGAAGTTGAGCTGTGGCCGGATCGTTCACCAGCTTCTCGATCGCCTTCGTGTTGAAGGGCGAGGACGGCGGCGATGTGAGCGGCCTTTTGGGGGCAATTGCGTGCCAGGTGCCCGGCTTCTTGGCAAAGGAAGCATTTACCCTCAATGACCAATTTGGCGTTTTCTCTGCTGGGCGACTTCGGTGCGTCAACGGTCTGTGTGCGGGCTTGGTTCTTGGCTTCCTGGCTGTGCCGGCGATTCTCGCGTCGACGCTGTTTGCGTTCGGCGCTGGCTGAACGCTCACGGCGCTCTTCCCTCTTTTTGCGGTTTTCGCGGAGCTCCTCCCAAGCGCGTTGTTGGGCCAGCGCCGAGTTCGCAACTTCTCCGGCAAAGGTCTCGTACGAGATATTTGGGTCTTTGGATAGGCTGAGAAGCTGGGGGTTCAGGCTGGCAGGAACGTGCTCATAGAGAACCAACTTGCGTTCCGTTTTGGCAATGTTGGCTTTATCGGCTAGGCTGTTAACCTTGCCAATAAACTGGTGGATGTCTGTTGACTTGTCCGACAGACTAAACTTCAAGTGACGAAGCTCCTCACGGGCTTTGGAGGCTTGATTATCATCGTGGTAAACAGCGGCTAGGGTCGCGACCATTTCGGCCGCGCTGCTGAAAGGTATAATGGTGGATTCATAGCGGCCTTGGATAAGGTCGTTGGCAAGCCCTTCAGTGAGGGAATTGATCACCGCCATGGGGCTTCTTTCTGTTTTGTAAGTTTCGTCGTCCTCTACAAATTTATCTGCGATTTTGGTAATCCATTTATCAAAACGATCCTTATCACCATTAAACATGCCGGGGTCGATGCCGGCTTTACGTGCCGTCCTGTCGTAGGCAGGGTTTTTAGCATTTTGGTTACTTCCGTAAGGCTTAAATGCTGCCCGGGCAGCGATACCATGGGGCTTAAACTCAGCCCCTCCAAAGGCGCTGTTCAAAGGCGTAATACCGCGGGTTTGACGGGTGGCATTGTTACTCCGGGTGGCGAGCTGGTCTTTAAGTTGGGCAATGGTGGCCAAAAGATCTTGCAGCTGTGATTGAGTGATTGTAGCCTGGCCGGCAGTGTTTTCGCTTTCGTCTGCCATTTCGCTTCTCATTTGGACGACAGGCGAGGGCGCTCTGCTTGGAAATTTCGGAATTTCGTTCCTGCCGTCTAACGTTTTGGCAGAAGGTTGGTGGGGAGGGTTTCGCGCCTCTCCTGGGTGCTCAGAAACTGACTCGTACTCGTACGATCCGTCAACTTCGATGCTGTCGACTGGCTGATCTTGCTCTGTGTCGGATTGGGGCTCAACGGGCTCTTCAGGCTCTGTGTTGGCGCTGGTAGGAGCGGGCTCTACTGGCTCTGGGCTCACTGGGGCAACTGTAATCTCTCCGTTTTGATCCGAGTCTTCGGTGTTGGGAGTAGCAGTGCCGGAAGCCAAATTATCTGGCTTTGCTGAGTTTGCGTTTGTCACGCGTTGGGATTGGCGAATCGGTGGGCCGTAATTTTTACGCGGCGACATTGATTTCGCGAATGGTGTCTTCTGTGGCCTAGTTTACCGTCGTGCACAGCCGACGTGGTGAACGATTGAATAAAGGGATTGAACGATATATTTTAATTGCTTCACCAGCAAATTATAGTGAGTTTAGAATTATGTCACGGCCAGGCATACATTGGAGAACCTCAGTGTATTAGGCGCTATCGACGAAAATTCTAAACTGAAGAGAAGAGAGAAATTACAATCAACGACGCGCTCAAGAGACGCGCTTAAATCCGGAGTAAGTGGACCCTTGTCCGATCCCTGGCTCAGCGTGGCTGGTAGAGCCGAGTCGTGATTCTGAGGGTAGGTCTGGGGGCCTAATCCTCACAATTATCAACGACCGGGCCGAAACGGCCCGCCGAGAGCCAGCACCTGCAATCCCGGTCCTAAGCACCTCATCGCAGCATTCGCAAACCTCGAGCTCCCGATCGAGCATTTCAAACAAAAGAGCGCGGCCATGCGAGGCGGCAGGGGCGGACATCCGTAACTTCCTGCAGGTTGAACAGGAACGCGTGCACGACGAAATCGTTTGGGCAGCCGAAATGGAGGAGGACGCAGCGGCTGCCGCACCTTGCCCCGCTGATGGGATAGACTTGGAAGCAACCCGTCGATTAATATGACGAAATACTCGCTCGGCAATATGCAGCGGGAATGCCTCGACGTAGTTTGGGCCAACGTAGGTAAAAGGATGGGTGTGCATCTGAGCCTATTGGAGTTGTGCCACCAGAGAAAGGTGGACCTGGTTAACGTTCAAGAGCCATGGTGCGGGCTAAATACGACTACACAAACGCACCCGGGCTATGATGTTTTTGCGCCAGTGGACGAATGGCACGCCAACACTTACGAAGCCATGACTGGGCTCCGGCCCCGGGTGCTCACCTACGTTAAGAAGGGGGCAGCCCTAAGGGCCGCACAACGACGGCTACCGCAGGGCCAAAATACGCGGGACATACTCTGGCTCGAAATTAACGGAATATTGTTTGTTAACGTATATAGGGCTCCGGGCACTGAAGCCGCGCTGGAAATGGTATGCAATACCGTGCCAAATGGACCCACGGTGCTAGGCGGCGATTTTAACGTAGCGGCTGCTGCATACCAGCCGGGCCGCGCAAACGCACGCGGAGGGGACCAACTGACGGCATGGGCGCAAGCCCAGGGGATGAGTTTTACAGGAAATATCGGCGTGCCCACCCACCGCGACGGGGGTTTACTGGATATGGTCTTTTCCAACCTCCCCAGCACAATAACTGTGGTTGACAGCAGTCTTTACACAGGCTCCGACCACGAATCCCTTTATACCACGCTGCGGACGCGCGGCGCCCCCCGCCCGGAGGCGATTAACGTTTCGGTTAGGGACGACCGGTTACCAAAGTTCGCGGAGCTACTTGCTTTTGGCATGCAAGACATGCCGGACCCGGGATCCGCGGCCGATGGCTACGCATTGGACGCGTGGGTAGCTGAATTTACAACTTTATGGGAGCAAGTGACGTGGGTCGTGGGTACGCCGGCGGGAAAAAGGGACAGCTCGGCTCCCTGGTGGACCGAAAACTGCCAGCGGCTCTGGTCCGAATTCCAGCGGGTTAAACGGAGCGCTGTAAATAGGGCAGACGCCTCTGCCGAGGAAAAAGCCTATACGAAAGGGGTGCGGGCCGCGAAGCGGGAGTACTGGAGGCACCGGATCGACCAACTGCGCGACGATAAGGATTTGTGGAACATGGTGGGCTGGCTGGGAGCCGGACCACGCCTCCGGTCCCCGCCGCTGGTTATTAACGGCGAGCAAGTGAGCGAGCCTTTAGCAAAAGCGGAAGCACTGCAACGGGAGGTGCTTGGCCGATTTTCGGCGGAGGATGACCTGCAGGGAGACCCCTTGGAGGCCTGGTCGCCGGACGAGGCTAAAATCCCTTGGGACACCCAGGTTAGTGCGGAAGAGGCGGAGCGCTCCTGCATTGGGGTTACGAGCACGTCCCCGGGCATCGACGGAATAACCGTCCGGCTACTAAAAGCCGGATGGGCTTCGTTGGCCGAGCCGGTGCGCAGGCTCTACCAACGTTGCCTGGAACTCGGACATTTCCCAGCGCCTTGGAAGAAGGCCGAAGTCGCGATGCTACCGAAAACGGGGAAGAAAGACCGGAGCAGCGTTCGATCCTGGCGGCCTATAGCCCTCCTCTCCTGCATCGGAAAAGGCCTCGAGAGGCTCGTTGCACGCCGGATAGCTTGGGCCATACACGACAACGGGCTCCTTAGCTGCACCCACGGCGGTGCCCTACCCAAACGATCGGCGACGGATCTGGTTTGTGCCCTCGCCCACGATATCGAGCAGGCTCTAGCTCGCGGGGAGGAAGTTACCCTTGTCGCATGCGACGTCCAAGGCGCCTTCGATGCCCTCCTCCATAGGCGATTAATACGGAAAATGCGGAGCCTCGGGTTTAGTAAAATGCTCCTCAGGTTCGTGATTAACTTTTTAAGCGGCCGCCAGGCCCGAGTCCGGCTGGAGGGTACGACCACGGGCTTTAGGCGGCTTGGGTGCGGCACCCCGCAAGGGTCTCCCCTTTCCCCGATCCTATATATGCTATATTTGGCGTATCTCGTCAAAAACGGTACGAAGTGGCGGTTGGCATACGCAGACGACGTGCTTACATGGAAATCGTCACCCTCGTTGGAGGAAAACGTACGTTGGCTGGAAGATAAACTCCGGGATATGCACGAAATTGCGGCGGAAGAGAAGATCCATTTTGCAGCGGAAAAGACAGAGGTAATCCATATCACTAAGAAAAGGCACGGTCGCAACCCGGAAATCCGGATTAATGGTAGAACGGTTACCCCGGTCCAACTACCGGGCGGTCGACGCGGACAAAGCGCCTCCGGGGCCGAGCGCTACCCGGGCATGCGTTGGCTTGGTTTTTGGTTCAGCCGACGGCTAGACGGGCGCCGCCACGTGGCCGAAAGGGCTGCCAAAGCAATGGCGGTCGCTGCCCACCTCAAGAGCTTTGGGGCAGTAAGATACGGACCGCCTGCGGCTGCACTTCGCAAGGCAGCGGTGGCATGCGTGGGTTCCTCGGCCACCTACGCAGCCGAGGCATAGTACAACCCAGCGCACAAGCAAAGAGGACTCCTCAAAGCATTGAACAAACCGCTGGTTTTAGCGGCACGGGCAATCCTCCCGGCGTATAAAACCACCCCCTCGTCCACTGTTCTCAGGGACGCAGGACTACCCTCGGCCCGCGTCGCGCTGGCCTACACCCGCCTGAAATACGGCGCCCGACTAAGGCTCGCGGACAAGGGGCACCCCCTTGTCAGCCGCCTGCGTGAAACACCTCGTGCCCGCAACTCGGGCCATTCGGCCACGACCCTGCAAACGGCTGCACAACTTCTCCCGCGGATCCGGAGACTAGAGTTGCGCGCACCTCGCAATGCCCCGGATTCTCGCACTGACCCCACCGGAGGAGTCCCGAAAGAGGAAGCGGCCCGCCGCTTTATCGAATGGCTGGACATGGTATCACCTGACGATATCGTGGTATATACGGATGGTTCGGAAAAACACGAAAACAACTGCGTCCAAATAGGGTACGGATGGGCCGCTTTTAGGGCGGGCCTGGAATTTGCCGCAGGCTCCGCATCTATTACGCCGGAAAGCCACGTTTTCGACGCCGAGGCGATTGGCGCCCTAAAAGGGCTACAGGCGGCAGCCAAGGCCCAGCCAGGCGCCCGGATCTGGATTTGTGTGGACAGCACCTCGGTTATTTGGGGTCTTAGAGGCGACGCGCCGCGTTCGTCCCAATGGGCCTTTCTGGAGTTCCATAACCTTGTCGATCTACTCCGAAAACAAAGTACCGAGGTTCGGGTCCGTTGGTGCCCTGGGCACCAGGGAATCCCGGGAAACGACCGGGCTGACGAGCTGGCCAAGGCCGGCTCCGCCGGACCGCCGGACCCAGACCCGAGGGCTCAGCAAACCACGTATAGCGGTGCCGGCACGGTCCTCAGAGCCATTCTTTCGAATATAGAGAAGGACTGGTGGCGTAAAGAACTCTGTGAACGGTCCCCCGCATATAGGGAATGGAAATTCCAATACACACCGAGAAAGGAGCCCGAGGAACTGCGTTTGCCAAGACCCCTACTGGGCCATTATTTGGCCATGAGGACCGGCCACGGCGATTTCAAGGCCTACCATGACCGTTTCAACCACCAGGATGCAAACACCTCGTGTGCCTGGTGCTGGAAGCGGACCTCCCCTGAGCACCCGGTGCACTGCCGCTATTCGCGGGCGGTGTGGAGAAACTGGCCGTGGCCTAATAACGACCGGCCGGCCGGGCCGCCAAATCGCGCCCAACGCTGGAAATTCTTCCAGACAAGCTTCGGGCAACCGAAAAGCTTTGAGGCGTTTTCGATAGCCACCAACTACTTCAGCGCCCGCCCCAGAGCGGCCCGCCAGCGCCCCGCGCGCCACGAACGCACTTTACGCCTAGGGACACCGATCGTAAACGACTCGAACTCTGACGAGGAATAGACTTACTGCCTTTTCACCCACACTTCACGGCACAAGCCGTCAGACGAACCCTCCGTGCACCTTAGGCACGGGGTCGCGTCAGTGAACTAACCCCCTAAGCAGGACCGGGCCCGAACCCGGTCAGGCACGATCCGCCTCTGCCCTCCTTGTTTTCCCCCTGTGTAAATAAAGAAGATAGAACGCGCGCCGAGATACCCCTCGGGAGGTTGCTAACGGCCGGCTAACAAGCCGGGCCGAGCCCGGCGTTAAATAATACTACTACTACTACTACTACTCTGGTGAGGCCATGACGACCAGCGCCCGGAGGGCGAAAATTCTTCAGCTGTTAAGCTTATTGGTGTGTTTGGGTGTGAATCGCTAACAAAGGTGGGTCTGACCCATGAATGGTGGAGGATGCTTGGTGGGGAGAAGGAAGATAGAGAACTTGCGGCGAGGAGGAATGCTCGACCATTAATAGGTAAATGTTGACATGGTCCAGTCTGCAGCTATTCAATTTCTTCGTTTATTATTAGCCTTTATTCGATGGGAAAAAATATATATAGCGTTGATCAGTCGTGAAAAAAATAGATTTTTATGTTCATTTAAAAAAAGGCTCCACAATTTCCCAGGTGCCCAAGGTAGTCAAAAGATATATTTACGTGGTAAAGTCAACACCAACTTGGATCTGCCGGTCAAAACAGGCCTTGCGCCACAGAAAATATCGACATTTCACATATTATTTATTTTTGGCTCGAGCCCCTTACTTTGCGAGTCAAAAGTAAAGCCACACTGGGCAATACCCAATCAAACCCCTCAGGGTATATTACAAGTCAGTTTATGAACTAGCATTCCCAATACCCAATCTGCTAGGTTAGGCAGCCAAATTAGGACGACAAAGCGCCCTCGCCGTGGATTTGCGTCACTATTTCTCGATGACAGAGACCGGAAAGTAAATTCGATCCAACTGCAGTTGGTGAAACTAGAGCGGTAATCATTCGATTCAGATCACACAATGACTTCGAGTCGGACTGTCGTCTGATTCAGAAGAATCAACCTCGCGATTCCCCCTTTTTTTCGAAAAGGGCTCCTCTTACACGATCCCGTCCCCGCTTCGTTTAACACGGCGCTCAAACACTGCTGCACCTTCAACTTGCATTATACTGCCTGACCATCCTCCCTCGACCGGTCTACGATCTCTTATGGGCTACAAGATGTTGCACCGCTTGCTCGAGTCAAGTTTTGTGCCTCTTGCCATAAGAGCGCAAAAAACGTCACGGGATCTCTATGCTGTCTAATTCAAACCTGTGATCAAGAAGGAGCAAAGAGGTGCCTGGGCCCTGGTGGTATGTATCCCTGGAGCGAATCCAAAGAGACAAGAGAAACGCATTTTATAGATGACCGCTCTTGCCGATCAGGTCGCAAATTGCTCAGCATTCGGCCCCAAGCCACGCTTCATCATCGCCGCGAACCAGGAGCGTGCTCAGCACGTCGCCCCGGAGGGGAGACAAGACGACTTGCGCATGCGGGCCCCATGCAAGCTTTGACCGTTGAACCGGCTAGGAAGATCCCAGGCCGCGTGACTTCTGAGTGTGTCACCCGTCAGCGCCGAGATACCGTGGACGACATCTTCAGTTTTGCACCTACAAACCCTGCCTGGTACGAGACACTATAGCTGGGTAATCAAAATGGGAATATTCCTAAAAAAAGGATTCCTTGGCCAGATACATCGCTATTCACCAAAAATCACCAATGAATCAATGTGTACTTGTACGCTGCATTTTCAATTAATCATTATTGGAAACATGTCATTCAACCCAGATACCGAGACTGCGACGCTTTCGCGCCGCCCGTTGAACATCTCGGGGATGTTTTCCAACTTTTTAGCCCCTGTACTTGACCGAAAAGATACCACGCTCGATGCTGTTGACCAGCAGGTATCCAGACTTAAAGTAGGGGTAGACGGACCAGGCGCCGTTGAAGGTGGCGCGGCCGCCGACGGAGTCGTCCTCGGGACGGACGTCGAAAAAGCCAGCCTCCTTGAAGCCGGCACCGGTGGGGTCCTTGGCAACAGAAGAGACGTCGACGATGCGCAGGCCGGATCCGTAGTTGCTCTGGTACGAAAGGCCGTTGATGACGTACTGGTTGTGGTCGATGGACTTGGCCGGGCTCTTGTAGACGCCGGTGAAGACGGGCTTGGCCAGGTTGGACACGTCGACGATGTAAGTGGTGGTCCTTTGGTCGGCGGCAGGACCGGTGCGCTCCTGCTCGTCGAGCTCGTCGTCCAAAAGCAGGTAGCGCATGTCGTCGGTCGCCAGCCAGCCCTGGTGGGTGTAGGTTGCGCCGTTGTACGGCGTCGTGGACAGCTGGACGGGGCGCGACCTGTTGGTCACGTCCACGATGGTGAGCGAGTCCTCGTTGTAGTTGAAGCAGATTTCGTGTCCGGTGTACTGGGTCATCGGGCCCTTGTAGATGACACACTGGGCATCGTGCACGTAGCCATCCTCGGCGACACAGCCGGCGTCCTGTGGCGAGAAAAAGAAAAGAATGTATTAGCCAAGAGCGTAAAATCACAGTTGTGGCATCATGACAAGGACGACGTACCTTGGGGCTGGCTGGGTTGGAAACGTCAACCATCCACAGACCACCACGGCACTTGGCGGAGCGGGAGGTTCCGACGGCGTAGATCATCTTGGTGTCCTCGTTGGCAACGATGTTATGGGAGCTACCAAAGCCGCTGAAGCGGGCGGTGAGGTCGCTGCTGATGCTAAAGACCTTGGGGCTGGTGACGGTCAGGAGCTTCTTGAGGTCGAAGATCTGGAGACCGTGGTTCGAAGCCTCGGAGCCAATGTAGACGTGATCACCGATGACCTTCATGTCACGCCACGACGACGAAACGGTCTGCGTGTCGAGACGGCCCACGTACTTGAGGGTGCCATCGGCCAGAACCTCGACGAAAGCGGATCCATCCGTCTGGCCGACGATACCGAACTCGCGACCGGTAGCAGAGGTCCAACCTAGAGGTGACGAAACACATGTTTAGCATTCATAAATTTCATGTAATGAGCGAATCTAGCCAGCGCCAACCCGAATCGTATGTACATACCCCAGACGTCGTTGCCCACGCGAGTGCGGCTGCCCATATCCTGGTGGCGCAGGAAACCCATGAGGTCGACGTTGTTGCAGGTGTACTCGCCGGCCTTGCCATTGACGCAGGGAGTGCCGGCGAGGCGGGCCTCGTAGCGGTCGAGGTCGAAGGCGCCCTGGTTCTCGTCCTCCTGGTGCTGGAGGATCTTTCTGTTCTTCAGCTCCTCCATGGAGACGGCGTTGGGGGAGGACGTGGCGCGGAGCGACTCGGCGCTGAACAAGGCCGCGTTGGCAGCCCTTTCCACCTTCTCGACGATGCCCGGGATGGCCAGGGCCGAGCCGGCGAGGGCCGTGAGGATGATGGAGGCGACACCGGTCTTCATGATGGGCAGTTGAGAAGCGAAGTGGGGAGGCTGCTGGGCTAACGAACGACGAGGGCTGGGGGGTTGAAGGGAGAGGTGAGAGTGCCGGTGACGAGCTTCAAGACTCCTTTATATATCCCGTCTTCCCCCCCGGCTTGCCCGGGTAACATTGAGATTGCATTCTGTAAGCCAAGAGTGTCGCGATTGATGGATTTCCACAAGATTCGGAACACTTGCTTCTACAGGAAGTTGCCATGGCGTACAAATCCCCACAGCCGGTAGATGCTCCTATTGTTTATTTCCTGATGTGATCCCCGATCCCGCCTTTCCCTGGAAAACTCACCTACCTAAATTGGCAGGTGAAATAGCGGCCAAGAGAAATATTATGCACTTGCAACCCTGATCAGTTCCACTGCCGCCCTGCCAAGTCGGTGCCAAGAGTATAGGTAAGGTAGTTCGGTAGTGATAGGACAGCAGAGTTGTAATTAATTGTGCATGCTTTTGTCATGCATCCGAGGAACCATACTATCTCCTTTTATCTCCCTTCTCTCTTGCCTAATGGGCTTGTGGATCAAGTCAACGAGCACCGCCCGTTCCAATAACCATCCCCTTTTTTACTCCACATTTCCCCACACGGCGATTTCGAAGCCAAACGCAATTGCGGACACGACATTCCCAAACGCGAAGGTAACAACATCGCTACGTCACCTCACCGCTCCAATGCCACCGTCTCAACGCGTATACTTCGTGTATCCTCACATCCGCGCGGACCCAGCACAAAAGCAACAAGGCGAATCGTACAAAAGAAAGTTCCGTTCGGGTGTACCAAATGGACCAGGTGCTGCGTGAAAACTTGCAGCAAGTATGCTCCGCATGAAGTTTGAAACTTTGAATTGTTAAGGTCTACCGGCTGCAGTGTCGTAGCTATCCCCTATGCTTCAGGTAGATCTTCAACAGCCCTCGGGTCTGTGTCTATCAACGGTTAAACTCCGCCACCAAAAAAGAAACTCCAGCTTTGGTTCAAACGAGCTTGGTTCCATGGATGGGCTACGCCATCTGACAGCCACATCAAAGTGTCGGCGCATTAGGTCAAGTGTCCATGTCCAGCCACTGCTCTGTGCCAGCCGGCATGGTTTCGCTGCCCATCACGTTCCTTTTGAATTCGCTCCCTCTGATGGAGCCAGCAACCAACGCTTGCCCAGCAGTCGTGTCCGACTCCCGACTCCTCTGTGCGAGATTGGGTGGCTCAATTTTCAGTAACTCAGCGGAGCGAAGGAACACCTGGTGAGAACGAACGAGCCCAAGAACTACGGGCATGAATTTCTTGTATGCATTTGCTCAAATCCGGAGTTTTGAGGCTAGAGTGGACGAGGGCTCTAGTGACTATGAGATGCTCAACGCCCCATGCATTGGGCTCTCGCGACTCCCTGCTCTGGTATCTCTGAAGACGTGCCATGGACGTCAGATTCTTAATATCCCATTGAATAGTGCTTCGATTTCCAGCATGCTACTTCCAACGCTTACTTAGTAATTTACCTCGACGAGCAGATACTTTGCTTGGATCTTCCGCAGGGTCTGTCCCATACCCGTCCTGTCTTGATTCAAGTCGGCAATATCCCAGCAGGCAGAAGCCGCTGAAGCACTGCCGGTGTTTTCTCGAAGATTTGTCGAGAGTTGCACACGATACGCTTTGTGTACCGGATCGGATCACCCCGTCATCAAACAATTGCTAAGAGTTATTTGAGTGGAATTATCATTTTGGGAAATCTTGTGGTGGTGGCAGAAAATACGATAAAAGAAAAAAGGATGAGCTACTGATAATGAAACTGCCACGTGGGCTGCGCAGTTTACAAAGAGCAAGCGTGGCGAGCGTCGGGACCAGTGAAATAAATAACAGGCATAAGTCTAGCCCCTATGATGTAACAGGCTGTTTGCACTCCTCTCGTCTGTTCAATTATCAACGCAAACAACCCAAAAACATGATAGGGAATGGTGACTGAGGGAGGCGCAGTGCTCGCCTATAATCAAAATGCGCAACTTGGCTGGTTCATAGTGGTACCATGGTGCCTATTTACCTCTTTTTGTATGGTCTCAACAACATACGACGCCATGGCCGAGAGACAGAAAATGATTGGTTGCCTGCATGGACGTTGGTCCGATGCCCCTCGTGTAATGTACACATATGCGGTGTTTACCAGCGACGATTTTCAACTGCCAAGCCAAAAAAGACGCTTGCACATTTGTGTGTTCCAAGACCGCAAGGCCCCCAAGAGCACGTTCGAGAGGAGACAGGTCCGCGCCCTTCCAGCCGTACTTGATCATTGCTCTTGGTCCTACTCCCCCAGAAACAGAACCAGACATGGCACCATTCTCAAAGCTCACCTCTGACTTCAACAAAAATGAACCGCGATTCCATCCTGCGCCACGTTACCGGCGTAGTGCGCTATCATGACCCAACCTTGGGCCGCGCAGCCGCCGTCCTACCCTCACCACTCATGCAGAAACCCGCAACAGCCAGATGGGATTTGGAAGTCAGTGCCACCGACGTCACCCAGCTCAAACTGGGTTTCGCCGGAAGCAATCAAGACCACAAGTGGACCATCGCCGCCAACGATCCCGACGACAACGGCCTTGTTCCGATTCACATTATCCAGAGAGGCTGGAACGCCGATCGTTATATTCTCCATCTGAAACCGGCAAGTGACGACAACGGCGCCAAGGTCCAGTCCGTCACTTGGGACTCGGCATAGGGCACGGGTGGAACCATGGCCGTTTCGGAGCAGCAGGCAAAAGAGGAGGCTTTCGTCTTGTGCAGGATCCACGCTGGTTCTGTATTCGAAAACCTTTCACTTTATGACATTTCGATATTTTGGGAGCAAAGCCCTGAATACCAAGAGGAAAAGAATGGAGAAAGCACATAGAGCTCAACCGTTGAGGGAGCGCTAGTGGCATTCCCCGGATGAATGAAGCTCTGTAAGACTCTTCTTTGTTGAGACGTGTTGGAGGCTTCAATTACTGTGGATATCAACTGATAACGGACGGAAGTCTCTCTTTAGCCACGTAATAACTTCCAAGGTCACGTTGATATCCTGACTATGCTGTCGATAATGCACTAGACTAGGTAATAAAGCCTTAATGCGGGATAAGGTGGTCTCTATTGATTTTATGAACCACCCATCTGCCTTGCACGCGCTGAATTTTAGAAAGGAAAGCTCGCTGAAAAGCAAGAACGACGATTGTGGATAGAAAGTCCGGCGCGAAGAGCAAAAGCATATGTAGTCTGTGCTGTAGATGGCGACATTTTTCGTAATGTAGAAGGAGCCTTTTTAGCAGCTACTTGGGGTACAGGTGCCACCATGCGCATAACCTTGCCTCGAAGCCGATCTGTGTCGGGAGCGTGTGCTGGTTGAACACCGAGCGGCGAGAGCGTCAGGGAGTGTTTCTCAGCACTCAGGGTATTGCATGCACATACAAGTTAAAAAAGTAATACCGGCCAATTTCCCCTTCATTTCGTAGGATTTCTTGAGAGACTCAGTATATCCTCTGCTATTGGACCATACAAACGCTTGCTACTGGTCTATGTCTGCGTGTTGTTGCCAGTGCCACAGTGTTTTACCCCTTATCGCACATTAGTGACAAGCGGGTGTTAGAGGATGCTTTAACAGTTTCTGGTCAGGTATTCTTTGAATAATCTTTCCCGACTTCCACTACACAAGGTTCGGTCGGATGCTAATCAAGCACTAATATTTCTCAAAACGGAAATATCACGGAGTGAGGTTGCCAGGGACCAGTGATTTTATGACCTTTTCATACAAGATTGCTTTGCAATGGTTCTCTCAACCATCCCAGTTTTCGTTTTCCCAATTTTCTGATAGAAAAGAAATCTGCCAGCTCAGCTCACAAACAGTACACCCCTAATCAGGATTTTCGTATGTTGTAATGCCCCCATAACCTTGGTCTGCCGTGACGTAGCCCCTAATTCCTGAGTATAGTGTTGAAGAGAATATCACTCTGATCCATAATATTTGACCAAACATCTGCAAGCCACGTACGTGTAGCTTCAAGACGTAGGGCCCGAAAAGCCGAGGATCGCCTTATTCAAGACGCATCTCCTCGACAGTGATACCGCCATCGCCGTTCTTGTCGTACCTGTGGAAAACAGCAGCGTCGTCAATTAGCAACACAGCTCCATCGTAACAACACATCCGAGCTAAGAAAGACGCGAGTTCAGCTTACTTTGCAAAATACTCCTTGAGCTCCTCAGAGTCCGGCTCGCCGGAAAAGTCCAGGAACTCGCCGTAGGTGAAAAAGCCCTTGCCGTCGAGGTCGACCTGGTTGAAGACTTTGACATCCTCGGCACGGCGCTCCTCAGCCGAGAGGCCGGCGACACTGGATCCTAAGGTACCCTCGACCATGTCCAATTTGGACGGTATCGACGACATCTCCTCGGCGCCCGGGGACCGGGCGCAGATGACATTCGCACCACCGGTCGCCCAGCAGATGGGCAGGTTGGCACCACAATTGTCCCTGCAGCCTGTTCACGCGCAGAGTTAGTAGGATGAAAACGATTTTTGATTTTCTGGGATTCTGGGTTTCTGTGTGTAGGTGGAAGGGGATATGAGGGGAGGCTGTCCCGACGTACCGCCATCGCAGTTGCAGCAAAAGATGTTGCATTTGCCCTTGCCGCAGCACGAGGTGATTCCCTTTTGCTTGCAACAAGCAAGTGCGGCGGGGACCGCAGTGAGGATGAGGACGGCGGCTGTGGCGAACTTCATTTTTTTGGTAGGGTGCTGCGTGTACAAAAGGACGTCGTGAGGGTTTATGGGCTAGTGTAAAGTATCAATGTAAAGGGTTTGAAGTGTGAATCGTGCATCTCCTTGATTGTTGTGCAAAGACGGACTATGAGAAGAAGGTCTTGGTTTGGGGTCGTCTTTTATAATATTTTTCTGGATGTTGCTATGATCCAGTCTCTCTTGAACCGTGCCATTGTCTTTCCCTCAGCCGACAGACTTGTCCCTGATCTCGTGCTTCACATTCCAAGTCCCAGAACGTGAAGCATTAGATCGGATCATTGTTCTGCCCCTAACAAGCCACGCAAATGTCACCCTGCCGGGGATTAATTCAGCTGCCTAGCACAAGCGAGCCCTATCTCGCTAGCCCTATTTCGCCAGCCCTGCAAGGTGTTGTCAAGCAAAACGAACCCACGGTTCGGGGCCTCCCCACATAAGCGGCGACGGGGGCCCGGGCCATACGCATCTTGGCACCATTTATACGCCAGCCCACCTTTGAACCAATCATTCTGTCATCAAACTCTGGCCAATCAATGGCAAGTTGGGAGCGTCTCTGTCTCGCCAGCGTCTCCACAGCCCGCTGCTCGCACGGCAGTGGGCCCTCGCCAAATTCTTTTTGCGGCAAGAATGTAGGCACAGATGGATTGTTTTTTTGCCATGTGTCGTCTGTGATTGCACGGGTAACGAAGGTCCGCAGAAACTCGTGGCATCAGCCCTGAACGCATGGGGCAAATGAACCCTACCATGGGCGAGAGAAGGCGGGAGCCGAGAAATGTGAATTGCTATACGCCCCATCTCGCGCTAGGAGTAATGCAATTGACTCCAGTCAGGTTGAATTCACAGAGAGCCAAATGGCGAATTGTCTTTCTCGACAGTAACGTTACCACTGCACCCAGGGCGGTGGATTCTGTCACTTGGTTGAGCCCGCTGCAAGGGGCGGTAACGACCTCATGCTGAAAATAAACGAGTGCAGGCCGATAACGGCCTGACCGCGTGTCACGGACGTTGAAGTTTTGAGTGGCTGGTCAACTGCTAGTTATTACAAGTCGCCCGGGGCCTCTAGGAGGTTTGGTGCCTGACGACAAATAATGATAAAGCCAAGGCGTATGTTTGCAGTGGAACAATGCTAATAACGTTGCAATTAGGCTGGATCTAATAAAGCATCTGCCAAGGCATTCTTCACACAAGGGCCAGTATAATGAAACGTTATCAGTCTGACTTTGGCATCCGATTAGGAGGCTGTTCTGTGCAAGGCTGCAGAGACTGGATTATCTGGTGAAAAGCTGCGGTGGGGATTGAAGATGTCGAAAAGGCCGGAGGGCGCTTGTCTATAATGTCAATAAATCCGGATTGCCACAGGTCGCCGATATTCGGAGCACGCCGAGGTGCGTAACTCCAGTTCGGGGTAAGAGATTGGTAAGTGACCATATACTGTCGTTACTGGGGTGAAAAGGATGGCGGATCAATTTCCGAGGCGACATCTTTCATATTTTAGTCTCATATGATGTGCCAAGTGACAATGGTTTCTGCGCCAGCATCTTATTTGTCAGGCCCAAGCTAACCGAGAGTTTCTCACACAATCGGGTGGTCTGAAGAGGCCTAGATGAGATTTGATTTCTTGACCGCAAGGAAACCTTGGCTTCCAATGTTGAGGTGACTGTCTCAAGCCTCGGCAGTGTTAGGCGATGCCTCCAAGAAGATAGATCCAGTTTATCGACACATACGACGATTCCAACAGCTCCTTCCTCTGTTGCCTTCGGTCACCCTAGCATGTACCGAGAAACAGCCCAGTCGTTTGTTGTCTTGTGCTTCAACATATTGTTTCACAGTGTTCAACAACTCCTGATTCTTAACTCTGCTTTTCGATGAGGAAACCCCGAGTGTACACAACGCAAAGCTGCTCTGAACATCAAGTTCAACCAACTGCCATATTTCAAACATTGTTTCGAGTAGCAAACGCATCCGCCAAAGCCCCGTCCTCTCCATTCATTCCCGACTACCTCGCCGGCCCAGAATCCGATGTGCCGGAATATGTCTGTTGCAGAGCTGCCGGCCCATCAACGGAGCCGTTCAACCCCAACGCTACCGCCGTAGACGCAGGGGAGTAGACGGGGCTATCCAGGCTCGGAAACTTGTCGACCCCGAGTCCGCTGCGCCAATCTTGTACACGGACGGCCGGGAGCGTGAAACCGGCAGCGATGGTGCCCAAAAAGGCCCATATCGTAGGGATGCGCGAAACCAGCGGGGCGGGTTCGCCCTTGCTGTCTGCACCGGGCGGCCACGGCTCCAACGACGCCGGGGCCACGCTGCCCACGAGCAACCACACGAAGACGCCGACGAAGCACGCAAGATTCGCAACGGTCCACGCGCGATTGACCTCGACGTTGCGCGCTTTTAGCGACCGGTACGCGGTCAGCAGCTCCGCAATGAGCAGTACGAACGCGATGATGTTGGCGGTCTGCGGGAGCGATTCGACAAAGGGCGACAGGAACAAAATCCCGGCAAAGGTGAACATGGTGCGGATGGACGCTATCGCAAAATAGCCGAGCACGGTTTGGTTGGCAGCGTGCCCTTGGCTCCAGCCGTCTACGACTGTTGGCGAGACGGGCCAGGACGACGACTGCGGCTGAGGTGGCCAGGCTGGTGGTGCAATTGTAGGCAATATCGATCGCCCGGACATGGTGATGGGATGATTTGATGTCGGTACCAAAAGTTGTTGTGCGTGCGAGTAAGTTTTGGTCGTGCTACTGAGGAAAACTGGAAACGGTGGGTAAAAAGAAGAACTGGCGATCCATGGGGATTTTTAAGCAGATCCTGGAACAGGCAGCCACACGTAAGCAGCGGCTGAATGCCATACGGTCCATACGAGGGCGGCGCAGTCGACCGGTCTGCCAAAATGCCACTCTATTGGCCGTCTAGACATTGCATCTTTGCCAGTGCTGCAGTTCCTAAATAAGCCCCTCTTTGTGGGGGCCATATCGACCAGAGCCAGACCTATAGCAAATAGAGAGTTTCAATGTCAAGACAAAAAGTGGAGCGGACATGAGTAGAGCCACACGCCAGTTGCGGCATCATCCGTCGTAGTCTCAAGGATCATGAATGACGACCGCACCGAGATGAATTGTGAAGTAGTCAAATGAAGCAATGCTCTGCTACCGGTGCCAGCGATTCAGCTTACACAAATTAACGCGTCTTCGTCAGCAAACCGGTACCTATCCACTGACGCACGCCCACCAGGGCGCCAAGGCTGGATGCTCCTTTTGTTCTCTGCTGGAGCAACCTGTCGACAAAAGCCAGCAGCACTATGAATCCGAGAGGCGGATGCGAATCTACCTCGAATGCCAGATTGATCTGTCCCAGAACTCGTACGGCGAGCGCCTCTCGCTGCCGGCTGGCCAGTCTTCCCGGCGCGATGAGTTTTCCCTCGAGGCTCGTCAACCTTTCGACGGCCAAGCACCAGCCCGAGCGTCTCTGGTGGATGTAATCATGTCCATATCCCATGGTTACTTCTCGACAATAGGCGGCAAAAACTACATCTTGACTGACAAGGTTCGGTTGAGTGAGCACAACTTGACCACGGTAGAGTTGAATCAGTTTGTAAATGTCGCAAGCAAGCAGTTGCAGGTCCAACTGAACAGGCCATGTAAGGCTTTGTAGTTTTTGTCTTTATGATAGGCTGCTCGAGAACTTCATATGCAACAAAAGTTCGAGCATCCACATTATGGCCGTGGTATTTACAAGACTAGCACATGGTCGGCTTTGCCATTACACACTCCTCTGAAATGGTGACCTCTACATCCTAGCTGCCGGATCGAAGGCCACTGGTTTACTACACAAGCAGAAACGCCACACCAGATTTTTGAGTTCCAATCTATCATGTCCATACAAATGATTAACATAAAAGCACGTGCGCATGGAACCTCCTTTCGGCGAGGGACCCATCAGTTTTTTTTTTTTTTAAAAAAAAAAAAGAAAAAAAAGTCTACTTGGCTCTTATTTGATCTATCAATAAACACAAGTTCGGAATGCCCGATTGAACTATGGAAAAAATATTACCCAGTTTGTTTGCATACCAAGCAGTCCAAGCTACAGTAGTATCTTCAATCCAACTCTTTTCAACAGGTTTTCCCCAACAGTTATTCATCCTATTCCCTTTTCCCCCTCGTTTTTGTTCTCCTTCCAACATACCTATACAACTATGCGCCATCCAGTATTTACCGCTTTTGTCTGTGCCGTTTGTGCCGTTCTCGCAGTTCCTGCTTGGGCCACTTTACATAGCGAGAATGCCCTCTCGACGGATGTGATAATCCCCAATCAACATCACGTAAGCCCAAGAACTAATTTGCTCCTGGTTTCAACATCTATTTCTTGTGGGGCCATCTGCATATTAGAAGATATCATCCTCGCAAGTCAAAGTTTTGTTCATGGCTCAAGACTAACCAAATCGCTACCAAGATTACTGGCAGAGATGTTACCGCTCATGGTCTATCACTTTTATCCAAGCGAGCCTCTGTTGCTAACACTTGTAATGATGTGCAAAGAGCAACGCTACTAACAGCCATGCATAGGTGAATTTATACCAGCCGTTTTGAGACACCATCTTGTAATTCTACTGACCAAGCCCTTGTCTTTTCCCAGCTGCATGGAATTGGCTCAGCTCGCCTACTACGCCGCTGGATACCAAGGCGAACGGGGTGCCAAGAGGCGCGAGTATTTCGGAACCGACAACCCTGCAGACATTGCAGTGATTCAACAAGTATATGCAAACGTTTACGAGGCGTGTAATCCAACAAAAAGAAAGACAATTGAGATCCATTGCGAAGACCTGGCGAATAGGTGTACGAATAAAAAGGGCAAGGCTCTTGGTTACTGCTATTCGCACAAATATGAGGAGAAAGTTGTGCTTTGTCCTCTCTTCTTCAAGCGGCCAGTCAGGGATGACGGCGCTGGTAAGACGAGATGGCAAATGCAGGATGTTCTTCTTCTACACGAGATGACTCATCTTGCCTCCAGTAAGTGAATCCTTGGGCAGATTACGAACAACTCCCATCTTGGTCAACAGTCGGGTCCGGAATGCTTACCAGTTGCCTTGAAAACGATAGTCAAACTGACTGCGGACTATGGCTTTCATGATCATGAAGATCTCAGGAAGTAAGTGTCACAATCGTAGGGCGAGTTCACAGCCTTCTAATGTTAACCGTTTCAACGTCAACTACAGGCTGAGTAGGAAGCAGAAGCTCAACCACGCCAACACTTATGCCTATTTCGCTCACTGTGTCAGGGCAGGCTGTTAAAATTACAAATCGCGGGGACATCCTATCGACGTAGCAGGGGTTGATAGCCGGGTGGTGAAATGGGCTCAAGGGGCACCGGCCAAGCCGAACGAGACTTTTACTCACTTGGCATTGGTTAGATTGATTTCGTGGATTGCTAAATTTGTGTTTTAACTTTTCAGCAAGGAGGAATTGCAAAATTATCTGGGTATCCTTGGCTTGGAACGCAACTCACATGGATTTCTGACAGCCTTGCGGGTGGGAGTAGTCTGTGTTTGTTTTTAAACTTGGTTAACGTTGGGCTCCACATCTCCGACCCCCCTAAAGTCCGGCCCCCTTGAAAAATGTAACGACGAAATACCCCTTTTATAAACCGATTTAAATGTAAAACTATCAACGCACAATAATACAATCATTGTCAGGCTCTCCCGGTTCGCTAACCTCTTCTCCATCGTTCAAAGCTTCTAAACAGTCCCTATTATTTTCCTGTGCTTCATAAACGTTTTTTTTGCTGACCAAAAGCTCGTTGGGATCCGGAATTACCCTTTTCCTTTTGACCGGCCGTACCGCCTCCAATTTTGCGTTTAACAAACTGATTTTTTGCTGAGCTTCAGCCAATAAGATATCCTTGGTTTCGAAGCTTTTTTGGACTTTTGCAAACAAAAGCCGTGAAGTGGCGTTACTTTTTTCGGACCGGGAAATTTCCTGTAGTTGAAGTCGAATATCTCGGGTCGTTTTAGGGGTTTTCCAAATAAGTAAAGACTGGTCGTTAATTTTTTGGGTTGGGCTTTCCGGTGTTTTATCCCTTTGGAAGCCGTTATTTTTACCTTTTTCGACGTTGGCGTTGCTATTTTCTAACAAAAAAGGGTTTAAAAGTGGTTTTGCCAAGTTCACCGGCCATAACCCCGTCGTACGCCAACCAGATTGAATGGTTTTTGCTATAAATGCTTTTGATCTGGCTTTTCGATAGCAAAGTAGAAAGTTTCGTTTCCCAACAACCGTTGAACAGCAAAACTGGTTTACAAATCCCAGGTGACGTCGATAAGCTTCCTTTAACGGCCCAAAAACCGATAAATCCAACGGTTGAAGAACGTGTGACGAATGAGGGGGTAAATATAGGAGTTGAATATTGTTTTGCAAGCAAAGAAGCATAAATTCGTCCGTTATATGTGATCCATGGCCATCCAGAACTAATAACCGCTTTTCAGGGGTTAAAGGTTGGGTATACGGAATAAACACCTTTTTTAACCATTCGATACCTGTTTCATTATTTGTCCACCCGTTTTCGGTTGCATGAAATTGCCAGGTATCGAAAGGACTTAAATCAGCTGGAAACCATTGTTGCTGTACGTTTTTCCCCTTAAATATAACGAGGGGAGGTATAACAGCCCCCGTAGCTGATACACATTCGATTATGCTCGTCCAACCCCGCGTTCCAGGCTCTTTTCGCTGTAATGGCCGGATTTTATTACGCCCTAACACCAGGCCATTAGATCCTTTGCCTTCCATTATACCTGTTTCGTCCATATTCCAACGGTTGGCCGGTTTTATAGTATCGACAACGGGATTTTTCAAATAGGACCACCAAGATTTAATTACCTCGGTTGTAGCCCCATTAACCCGGGCATTTTCTATTCGCCGGGGTCTTTGGGTTTTCAAAATTGGATATCGGGCTATAAAACGGCTAACCCAATGTTTCCCAAGGCTTTTTCTTTCTCCGGCGGCCTGAAGAATTCGTTCCGCAAAATAGCGTAGTTCTTGATGCGTTGGCGGAAGGCCTAACGCGGCCTGCGCAAGTACCCAATCTGCCAAATAGGTTTCCTGCTCCTGTGAAAGCCTTTGACAAAATCTTTTCGCTTGTTGAATTGACTGGGCCCCCTTTAAACGATCGTGAAGGGTACTCCGAGGAATACCCCATTTTTGCGAGGTTTTGTGAACTGATTTGCCATTTCTTATGTCAGAAATGGCAGCAAGAAGCTGATTTTCAGTGTACTGTTTCATTGGAAAGTTTGGAGCAAGAATCTTCAAAAATCAAGTTCTAAAGTGAAAAATTCGTCTAGATATTTATAAAATAAAACAAAGGGTTGATGTGGCTGAGTAGATATTTTTAGGGGCCGGACTTTAGGGGGGTCGGAGATGTGGAGCCCAACGTTAAAATTTAGAAAACTAATGACAGTGTCGGTCGGATAAAGACACGAGACCGTACCAAAATCACCACTTGCAAACCCGTTTTCTCTTTGTTTCTTTTTGAGATCAAATGTTCTGCTGGTAATAACAAGTGGCTGATCAATCTGTATTATCCTGTTTCCTTGTGCTCATTGAGATAAAGAACGCTGTTGATTTTGAATATCAATGGATCCCTGGGAGCTGTGCACCGTCGGTAAGCACGATCGGGAGCTCTGTTTGCATAAGATTTTGCGACTCGTCTCCATGGATATTCCCGCATCGTTTCGGTGCACTGGGATCCGCAATTCTGACCCCTGATTCGTCACATATCTCCGGGAAATGCGACTGCTTGGTGGGATGCTTTTAACACAAGCACCATTCTCTTGCCGTTAAATATAGTTCATCAACATTGTTTGGAGAAAGGGTACAAGGCGAAAGCAGATTGACGCTCGCTGCAACGGCGACTTTGGAAGCTCCTGAGCGGAGGGCCTGGACAGCCTGGTGGATGGCAACGAGCGACGAAGCGCATGCCGTATCTATCGTCATGCTCGCGCCGCCAGTCAAATAGAGATTCGTTCCCGCTTCTCTTGCCGTACCGGTTTATCAAGTCCGCTTTTTTGGAATAGGACCGTGTTTGGATAAAAGACGAGGGAAATACCTGATGGGGCTTCTCGATTCATGTACAAATACAGGGTAACTTTGAGTATTTTTTGAGTATACAACCCCTGGTATACACATCCGGGAGATGTGCGCATATGATTACCATTCACTTGCGGTACTCCAGAAGATCTTTCAAACCTTACCACACCCCAGGCAGTCGTAGCTTTGACATGCAACTATTTTATTCAACTTTGGTCAACGTTACTATAATCATCCTTGGCCCACATCCTCTATGTTATCTGAGGCTTTTTCATCAGCTACCTTTGTGGACCTGGCGATCATACACTCAAGGGAATCCCTGAACCAGTCGTGCAGCTGACGGGCTGGCCCGCTAAACTACTTTTTCTAAGAGGGCCCACAACGAACAGCGCCCGAGTACTCGAAGATGCTTTTTCAAACCCAGAATGCCACGTACAGAAGAGAAACGGTGCGTCTATAAACACCCGGAATTGTTCTTGACACTTGTATTTATGCAGCAATGTCATCGTAAGACCTGCACAAATCGCACGGTCACATCCGAACTCCACTAGTCATAGGGTGACAGTTTGACTGGAGACTGCAACGGAGATCTGAAAATGCCTTCCTCTGCTGACAAGTCATTCCCCATTTCGGGAATTATTCGAAATAGTAATTTTAACTTGCATCCTTCTTCAAATCAAGATTTGAATTAAATGCGAGTATCTTTGTATGTTAAAATCTATAAATAGGCTTAAAGAAATTATCCTAAAAAGTTTTGGAAAGCATGTCAAAGAGTTTTATTACTTTCAAGATTGTTAATGTACAGGATAATGCGCAAATACATCGGGATGGGCCGGACCAGGGTACCAATGTTACTATTTATATAATAATTGTTAAATATGCTCCCTGGAGACAATCACCATATAAGGTTGGAAACCGAAGAAAACAAAATATATCTTTGAGGATAATATATATAATGATATGGAATTCCCTCTCTTATTGACACAGGTGCTTTAACTCAATGGCTAAGCTTCACCAAGCTTTATTCCTTGTTATCGAATAATTTTATAAGTTCTTTTCAAGCAGATATTATCACAATGCAAGCTCTTATAAAGGCCTTTCTTATCAATGTTGGCATTGCTCTAACCGCTTCGGCCATTTGCCCAAACTACCCTCCCAGTTGCGCCCTTCTCGCGGAAGGTGCAGGTCCGACACATCCCTCGAACAGTCTTGTATCGAAAAAACCCACCATCTTTGCCCGGGGAAACAAAGATGTTTTATTTTTCTCTGTCGACCTGCCCCCGCAAATGGTTATCGACACTCTCGAAAACACGTTCAAAAATAGCGCGCCAGAAATTGCCCGAGTATACAAAAACCTCAAGCAGCAAGGACGAGTTTATCGGAACTTTCATGTCACGTTGATGCACAAGTCGGATGCGAATGCAAGTCCGGCAAATATGCAGCTTTGGTCGACTTACACGCAAATGGTTAGAGCACAAAGCAACACAAAGGCGGAGGGTACTTCAAGTCGGCTTTTGGGTATTTGTGATGTGCGGCTCAAACGAATTGTGTTTAACGATAGAGTTATGGCGATAGTCGTAACGTTGAACGACTGGAACAACCAATGGAAATCGACGAATGCGATTCCGCATATCACAATCGGAACTAGGGATCGGTCGGTACCGCCGAAAGAAAGCAATACTTTGTTACATCTTTGGGCTGAGGGGGAGTATAATCACCAGCAGGATACTATTCGTGAAATAGCTATTCCAACTTCACCTGTAATTGAAGGTGAAGTAAAAGCCATTTTCGAGAAAGTTTAAGATATATTTTAGGTTAATCAAAACTTGATGTGGTATTAAATACGTGTCTTTCCTGTCCCCTCCTGGGCTCTGAGTAGCAACCTAAAAGTCTTTCTCTTGCCACCAAGCGTGTCCGCCCTGAGATAGGTCCCCAGCAGGGGTGGAAACCCTGCAGCCTCGGCCTTTTCAATCCATTCGTCATCCCCAAGGACAGGCAAGGACCCGGTCTGGCCCAGGCTCCGCTTGCAGTAGGTCCCCAGGTCGCTCAAATCGACAGTCAGATGGGCGTCGGCACTGCAGTGGTTCCGGTACCGAATGCCGCCCGCAGCAGCCTCGGCACCGAGAGACGCGTCGACCATGGCCCGCGCGACCTCCTCGACCGGCACAAACTGTATGCGGCCCCCGTAGCCCTCGAGCGTCGGCACCGCGCCCACCGCGAGCGAGTACCTGACCACGCTGGACACAATGTCGAGCTCGGGCGCTCCGGGCCCGACCAGCGCCGCGGTGCGGTGCACCGTGGCCGCCAGCAGCCCCTCGGACGCCGCGGCCACGCGCTCCAGGAACAGCTCGCCCGCCCACTTGGTCAGCAGGTAGCCCTCGTCGACGTGCGGCGGCGGGTGGCGGCCCAGCGGCTCCTCGCGCAGGTCGCGGCCGGCAAAGGTCGCCACGCCGGCCGTGGACACGAGGTGCATGTGCGCGGGCCGGCGGCGCGGGGAGTGCTGCGGCGGGGCGATGGTGCGGTGGATCAGGGATAGGCGCGTGAGGGTCTTTAGGGCGTCGAGGTTGGCGGCGCGCAGGGTGGTGTAGGATTTGAGAAAGGAGGTGTCGGCGGCGTTGTGGATGATGACGTCGGCGGTGGAGAATACGGCCCTGGCCATGGCGGGGTCGGCGATGCCGAGATGCGGCTGGGAGAGATCGCCCGGGTGGATGATGAGATTCTTGCCGGCGGCGCGGGCGGCTTCTTGGTGCGCGGCTAGCCTCTCGGGGCGACTGCGCACGGCTATGCAGTGTATCGCTGCGACGGCGGGGTGCTGTATCAGGTTTTGGACCAGGTGCCGGCCGAGAAACCCCGCCGCACCCGTCAGCGCCACCACCACGCCTCCCTGCTGGGTGCCGATCCCTGGGACGCTGTCGGCAGGGGACACTTTTGTCACATGAAGCGCGAGGTCAAGCTCGGGCAGCGGTTGGGTCTCGGCTTCCCAATCGATTCGGTCCCCGGACAGGCCGTTCCCGTCTTGATCGAGCAGCAACTGGGACATTTGCGCCAGTGTAGTGTTGTGGAAAAGCTCGCGAAGAGGAAGGTCGACCCCGTGCTCCAGCCTGATGCTCCTCTGCACGCGGGTCAGGAGGATCGAGTTGCCGCCCATCTGGAAGAAATCGTCGTCGGGTTCCATGGGTCCGGGCTGTTCGGAGCCCGTGGGAGACAAGCCCAAGGCTTCCCGCCATATCCTGCTCATCAGCTCGAGTGGCTGCTTGTCACCATTGGAGACATGTGCCGCCTGTGGCGACGACGACTCCCACTCGGCAGCATTTGACTCGTGCACCTTCATGGAGCCCAGCTGCACCGGCCACAAGGCTATGGCTGCACGGTCCTGTTTGCCGTTGGGGGTAAGCGGGATGGAGTCGACGGGAACGACGACGGCTGGGCGCATGTAGTCGGGCAGGGGAAGATTCTCCGCGATAGACCGCAGCCGCTCATCAGTGTCAGTGGTCGCGGTGGATGCATCGGTGACGGCGTGGGCGACGAGGACCTTGGAGGTGGAATCGTCGGCGAGCGAACCTGCGGCAAGTGGCTGGCCATCTGTGCTCCGGACGCCCACGACGACGTCGACGACAAAACCTTGTGCCATCTCCATGTCCATCATGGCCGCCTCCACATGACGAAGGTCCAACCTCATGCCGCGCAGTTTGATCTGCGTGTCCCCCGAGATGCGGCCCAGCGAAAAAAAGAGCCCCTCTTCCGTCATGTAGCCGTAGTCGCCGCTCGGGTGGACCTTGTCCCAGCCCCGGGCCAGGTGCACCTCTGCGGGGTGCGAGTCGGGGAGAAATCGTGGGTCTGTGACTGTCGGCTCCGAACTGACATAGCCCAGCGCGACGCCGCACCCCCCAATCACAACCTGTCCCGGCATGCCAGGTGGAAGCACGTGGCCGTTTACGTCCTCCACGCGGACGGCGTAATTGGGCATCGTGCTCCCAATCGGCACAGGCCAGAGCCGCTCCACATCCTCCATCGTCCTGGCCTGCCCAAGCGGGATCTCATGCGACAGCGGCATCCAGGTCTCGGAAGGTCCGTAGGCGTTGATGACTCTCAGGGATGGCTTTCCGTGTTGGTGAACCTGTCGGAGAAAGGCGGCGGGGATGGGTTCACCGACGGCCACGTGCCAGCCCCAGTCGGAGGAGGCGAGCTCGCCGAGATGGTCGCCTTGCAGCCAGGCCATGGTCTCGCTGGGGGTTGCGACCGTGCAGTTGATGCCATTCTGGACGATGATGCGCGCCAGGGCCCTCGGGTCACCCCGTACGTCGCGGGAAGCGATGACTGCCTGGCCCTTGCAGGCGAGGCCGAGCAGTACGGTGAACCAAGAGACGTCGAAGCCGAGGGAGCAGTGCTGGAGGACTGTAAGAGGTTTAGACTTGAGTTCCGGCCACCTTTGAATCATGCCCTCGATCCCGTTCACAACGATGCGATGAGGGATGGATATACCCTGATTTAGAGACAGGTAATTAGCTTCCAGGCAAGCTGCGACTAGTTCCAGAGAGAGAGAAACAAAAAAAGAAAGAAAAAAAAAAAAAAAAACTCACCTTGGGCTCGCCCGTTGTGCCGCTGGTATACAGCAGCATGGCCTCGTCGCTGCTTTCGATGTCGAGGCCGGACACGTCGGGAAGCGCAGCGGCCCCCAACAACGGAAAATGGTGCAGCGTCGAGATGTCGACGACGCCGTCATTGGGATCACGTCCCAGCCTGGCGACAAGCGCAGCCGTTTCGGAGTGCACCACCAGTGCAGCCAGCTTGGAGGCCTTTGCGATCCGAGCCAGCCGCGGCAGCCCCTGCGCGAGGTCCAACGGCACATATGACGCTCCGGCGCGCCAGACCCCCAGCATGGTGACGACCCAGTCCACCGTCGGCTCCTGGAACATCCCTACCCTTGCTCCGGGGCTGACGCCAAGCCGGCGAAGCTCTCGGCAGAGGGCAATCGATTTACGTGTCATGTCTGCCCACGAAAGCGAGCTTTTGCTCATGTCGCCAAGTGCGACGGTATCCTGCAGAGATTGGGCTGCCAGATCAAGCGAGGGCAGAATTGATTGGTGCTTCAGATGCAAGATTTGACCTGTTTGGGGATGGAACATGCCCATGGTTCAGTGTTAGCAACCAACCGCTACGACGCTACAATGCGGCAAACATGCAATCGGATATTAGTGCGACGTTTTTTGACTTACCTCGGCCCAATCTCAACGCAGCTTCGGCTTGATCAGCAGTCACCATTCGTGCATCTCCAACAGCAGTCTTGCTGTTGGCCTGGGAAAACGAGTCGAGCAGTGTCGAGTACAGGTCCAAGAGCCTCGCCGACTCTTCCGACGTGTAGAGTCCATCCTGGGCGTGGAGTTGCAGCAAGGCATCTCCCGCCGGCGTGTCGATGACGTCGAGCATGATGTCGTAGGGCGTCTTGCTGAGCAGATACCTCGAGCCCTGCACCGTCCCCTTGCCCTCGGGGAGCGGCAGCGTCTCCGTGACCCTCTTGTAGTCGATAAACACCTGGAACAAGGGGCTGCAGCTGGGGTTCTTTGGTGCGCCGGTCTGCTCCGTGATGAGCTCGATGGGCACGGATGCGTTGCTTATAGCCTCGAGGACCACGTCGCGGGTTTGGCAAAGAAGCATGTAGATGGTGTGGTCCCTTGGCGGGGAACCGAGAAACAGCGGCACCATGTTGAGAAAGTTGCCGACTGCTCCGTCTGCGCCGGGGAGATGCAGGCTGCCGCGGTTGCCGTCGGCCATGCCCACGGTGACGCGCTGGACTTGGGCGAGTCTCGTAATCAGAACCTGCAGCACCGTGGTGTAGACGTGGAACGGCGTCACGCCGACATGACGGCAGAGGGACCGCAGGCGCTGAGCGGTGGCTGCCGAAATGCGTCTTGATCGGACTTGTGCTCTGTATGCAATGCGATCCGGCCGAGCTCGGGTCGTGCTGGACGGCGACAGGTGGAGGATGGGCAGAGGCTCGTGCAAGGTTGGGTTTTCGGCAGATAAACGTCTCCAAAAGGCCAACTCCCTGGCCCACTTTCCACTCCGCAGCTGATCCTGCTCGTAAAGGGCCAGGTCTGACTGCTGGAGAGTACGAGGTTCAAGAACAGTCCCGGCGTACAGCTGAAGCAGCTCGCTCATCAAGATGGCCATGCTGAAAGAATCCATGTTTATGTGATGGTACCCAATGAGGAGATGATGGACTTGTCCCGAGGGAAGGGACGCCAGGACCATCTTGACCAACTCTCCCGTCTCGAGGTTGAACTGTGCGTGGTGCAGCTCATGATACAGCCTGTCGACCTCGTCCAGGCTCTGCACCTCCCTGGTCTCGAGCTGCAGCGGACTCTGCATCAGGACGACCTGGTGAGGAAGATCCGAATCCCGGCCCGTGCTCACAAACGCTGTGCGCAACGCCTCGTGCCTCATCCCCAACGATTGAACGGCACGAGCGAGGGCGGCAGTATCCAGCTCGGCTTTGATTTCCATGTCGTTGACGACGTTGCAGACCGTGGGGGTTGGGCCGAGATTGTTCATGAGCCAGAACCGCGACTGGCCGTATGACATGGCAACCGTCTTTTCAAACGGGGCTGATGCAGGGGACTGCTCAGACGACGACGATCCGGTCCTTGACGAGCTTTGGCCAATTCTGTCTTGTTCTGTAGTATTAGTAGTAGTAGTAGTAGAAGTAGTGGTAGTAGAAGTAGTAGTAGTAGAAGTAGTAGTAGCAGTAGTGGTAGTGATTTCGGCTACCAAGGAGGGCGAATCTGACCCTTTTGTAGGCTGTTGTTGCTGTTGTTGCTGCTGCTGCTTAGGCTCCTCAAGCGCGGATCCTGGGACCGAGCCTCGGTTGGAGTCCTTTTCAAGAGAAGGCGTCAGCTTCGCCGGAAGAGCTGCCAAGATGAAACCAACCATGTCGGCAAGGTTTGTGTCGGCGAGGATTTTGAAGACGGGAATGTCCACTCCAAACTCTCTAAAGACCCAGGTACGCAGCTCCACCGCCACCAGAGAGTCAACCCCCAAGCTAGACGTGCTCCGCCTCGAAAAGGCATCCACGTCACCGGCAACCTCTTGGCCAACCTGCAGCATGTACACCATCTTTTTGAACATGGCCGCCGACACCACGCGCGAGAGCTCGCCCGGGGTCCTGGAGCGCTTGAGCAGGTCGCGCGTCTTTTCGGCTTTTGTTTCCGACACGGGATCCTGCGCCTTCCTGCTGGCGATGGCCCGGCTCTTGGCTATCATGTGCGAGAAGCGCGGGTTCGTGACCCAGTCGGGCTGGAACTCGGCCGTGGGCGGCGGCACGTTGAGGCCCGTGATGACTTCGCTGCTGCTGCTGCTGCTGCCGCCGTACGCCAGCCCCGGCCGCCCCGCCAGGATGCCGTGGGCAAACGCCATGCAGAAATCCCGCTCCGACATCTTGGAGAAGCCGGCACCGACCATCTGTCTGAGCGTCTGCTCCTTGACCTCGCGCGCCATGTAGCCCGTGCCCATGACGGCGCCAATGTCCACCACGCTGGCCGCCAGGCCCCGTGCCCGGCGCTGCTTGGCCAGCCCGACGAGGAACATGTTGGCGGCGTCGTAGTTTGCCTGGCCGCGGTTGCCCAGCACGCAAGACAGCGACGACACGAGCATGAAGAAGTCGAGCGGCGCCGACTCGAAAATCTGGTCCAGCAGGGTGCTGCCCACCACCTTGGGCCGCAGGACGCGCACCATCTGGTCGTGCGTCATGTTGTCGAGCGACACGTCGGCGAGCACCATGGCGCCGTTGGCGACGCCCGCAATGGGCGGCCAGTCGGGGGATTCCTGCAGGTCCTTGACGAGCTTCTCCAGGGCCGTCTTGTCCGTGATGTCGTTGGCCACGCCCTCGATCCTGACCCCTCGCCCGGCGTAGCTGGCCACCAATTCTGATTGCACTCCAGGGTTGCGGCTGGTCAGCACAATGTGCCTGGCCCCCTGGCCCACCATGTATTCCGCCAGTGACGATCCGAGGCCACCTTTGCCGCCCAGGCCGAGCAGCAAGTATGTTCGGTCGCCCCTGAGCAGGGGCTCAACGCCATCGAGCGGCCGGGCCGTGGTTGTCAGGGGGCTGCGCCATGCCGCGGACCAGTCGATCACAGAGAGCCCGTTGGGGGTCGACTTTGCGCTCCTCTGTACGTATTCCTGCGGCGAAACGAAATGCACTGACTCGTGGCTGCGGGACGGCGTGATCTTTTGGGCGTTGATCACGGCATCATGGAAAATCGAAATCAGGCGTGACTGCGATGCGGGCCCCGACTTAATCTCGGGGACAGGCCGCGAGACGTGGGCATCTCGGACAAGATCGGCCACCAGCGTCGTCCTCACTCGAGCCAGCTCGGGCAGGGACCCCCGGAGAGCCCTGGCAAGAGGCTGTGCATCCGAATTTCTGGCAGCCGGATCGCAGCAAATGACGATCCCCAAGACCTTTGCGAACCCAGACAGCCGGAGAGCTTGCCTAATGGCCGGACGGCTGGCGTTGGCGTCGAAAAATGCAAAATCCTCGGGTGCCAATGCTGCCTTTTCCGGGGAGGTGGTGACGCATGTGATGGTCCATGAAGCTGACGCCGCGGCCTTGGTGAAAAGAAGCCTAGCAAGGGCGACATGTGGCTCCAAGACCAGGAAAACTCCTTGAGATCTTGGTTCATAGCCGTGTTTGATGGGCTGACAGTCATGTTCCACCTCGCTTGTGATCAGCGACGCCAGGATAAGAGCTGCCATGTCGCCCAAAAGGACCGGGAGATTGGCCTCTGCAGAAACAGACATGGGCTTGGAAAGCGCAGTGATGACTGATCCCACACGGTCGGACAGGATTATTTGGACGCTCCTCTGAGCACTGGTCTCGGCCGAAATGGGTGGAACTGGAAACCCAGCGCTCACATTCCATGTGCGGCCTCCAGGTCGAAGCGCCAAAGGAACCGAGTACAGCGGCTTTATCCCGCGGGCGGCTGCATACCCAACGCTACTGCTGTGAGTCAAGCCCTGCGGCCGCGGGAGGGGGATTCGGGACACGAGCTCTGCGCCATCCTCGTCCCACTCGTCGTAAACCTCGTAGTCGCCAGACGGGTCGGCGGGTTCCGATACGACGCGCCTGGCAGAATTGTATGCGTGGTTGAAGTGGCGATGCGGCTGGATCCGCGACACCAGGACGCGGCCGTGCTCGTCGACGGCAATCTCCGACTCTTGGCTGTGGAGCAGGTTCGTGCCCTGCTTCTTGAATGCAGACTGCACGACGAGGCGCAAGAGATGATCCGACACCTCTCCGGCGTCGGGCGACGCGGTGGCAAAGTCGATGAACTGCATCGCCACCTGTCGATATTCCATAATCAGTGCTCGGCCCAGGCCGATCGAGGCGACCGCGTAGGGGCGTTGGCCGTCGCGAGCCCCGTGCGTCAGCCAGAGGAGGTGCTTGGGGGATAGTCTTAGCAATTCCTTGAGGCCCTGGAAAGCATCCTGGCTGATGTCTTGAAGCAAAGGTTGCTGGTCGAGGTCAGCCAGGTAAAGCACCGTCAAGTCCTTTTCCTGAGCGCCCTCGTGCAAACAAGACTGTCGTCGTTGTGTCTGCTCACGCACAAACCCACCGAACCCGCCATTGACCACCATCTGAGACGCCGAAAACGGCCGCAGCATCCCACGCAGCTCGCCGGCGAGAGCCACGTTCTTTGCTGATGACCCAGCCACGATGAGCAGATTGGGCATCCTGGCCAACGAATCCCGTGTCAACAGCACTTCTTTGCATGGCTCCAGAAGCATCCGCACGTCACTGTTGACCGCCCGGGAGACCAGGATCCCATATGGCCAGGCCAGGAGGTCGAGCTGGGGCGTCTGGTCCTCGACGCCCGTGAAGCCGGTGAGCTCGAGCAGGCGATGCCACTCGTCGAATCCGACACAAGGCGACCAGGGCCGGCCGGTGTCGGCGCCGAGCCACCAACCCTCCAGCCCGCCCATGGTCAGGCCGAGCCTCAGGGTGTCGTTGCTGGTCATCTCGAGCAGCACCAGGTAGCCGCCGGGCCGGAGGAGGCGCCGGCAGTTGCGCAGCGTGTTCTCGAGGTCCGCCGTGGCGTGCAGCACAAACGAGGCCAGCACCACGTCGTACGAGTGCTCCTGGAACCCTTGCTCCCGGACGGGGTCGCGCTCAATGTCGAGGGCGCGGAAGCTCATGCGCCCGCTCCCCACGAAGCTGGAAAAGACCGACTTGGCCTTTTCAAAGAAGCCGGACGATATGTCGGTAAAGGTGTAGTGCCCGAAGCGGTCGGGGATGCGCTTGAGGATGCGCTTGGTGGCGCCGCCGGTGCCGGCGCCGATCTCGAGGATGGACGCTTCGGGGTGCACAAAGGTGATTTGCTCAATGACCCTGGAGAGGAATTCGGAAAAGGGCTTGACGCCGAGGGTTTCTTCGTATGATCTGTTCAGCATGCCGTCGTGCATCATGTGTTGGAGAATGACAGTTTCGCCTCTGACGGCGGCGCCAAGGTTCTCTCCGACGGCGCGCATCAACTGCACGTCGATGACATGCGCGTGTCGGTCCATCAGATCCGTTATGATTTCGTACGTGTCTTGGGCGTGCTCGACCTTGACGTACGGCTGGCGGCCCGCCGCAACCTCTCTGCTCACGCGGCGGGCGTACTTGATCAGCTTTTGATGGTGCCACTGTGCTTTTGCCTCTTGTTCGGGCGTGATCTCTTCTGCCAAACGCCCGAGGTAAAAGTGGGCAATGCGCTCCAGCAGCCAGCCGAGCCTGGTCTCCTCCTCCGTGGCCCGCGCGATGGTATTGTTGTCCGGGAGGAACATGGAAGCTGCGCAATCGGTGGAAATGCCTCCCTCCACGGGCTCGAGAAACATGTCGACATCGTCGTCTGCAGCCGCCATGGCCAGCGGGGCCAGACGAACGCCCTCGGCTCGGACGAGGCCCACGCTGCCGTCCGACGTGAAGATACCCACGTCGCCTCCGATGCCTTTTTGGGGCTGGCCCGAAAAGCTCGGGTCTTGGGTGATGGTTGCTTTGATGGAGTAGGCGCTGGTTGAATTGCTCGCTCGGACCTTGTCCACGTCGATAAGCATCCTGTCCACGGCTATAGGGACGTGCAGGGACCAAAGACGGCCGTCGCCTGGAGATGAATATGCGAGGAGTATGGCCTGGAACAGCGCGTCCAAAGGCCCAGGGTGTAGCAAAAAGTCTTTTTCTGATCGGTGCAACAGGCCGGGCAGAGGGAGTTGCAGGGACGATTGAGCGTATCCCAGCTTTCGTCTTGCCGATGTGAGGGTCCTGAACGAGTCGGTGTATTGGTAGCCGATTTGATCCAGCTCTTGGTAAAAGCCCTCGTGTCCCACCTGAACGAGCAGCGCCGGGGGCTGTTTTTGAGGCAACAACAGAGGCCAAGCTTGCCCCCCTGGGTCAAGCATGGTAATCAACATGGAGCCGCTGAAGTTCATGGCAGCATCGGTGGAGGCGCTGCCAAAGACACTAGACCTGACGCGAAATCTTGCATCCAGGACGGCCTTCTCGTCGACCCGGTCGTCGTTGATGGTCAAGGTTGTGTATACCTCTACACCTCCCGAAGCCGAATCGTCGTCAAAAGCGATGGCTTTGCCAATCCAAACATGTCTAAATTCAATCGCCCTGACCTCTCTACCCATCTCTCCAGCAACATGCAGAGCTGCATCGATAGCCCCGGCCATGTATGCAGCCGCGGGATAGACGACCTGGCCCTGTAGACGGTGGCCACGGAGCCAAGGGAGGTCCGCCAAACGTACGAGGTTATGCCAGGCCAAGTCGGTTGCGGAGGAATCGGGGGAGAGGGTACCTAGGAGAGGGTGTGCTGGCTTTGATCGCGTCCGCAGAGCTCTCGACCTTCGAGACTCGTGCCAAAAGGTCCGGGAGTGGTCCCAGGGATAGCTTGGTAGGTTTCGTGCTGGTATCAACCGTCGGCCGCCGAGATGTTCTAGCTGGTAAACTGTACTTTGGAATCGACCCACGTCGGCGCTATTGATTGCGCCGTTGGCCAGCAGCGTTCCGACACACCGCATCAGGCAGAGGCTGTCGTCCTGGTTTCTCGTGAGGACGTCGGTATAGGGTATTTGGGTGCGCTCCGCAGTGCTGTTGCCGCCTTGCGTGCGGGACAAGGACCCCAGGATGTCCTCGAGTGGTCCCCGTAGGGCGCCATGCGGCCCGAGACCAATGGCTGTGGTGAATGGCTGCGCTGCTGCCGATGCGTCGGCCGTCACGGCGGACTCCACCGCTCCAGCAAAGAGGACCGTCTGCGCCATGTTTGCAGCCCAGTACTCGCAGTCCACCGCCGTCATCACCCTCTGCCCAGCACCATCGCGGTGCACCGACGAATACCAGATAGTCTCCTGGTTGCTGTGAGGCCTGGGTCGCACTGCACCAACGCCCGCCCTTTGCAGGGACGCCACATAGGGAGCTAAACAGGGCCGCATGTGGTGCGAGTGATATGCCTGATCGACCCGCAGCAGCCGCGCAAATTTGCCGTCCGAGGTGAGCAGTTCCTTGGCTTCCAGGATGGCATCCTCGTCGCCCGACAACGTAACACTGGCTGGCGAGTTGTGCGCAGCCACGGCGATCCGGCCCTGGAACTGCTCCAAGCCCACCACGGCCAGGGCCTCGGCGTAGCTTATGCCGGCCGCCATCATAGATCCGCCTTTGCTGTTCTTACTTTTACCCGCCAGCCGAGGGCTGTGCAGGCCACGGTAGTACGCCACGACCATTGCGTCACGGGCCGACAGGAGGCCCGCCGCATATGCCGCCGCAATCTCCCCGGAGCTGTGGCCCACAACGGCGGAAAACCTGATGCCGGCGGCGGCGAGGAGGTCTATCTGGATAATCTGGAGCGCCGTGCACAAGGGCTGGGAAAACTGCGCCAGGTCCAGATTCGACCCTTGGACTTTGCCTAGTTCGTCACGCAGCGACCACGACGGCGCATCTTGGCTTGCAAGATCTTGAAGGTGGCCCTCCAGTTCCACCACTCTCTGCTGTACAAAAGGGATATCGCCGATAATCTGTCTTGCCATGCCCGGCCATTGTGCTCCTTGGCCCGCGAAAACACCCAGTATGCGCGGTGCCCGGGATCCAACGTTTTTGCCTTCGGGTGCAGTGGCCGTCGGTTGCCAATCCGGGTCGCTGATCGTGTCACGAATCTTGCTTGCCAAGTCCTCGAGCCCGCGCGCTGCAAACACTGCTCTGCACGACAGGGCGGATCGTCTGGAGTTGAGTGTAAATGCAAGGTCGTGGGCGGTTAGATCCTGTGGTCTCTGCTGTGGGGAGAGGAAATCGCCGAAAAGGGCCAGCATCCGTTTGAGTGAAGCCTTTGTGGCCGCCGAAAACACAAAAGGCAGCGGCACGGATTTTTGAGCACATTTTGTGCCTTGGGCTTGAGGTAACTGATAACTCTCGAGAATGGCGTGTGAATTCTTCGGGCGTCGCGTGTTAGTCCAGACTGTAATCGACTGTATGCAATCGAGGTCTAACTAAGCAAAAAAATCAAAATCAAGGAATTGCCACTTGCCGTTCCGCCAAACCCAAAAGAGTTCACACTGGCACGTCTGGGAGACGCTCCCGTGGCGGGCCAAGGAACCGGCTTCCCCACCGGCACTTGCAGCCCGTGATACAGCGGCTCGATGGCGGGGTTGAGCCTTTCGAAGAGCAGGTTCGGCGGGATGAGGCCATTCTGGAGGGCCAGCGAGGCCTTGATGATGCCAGCTATGCCGGCGGTTGCTTCGGTGTGGCCTATTACGGTTTTGATCGAGCCGACGTATAGCGGCGGACGGCCGGGGCTTTCGTCGACGACTATATGCTTCCCCAGCGCCTCGTGCACGGCTCGCGCCTCGAGCGGGTCGCCGGTCGGGGTCCCGGTCCCGTGGCACTCGAAAAATTGTGGCCGGTCTGAACGCTTGGCCAGGTCTAGCCCAGCTCGCCTGTACGTATCCCGTATCAAAGCGATTTGCGCGCTGGCGTTGGGTACCGTGATTCCACCCGTGGCTCCGTCTTGATTGATCCCAGTTTCACGAATCACGCTTTCTATCCTATCGCCATCTTCAATCGCTTGAGAGAGTGTCTTTAATATCACAGCAGCCACACCATCTCCACTGAGTAAAGAAAACAAAAAAGCCATCGACGTAAAGGATCAGTCAGTCTCTTGGCAGCACCTAGAGTGAGATAACAAAAGCTGCACAGAAGAAAAAAACTCAATATTGACTGTAGCACTTACCGTCCGTATCCGTCAGCCGACGCATCCCACATCCTGCAGCGTCCCGTCGGTGAAAGCATGTGGAATGAGCTCTCCACAATGTATGGCTCGGGCCCAAGTAGCATGTTAACGCCGGCTGCGACGGCAACTTTGAAGGCTCCTGAGCGGAGGGTCTGGACAGCCTGGTGAATGGCAACGAGCGACGAAGAACATGCCGTATCTATCGTCATACTCGCGCCGCGCCAATCAAAAATGTACGAAATGCGATTGGACGCGATGGACCGGCCTGTGCCTGTCGAAAAATACTATATTAATGGTAAGCAAATACATCCTAGCAATCCCAACGTAAGTGTGCCCATGCACAAGAGCCAAAAAAACCAAAGAAAGGGAAAAAAAAAAGAGAATAGTTTAGAATATGAAAATGGCTGTCAACTCACCCTTGGCGTCGTATTCAGCTCACGGTAGTGAATATCACTATACTCCTCATTTACCAAACCCACGTAAACCGCCGTGTCGGACCCGCGCAGCGCCTGGACGCTGTGGCCGCCGGACTCGAGGGCCTCGTAAACGCACTCGGTCAGGAGCCGCTGCTGCGGGTCGATGGCCGACGCCTCCGCGGCCGCCACGTTGAAAAAGCCCGCATCCCAGGCCGCGACATCCTCGGCGATGGTGTACGAGTCCCGCACGTTGCTGTGGCCCCCGTACTCGCCGTCCTGGTGGTAAAAGCCCTCGGCGTTGAACCGCGACTGCGGGATCGGGGCCAGGACGTCCCGCGGAGAGTGCAGCAGGTCCCAGAGCTTGGAGGGTGTGGACGCGCCGCCGGGGAATCGGAAGCCCGTGCCCACGATGGCGATTGGTTCTGGGGAGGATTGCGATTCGGGGCTGGAAGACATGATTTCTGACAAACACGTTGAAAAATGTGATGTGAAAATGACAAAAGAAAATATCAAGGAAGGGTTATATCGCGCAAGTCTTCAAGTTCTTCACTCTGGCCAATCTTACTACCAAGGTACAATTATTCTTACTACAATAGTAAACATAAACAAACCTAAGGGCCTGGTCTTCTCGTTGTTCATTTGTTCTTGAAAATCCCAAAAGAGCATAAAAGCCGGGACTTTAACCCAAACAGGCCATATTATCGAGCCAAACTCGCCAAAATCCCGCTGGCCAGGCTCCTTTATTGCTTAAAAAAAATTCTCCTCATTACCTTTTGTATTTGAACAAGCCATGGGATTTCGGCAATTACCACGGCATTAGGCAAAAAAACCACTCTTTGCCACCGTATGTGCATGCGTGGGCCTTTACCAACCTAACTGTCCGCGTGGAGCTTCAGGTACCTACCGCATAGTAATTCTTTTTTTTTTTTTTTTTTGCAAAAATATTCCCAAAACCGGGAACACTTACAAGGTCCACAGCGTTGTGCTAATTGTTCAGGGATGGAAGTTTTTACTCATACCACTATAGTAAATAATCGAGGTTAATATTATCGATGTCGTCCATTTTTGTCCACTTTTGCAAAAGCCGGTCGATAACTGTTAGCCAAACCTTTGTATAAAAAAAAAATTAAAAAAAAGAGAAGAGATACTTTTAAGCGAAAGCCCCCAATTTTGGACCGGGATAAATTATCGCCTAATTGGGAATAAGAAAAGCCATCATCGAGATGATCAGACCTTAAACTACTCAAAGACGTTTGTCAAAGCCAAGAATATAATACATATGACAAATGGCAATTTTAGATGTTAGAAATACACTGAATTGGTTTTGTATTTATGCACCCTATCATCGTAAGACGTGTACAACTCACACGGTAACATCCGAACTTTCACTAGTCATAGGTTGACAGTTTGACTGGAGACTGCAACGGAGATCTGAAAATGCCTTCCTCTGCTGACCAGTCATTTCGATTTTCGGGGATCGGCATAAACCTAAACTCCAAAACAAGCACGATGATGAAAACCCGCAGATCCAACATTGCAAGTCGTTTCCCTGGTTTTGTAAAAGTTAGCCCACTAGTCCTGAGCCTCGCTTATGCTGAATGATGCATCATGTCAGATTGATCAAAGCCACAAGGAGAGGCTTACCAAAGCAGCCTCTGGTTCCGTGACTAAAGACCAAGGTCGGCAGTGCCTCGGGGTCAAAGACATCCCGGCCTTCCGGCTGAGGGTGAAGCCATCGGCGAGGATTGAAGGCTTCCAGGTTGTGGCCGCTGGGGCCCTCTATGCCACCTCGGGGCCGCTTTGCCTGCGCCTCTCGACAGGTGGCGCTTCTGAGTGATTCGTCAACGGGGATCGGGGTCTTGAGAACCCTCGTGTTCAAGACGAGTTCGGTGCCGGCAGGTATAGAGCATCCAAGGACGACCGTGTTCGTCGTGGCGCGGCGCACCACGGATCCTGCCGTGTTTGCCATGCGCAGCGTCTCATGGATGAATGCGTCGAGGTAGGGAATATCCCTGCTGGCCATGTCTTGGGGAGATGGAAGTGCCTGTGCATTGTCGCCAACGCCAAAGGCCTCCACGAGACCATCTCGCAACTCTTGCTGGACCTGCTGGTGCTTTGTCAGCAGCTTGACACACCAGGCAAGAGTAAACGCTGTCGAGTCTATCCCCTGCAAGAATATATTAGCTTTCATTGCGTTCGCTTGGAGTTTTTTGTACCGTCTCGTCTGGCTAGCCGCGTCTGATTCAACGGTTAGGGATCATCATTCATACCGCAATCATAAAAAGCATCAGCTCCTGCTCAAGGTTTGTCGCCGCGACGGAATTGCCCTTCTCGGCAAGCTGGAGTTCCCGCTCGAGGACAAGATCCATGGCACAGGCGACTCCGCCCTCGGTCCCGTCCCGCTCATGCCCCCGCCTCCCGCGCGCCATCGAGATCAGATTCCCCATCTCCTGATTCATGCTCTTTCGGACGCGGTGGTAGCGGGGCAAAAACTGTATCACTCTTGTCCGCAACGGCTCCAACCCTGCTCGTATGTATGAACTTTCGCCCTCCAGGAAGGACGTCACGTTGAAAAACATTTCGCGGGAGGTGGACGCGGCTTTTTCCAGCTGGCCAGGGTCTTGTGCTCGGATGCCGGCCGCGGTGGCTGCCAGCTTGCTGCTCGTCACCCCCAGGTCGCTGCCCAGGACGGTCGCCCACATCAGGTCCATCATGGCGTCGATCAGGTCGGGCTGAGCTTGGAATTCGCTGCCCGCCTTGAGGCGCCAGAGCTCGACAAGCCGGTTCGCGGCGCGGTAGGCGTGCGGAGCGACCACGTTTTTGACAAAGTCCGAGGTGATGGAATCGGCCCACAGCTTCTTCTGGACTTTGAGCTCTGGGGTGGTGAATAGAGAAATGGTAGCCTTTGGCAGCAGAGACTTGAAGAACGCAGCCGTCATGGAGGAGCGGTCGAATTCCTTGGCTCGCCTGCGCAGAATATCCTCCACCTCTCGCGGGTCATCGACTGTCAAGATGGCGTGGGGCATGATGTTGGGTGTGAGCATCTGCGCTATCGGGAAGTTGGTAGTACCGCGGTTGATCGTGTCGAACGTGGCCTCGCTTTTCGTGCACCCGTTTTTGGAAACGTATTCGTCTATTGCGGGCAGGTCCCCGAGGAGATGCTTTGCATGAACGGCATTGTGGGGAACGCCTGGCAGAACCGAAGGATAAAGTTTTTGTAGCAGGGCTCTGTAAAGAAGCCATGCTGCCAGTGTAGACGAGAGAGCAATAGCGGCTGTTGAGAACATGACGGGCGCTGCAAGTGACGAGTGTAATATGTGAGGGATATGGCATGGAAAAGAATCATTCAGATAATGATAGTCGCGGAGGATCAAGAAGCCCGTTTTGTATTGTTGCGAATCTATCACGTGATTTCTATCCCTGAGCTTGTTGCCCCTCGGCTACTCTAACCCTTCTCTTTTTTTTTTTTTTTTTTTTTTTTCCCGCTCCGTCGTCAGTATAGCACTGCATTTCGCAGCTGCTGGAATTCCAACGCCGTCATTTCCTCAAACCTCGCAGGGTTTGCTTCAGAGACGAACTGAGGCAGTGGTCCCACCATTGTGTCCCGGGTGGCCTTCAAAAAGTAGGCTAGTGAACACCTCTCTGGCAGCACAACTTTTCCCTCGGTGACATGGCAGGGGGTGGTGACGCGGTGCAGTCCAGCTTTTATGAACCCGTTCGTCCACCGCTCGAAGCAGTCGGCGGCGTTGACAACCATTTCGATAGATTCGCCGGGAGGTGTAGGGGTAACTGGCAAAAACGTGCCGGGCGCGTCTTGGTTTTCCAATTCCAACCCGCCGACTCCGTCTTGGAAAAGCAACGTTATAACCCCGTAGTCGGTGTGAGGCCAAATGCGCTTGGTGTAGTCGTCGATCTTTTCTGCCTGGATTTCTGGGTACACATTGATACATAACTCGCTGGCATCTGTACGGCATCGATTAACGAAAATGCCAGGTAGATCTAACCCGACTTCAATGCCTTCCAGAATCTGGAGCGCGATCCGTCTGCAGGTCTGGTAGTGCCTGGTAGCCTTTTCACGAAACCCTGGAACGTCTTGGTCAGAGGGCCACCTGTTTGGGAATTGGGTGTCGTCCTCTGGCCCCACGTCGAAATGTTCCTGCCCAACCCACCACGTCAGTAAAAAGAGAAATTAAAGTCAAGACTAATATTTACGTAGAGTGAGATGCTCACCCTCGCGTCTATAAGCTTGTTCACATCCAGGCCCTCGTAATTTTCTTTTCTCGTCTTCGCCACGTATTCACCAGATCCAGGACCGGTCCATCCACGCTGAGGGTTTGGTCCAGGAGGGCAAGCTAACTCTTGCTTTTTTGACTGCGGCAGATGAAAAAAGTCGCGCGACTAGATTCTGACAAGGTTATCATCCTGAGAGTAAAAACAAACAATCAAAGGTGGGTGGTTTCTCGTACTATTTGCATGACATCCTCAACCTCTTGGTCGGAAAGGCCATGATTGGACAATTTGACAAACCCCGACTTGTTGAGAGCTTTGACTAGCTCATCGCCAAACTTCTTTCTATCTTTGGCACTGCCGTGAGTGAATTGGGAGAAGTCGAGCTTCACGACTGACGCCATGTTCAGTGTATGTGGATCTGTGGACAGAGATTATCAGATGGGAGTGTAGTTGCCCGACTGGGTGAGAAATTGAATTACCAGTAATCGGTCAGCCTTATCCGTGGATTGCCATTTAATAGCTGATTAAGGAATTGTTTTTGAGCGTTTTCTTTTTTATTTCTTTTGTATTGAACAAAGACCCCTCCATAACTTAATGGTAACCATTGCATCGATCACGTTGTTGAATCGAGAGATTAAATCAGGCCGGTGAATAAGATTCCCCAGTGTCAAAAAAAAAGAAAAAAAAAAAGAAAAAAGAAAAATACAAAAACCCTGATTTGCATAGGAGGTCGCCAGGGTCTTAAGCAGCTTCATTTGTTTTACTTTCACACGAAAGCTTCGATAACGCAGTAAACTTGACCCAGGAGCATTTATGACTCGGATGCAATCGATCGCCAGACAGAAGTTGAGATGCACTCCCCCAAGGTTGCCTTAACATACAACCACCCCCACCCCCAATTGACGTGGTGGTGCTTGCAGATAGACCCCTCATGAGCAAGGTGTAAGGCCCGAGGGGATGATTGCACCTGGCTAATCCGACTCTCATTTATTCTGCGAGCAGTTCAGAATCTCGGACCGGTTATTATAAAGCAGACTCATCATAAGCACGGCCAATCTGAGCTCTACCCTCTGGCATTATTGCATGTTTAAAGATAAGATGGCCGCAGAGACACTCACAAAAGAAATACTCAGCGCATTGAGCAGTGCCGATGCCCTCGCCGGACTTCGTAGCGATGATGAAAAGCGCCACTCTCTACAAGCTGCGGCAGCAAAGCTGAGTCTAGCCTTGGAGAGCCAGGGAGACACCGTCAACAGGGTCAGGCAGACGGTACGTGTTTGCAGCCCAGTATAAGGCTCACGTCTGGCCTATTTTGAACTTTTTTTCTCCAAAGCTGATCAAAATTTCTGTTATTTATCACAGCCCCTACAGCTTGCGATGGCCAAGGTAGGCGTCGATAAGAAGATCTTTGAAATCCTGGCCCAGGCCAAGCGGGACAACCAGCCCCTATCTCACGCAGAGCTTGCTGCCAAGACTGGAGTCGAGCCGGCCATGATGAAACGGATTCTCCGTTACTGGGGGTCCATGGGAACCATCACCCAGGTGGAAGTGGACAAGTACACCGCCAATAACGTTACTGAGGCTCTTGCCTCGGCTCAGGGGCGCACAGCAATTACTCACGGGTATGTGTTTTGCCAGGCTGAGGCTCTCGGACTTGAGCAAAGTGTGGGCAAAAAGAAAAAGAAAAAAAGAAACGCAAAACGAGTACTAACGCTTCATTCAACACCGCCAGCTTCAACTTCAAAGCCCCCGTCTTCTTGGCGATTCCGCCATTTTTTGAAAGACACGGCTACAAGCTGATTACCGACATCAACGACACCCCCTTCCAGATGGCCCACAACACCAAGCTCGACCCTTGGACCTGGGGAAAAGAAAGACCCGAACGCTACCAAGACTTCCTGGGCTGGATGGAGCACGCGCGGGACGGAGACCCGAGCTTTCTCGATTCGGTGGACCTCGGCGGGTTCTTTGAAAGCTCCCACAAAGATACCCTTCTCTTCGTCGACGTCAGCGGGTCGAGGGGTTACGTAACCACCGCCGTGCGGGAGCGCTACAGCAACGTCCCCGGTCGCGTCGTCCTGCAGGATCAGCCCCATATTGTAGACTTGGTCAAGAAGGATGTTCGACCCGAGCTCAAGACCATCGAACTGCAGGGGCATGACTTCTTCACGGGCGCGACGCCACTCAAGGGTAAGTCCTTTCACCGGCACTCGCTTTGGTCAAGTATCCGCGGGCAGGAGCTGACGCTTGTTCTTTTTTCAATTGCCTTTTTCTTTTTTTTCAAGGTGCCCGTGTCTATTACCTGCGCAATATTTTGCATGACTGGTCCGACGCAAAGAGCCTCGAGATTCTGGCGAGCGTAACCCCATCAATGGATAAAGACTCCGTCATGTTGCTGGACGAAGTCGTCCTTCCCGAGATGAACCCTCCTTGGCGGGGTACTCAGTTGGACGTGGAGATGCTGACCCACCTCGCCGGTGCGGAGCGTACGGAGAACGACTGGCGTGGGCTGTTGGATGCGGCCGGACTCAAGGTTGATAAGATCACACCGTACTTTAGCGTCAGGGGTGACAGCGTTATCCAGGCAAGGTTGAAGTAGGATGGCATGATTTGCATCCCATCACGGGCCGTCATACAGGGTTCACAGTTGCATTTTGTATTACTGGCTACCCTAGTTGACTGCACCATGAACTGTCAATTTACGACGGGACCAGTCGAACAAGGGAGAAAAAAGAAGAAAAAACGAACCATCCCATGAGACCGTACTTGTATGCGTGGGCCTTCACCGACTTTACTGTTCGCGCAAGCATCAAGAACCTAGTTTTAGTTCTAGTCTAGTTTTTGTTTTTCTTCGAAACGACTACCAAAGTTGGCAACGCCCACAAGGCCCATACCATTGGACGACAGACCAGAGGGAGGGAATTTTACACTTGGCACTATATATAGTAGTAGCACTACGAAGATGCCAAACAAGGCAAGACAAACAGCGGTCAGGAAAAGTTAACGGCTATTTGACTGTATCAGGTAGTGGGTTTGAAGAGCTCCAGATTAGATGGTGGGGTCGCAGAGTTAAAGTTCAACTGTCAAAATTGCGCAAAAATGTTACATCCGAACATCCGTAATAAGGTAAGGGGTTACTCGTGGCCGATAGATTGAAGATGACCCCCCCCCCCCCCCCCCCCCCCCCCCCCGAAGGGATTCTCTGGCGGGCCGCACACGATCGGTACTTGGAAACGTGCTATTTGGCTGTTCAAAAGCAAGCGCACCCCTACGAGCGCACCCCTACGGGGCATTCTGTTGCACTACTATGTAAAAACACCGTCAAGAACGGAAGCTCCCGTCAATGACTAATGCCAGTGACTTTGGTAAATATTGCCTGCAACACATTCATTCCCGGGTTCATCCGTACTTGCATGGACGGCTACAACTTACTTCGTACTGTAGTGGTAGGGGTAAAAGTCCCCATGCCTGAACAGTTGGCACAGCGCCGTAAACCTTGTGGATATTCCCGATTTTGGGCATATTCTTTGCAAAAAAAAAAAAAAAAAAAAAAAAGTTTACTATGCGGTAGGTACCGTGGTACAACCTTTGGGTATGACCTTTTGACCAGTCGGTTAAAGTCAATCAGGAAAGGCTGTCTATCTATCAGTAATTCGGCCCGACCGATGTATCTAGTACAATTTCAATACTATTTAGAACTCACTCAATGGCGAAAAGGGTAAATCGCACTGCAGTCAAAAAAAGTAAAATAGGATTAATCCCCGTAAAGATGTGCTATAATAATAATAGTCATACTGATTCTCCTTAGTGCGTGTTGACTTGTTTGGTTGAATGGGTTAATAGCAAAAGTTATCAACGTGTACTATCGTACAACCATGCTGCGTCGTCTAGCCGTTTATGCATCCACGAAGGTTCCGGGATCAACTCGGAAGTACCATAGTATACAGTCATAAAATCCCTGGCTGATTTCAGGCCAAAATTCCACGGGGACAGACCCCTTCAGGAAACAATGAACTCATCAAGCCTTCTTCGTAGCGACGACACGCCAGCCAATAAGTTAAGCTGAGCCCCAGGGATCACCTTTACACGGCCGAGCTGTTTACTCGATCCGTCACCAATTGGCCAGGTAACATAGCGCTAGTGTGCGCCCACCAAGCGCCAGACCTTTACGGCATTCCAAGCGAGCCTACTCCCGAGGTCGAGGGGCAGGGAGGCGAGGGGGAGTCAGAGCGCCTCCCGTATCTACGATGGACGTTCCGGAGCCTGAATTCCGGGGTCGAGCGGCTCAGAGGCGGTCTTGGGCTGCTGGGTGCACCGCCCGGCACGGCTGTGGTGACCTTTATGCCGAACTGTGCCGAGTTTGTCCTCACCTGGTGGGCGGCACGCGGAATGGGGCTGGTGATGGCCCCGTTGAACCCGCGCAGCCTTTCCAACAAGGACGAAGTAGAGCATCAGCTCGCCACCATCGTAAAGGGTACATGCCGTAGGAAGCCGATCATAATGGTCTTTGAGCGAGAGCTTTTGCTATCGGAACCCCTAAAGAGCACTCCCGGGTTCGCCAAGATCTTTGTGTCGGGTCAAGCAGCAGCGCAAGCCCCCGAGAGAAATGAGCTCTCGTTTGAGCGCCTCATGTCGGCCAAAACAGCTGCCAACGGCGTTGGTCAGGGTCTGCAACCCACCGATGACGAGATACTCTTCACAAGCGGGTCGACCTCACGCCCAAAGGCCATCAAGATGGAACATCCCACCCTGTCGCTAGGGATGAAGGACTTTGCCGACTCGCCCGGCTGCGATCGCGCACCGGGGGACCTGTGGCTCTCGTTCATGCCAAACAACCACGGCATGGGACGGTCGGCCGTCACATCGCCCATGTGCTCCGGCGGCGGCGTGGTGTACCCGGGGTTCTACTTCAACGTGGCCCAAGTCGTGGACGTGCTGCTGACCGAGGCCTGCACGCACGCGGCACTGGTGCCGAGTCTGATCAGGCTCCTGGGCGAAGCCGTCGGCCCGAGGCTCAAACAGACCGCCCGGGCGGGGGGGTCCCTGCTGCGCTCACTGTACCTGAGCGGTGCCCCGCCCACGCCGGCCGACCTCGAGATCTGCTCCGCCGTCCTGGGGGTCCGGTCGATCACGTCGGTCTACGGCATGACCGAGGGCGCCGAGGCCAACACGGCCGGATGCACAGACTGGTACAAGCTGGTCAACGACAAGGGGATGCTGTCGGTGGGCAGGCCGCGCAGCCGCGGCGCGTCGCTCAAGGTCTGCTCGCCCGGCGCCACGGGGCCCGACCGACCGCCGCTGCCCATCGAGACTCCCGGTGAGATCCACTACTGCGGGCCCTACCGTGTACATGGAACGGCCGGACGAGGACGAGTTCTGCTACACGGACCCGCAGGGACAACGGTGGCTCGTCACGGGTGACCTGGGTCTCGTGGACGAGGGCGGGCAGCTGTACATAATCGGGCGGTCCAAAGACATGATCATCCGAGGCGGGGAAAACATCGCCCCGGCCGCCATCGAGTCGCGTCTTGCCGAGAACCCCAACCTCTCCCGGCTTGCCATTCAGATCGTCGGAGCCCCCGACCCCATCGCCGGCCAGGTCCCTGTTGCCGTCATCGAGGCAAGTGCCGAGAGGCTGAAGCTGGTCGCAAAGGAAATCCACGACACTGTCCTCGCCAAGATGGGACCCATGTTTGTACCAACCCAAATTCTCCCGCTCCAGGAACTCGGCCTGGCCACTTGGCCGCGAACCACTACGGGCAAGATCAAGAAGCCGCCCGTGGCAGACGCGGTCGAGAAGCTCTTGAGGCAGCAAGAGGATTCTGAGTCCCGGAACGACGTGGGTCCCGGGGAAGCAAGATCAAATTCAAGCAGAGCCTCGTGATCAGGATATGGTCTCGCTCCGTCGGCCTCCCAGAAGCCAGCCTGTCGCTGCAGCAACCAATTGCTCAGTTTGCAACTCTCTCCCGTACACAAAATTTTCAGTATGGGCGCACGGACCATGCTGTTAACGTTTGCGCGGGACTTCCGCCTGTAGCCCTAACAGGCGCGCACACACGAACAACTCTTCAACCTGTCGCCCTAAGCACCGTTACTACACGGAACGCCTTTCCTCGCAACACCCATGTATAATCGACAGATCTCCCCTTTGACGAGTTTTCCACTGATCGCGGTGAAGGAAGAGTCCGATCGGCGGCTCGGCGCGCCACCCGCATAGAGGCGCACAAGACAAGGCCCAATCTCGCGATGCGAGCCAGCGTGGCACAAAAAACTTTGCCAGCCGGAAAGGCAGGCGTCCTTCCCCGGAAGGCTAGACAATACGGTTTAAAAGAAAGGGAAATTAGGCTGAGAACCACCCGACGGTTCTTCGAATCGACAGGGCACCCTCTCACCCCCTCACACCTTCTGGGATTGCCTGCAGCGAGGAGGTAGTGCCGTTACGGGGGTTGGTTAGTTGTACGTGGACCGGAAGCACTGTGCCGGCGCGGCAGTCTCCAAAGGGTCCCGACAGCAAGACGTGGTCGGCCCATTGCTGGAGACGGCTTTGGGTAACGGGAAGCAAGAAACGTGGGCACGGCCTTGGTTCGCACCCTTGGTACACCCCGTGGACGGTGGGCCGTGGTGGAATAGTGTGACTGAGGCGCCCCATGCTTCTCACTCGCACTGGGAATCTGCGCCGGGTCTGGAGGACGGGAAGAACTCGATTGCATTCATGTCCACATTGTGGCGCTGGGCTAGCCCAGGAACCAACGGGGGACTAAGCTGTGGATGGACATGTACGGGGTGTCGCCGGCTTTTCGAAGCTTTCTACTCGCACTAGGGACGTACACCGGGGCAGATGATGTCGTCGGCATGTTAGGCGGAAGAGACGCTATTTTAGCCGGAGAGGACGGATGCGCGCGTCGGTTTACCAAGAGGCCTTTTTGTGGATGCGGTAGGCTTAAGGTGCAAACCTTGTATTTACGTGGCAGGCTGGGTATCCAGCGACTAGGAGGGCTCTAGCTGGCCTGTCCGTTAGAGGGTCTGGTCCAACCCTGTGATTATAATTTACTGTAGGAAATGCAAGGGATCCGGAGACTAGAGTTGCGCGCACCTCGCAATGCCCCGGATTCTCGCACTGACCCCACCGGAGGAGTCCCGAAAGAGGAAGCGGCCCGCCGCTTTATCGAATGGCTGGACATGGTATCACCTGACGATATCGTGGTATATACGGATGGTTCGGAAAAACACGAAAACAATTGCGTCCAGATAGGGTACGGATGGGCCGCTTTTAGGGCGGGCCTGGAATTTGCCGCAGGCTCCGCATTTATTACGCCGGAAAGCCACGTTTTCGACGCCGAGGCGATTGGCGCCCTAAAAGGGCTACAGGCGGCAACCAAGGCCCAACCAGGCGCCCGGATCTGGATTTGTGTGGACAGCACCTCGGTTATTTGGGGTCTTAGAGGCGACGCGCCGCGTTCGTCCCAATGGGCCTTTCTGGAGTTCCATGACCTTGTCGATTTACTCCGAAAACAAGGTACCGAGGTTCGGGTCCGTTAGTGCCCTGGGCACCAGGGAATCCCGGGAAACGACCGGGCTGACGAGCTGGCCAAGGCCGGCTCCGCCGGACCGCCGGACCCAGACCCGAGGGCTCAGCAAACCACGTATAGCGGTGCCGGCACGGTTCTCAGAGCCATTCTTTCGAATATAGAGAAGGACTGGTGGCGTAAAGAACTCTGTAAACGGTCCCCCGCATATAGGGAATGGAAATTCCAATACACACCGAGAAAGGAGCCCGAGGAACTGCGTTTGCCAAGACCCCTACTGGGCCATTATTTGGCCATGAGGACCGGCCACGGCGATTTCAAAGCCTACCATAACCGTTTCAACCACCAGGATGCAAACACCTCGTGTGCCTGGTGCTGGAAGCGGACCTCCCCTAAGCACCCGGTGCACTGCCGCTATTCGCGGGCGGTGTGGAGAAACTGGCCGTGGCTTAATAACAAGCGGCCGGTCAGGCCGCCAGACCGCGCCCAACGCCGCAAATTCTTCCAGACAAGCCTCGGGCAACCGACAAGCTTTCAGGCGTTTTCGATAGCCACCAACTACTTCAGCGCCCGCCCCAGAGCGGCCCGCCAGCGCCCCGCGCGCCACGAACGCACTTTACGCCTAGGGACACCGATCGTAAACGACTCGAACTCAGACGAGGAATAGACTTACTGCCTTTTCACCCACACTTCACGGCACAAGCCGTCAGACGAACCCTCCGTGCACCTTAGGCACGGGGTCGCGTCATTGAACTAACCCCCTAAGCAGGACCGGGCCCGAACCCGGTCAGGCACGATCCGCCTCTGCCCTCCTTGTTTTCCCCCTGTGTAAATAAAGAAGATAGAACGCGCGCCGAGATACCCCTCGGGAGGTTGCTAACGGCCGGCTAACAAGCCGGGCCGAGCCCGGCGTTAACTGATACTACTACTACTACTACTACAGCATCCTGACTACCAGACCATATCCCAGTGAGCCACGCGGTGCTGGACGCAAGTAGCATATGGATGTTCCAGGAGGATTTGGACACCATTCTGTCAGGCAAGCAACTTCAACCCCACGTGGATTACAAGCTCTGGGCCGACGCGTACTATTCCTTTCGCGCGTCTCCTCATGCTCGCAAGTCACTCAACTGGCACGCAAGATACCTAAACGGTCTCGAGAGCCATCTAGACAAGGCCCTTTGGCCACCCCTCCCGCCACGCGAAGAGATAGTGGACCAAACGGGGAAAAGCTATCCAGATGGCGTGCATTACACCTTTAAAGCGCCAGACATTGCCGCACTGAGGAAATCACACCCAGACATACAGCCGCCCGTGGTACTAAAAAGCGCCTTGGCACTGCTCATCGTCTGGCACACGGGCCACAGCCACGCCCTGTTTGCCAGCTGCGAGGACGGCCGCACCAAGTGGCCCTTTATGCCACCCATGCCCAAGGACCAGGCCGGCATCTTTGCCGACGCCCAGGAGGTCGCGGGCCCCACCATACAGTTTGTGACAAATCTCGTACGCATCAGCCCGGCCGAGACGGTGCTCGGCTTTTTGCGCCGGGTGCAGGACGACCAAGACAACCTGACCAGGCACGCTTTCGCGCCCTGGCCAGAGCTCGAACGCGCCGTCGGCGTGGACGAGAACACCATCCAGCGCATCTTCACCACCATCAAGTTCAACTGGGTTCCGGGCTTCGGGGCCCAGGCGCAAATGGACCGGGCCATGGAGCCGTTCCCGAAATTGCGCATCCTGGCCGCCGTGGCGCGCTGGCGCATCGGGTTGCTTTGCCGGCTTGGCTTGGGAGGCACAAACAGCGACGTTGTGGCTATGCATCTTATAGGTGATGCGTTGAAGGGGGAACAAAAGGCTCGTATTGCCAAAAGGTAAAACAGGCGAAAACTAGCTCATGTTTTCTTCTCTCTTCTTACAAGGTTCACACTGCTGACATTTTGCTGCCAACACCTACACTAGTCTCGAGAGCTTGACAAGGTGGCTCACGAGCCCCGAACAATGGGGGGCTCCGATCGGAGGATTCAAAGCCCTTCTAGACGGCAAGGTTGAGCATATTGACGAGGAAGGGTTCAAGAACATGACGCGTAACCATGGCCTGTCTTGTTTGGCACCCAGCAACAGAGGAAGTCTTGAGAAAGGATGGCAATAAACTAGGCTGAGGGATTGATAATCAGGATTGACAACAAAGCTTATACTGCACCTCCAAGAGACACATTCACCCGTGCACCAAACCCTTGTCCCCTCACTTCGTAGCCCCTGAACTCGAAGTATCTACTAAACTCTGCATCGTCCAGAACCGCATCGACGAGCTCATCCTCAACAGACACGGCAAGCTCGGGCCCCTCGTCCTCGCCCAGCGGACCGTCGACACGCGGCGGGAAGACGATGACCATGCACGCGGAGGCGGTCCGAGACAGGAAGCGAAAAGCCGACGGGCGGCCAAACCCGAAATCGCAGCCCTCCAAGCTCGCCCGACGCCAGTCGGTCACCACCGTCGTCAGGGGCGGGAGCTGGGCAATGTTCCTGGCTCGGCTGGTTCTGTCGCGCCGGGCGAGCTGCGCCAGGCCGGCTTCGATGACCGGCTGCGTCGCGCTCGAGGTGAGGTGGCGGATCCGGGCGGCCACGTTACCCAGCGGCTGCGTCTCGGCGATCTGTGCCACGGTCAACCGGCTCGAGTGGTCGCTGGTTTTGGCCGACCACAAAAGGTTGCGCAGGTACTTTTCAGCCACGGGCGGAACCAAGCGGTTGTGGAAACGGAGGTTGATGGCTTCGGTCAGCAGAAGGGTGTGGTCGTCTTGGACGGGGTACAGGCCGCGGCGGTGCTTGGTCAAGGTGCGCCAGATGCAGGCAACAAAGGCGTCGTATGTAGAGATCCACAACGATGAGGCATCTGAAGAAGCGGTACGAGACGCCGTGGCCAGTCCCTTCAAGCCGTCCGCTTTGCTTCGTGAGAGGTGAAACAACAACGACGAGGCCGGCTTGGTCGAATGTGAAACCGACCCCGCAGTGGCGCCTTGTTGCGCTTCTTCCGCCCGCGTCTGGGCTGTGTGCAACTTGGGCGTGAAGCGATAGCCATCGGTAATAGTGGCAGGATCCCAAGGAGGAGGTTCGGTTCCGTTGATGGTAGCCAGGCAATTGCCGGCCAGTTGGTGGGCGCTCCAGTACCAGCCCATGACGTCCTGGCAACAATGGAGGCTGTTCATTACAAATATCAACCCTCCAGGTATGAAGTTTGCTTTGAAAGCGGAGAGTGTGGGTTTCTTTTTGACTGCAAGTTAGCCCAAAAAGAAAAAGAAAAAGATAAAGAAAAAGAAAAAGAAAACCAATTCATGATCAAACGGCTTTTGCATTACTCACATTTTCAGGGTGGCAACCCGGTTTATGGCCACTTTCCATTCCCGGGGCCCCAAAACGACCAACATCACCAAGTACGCTGCTTGCATAGTGAGCATTTCGTATTTCTTCAAAGGATGGGACGGCTCCGCTGTCCCAGTAGTCGACAATAAGGTCGACAGTATCGCCCTTTCTCTTCACAAAGGAATAATCCCCGTCGCCTGTAGTGTCGATTTCAAGTCTGCCTACGAGTTGCCGGCATTGCGAAAGCGTTCTCTCGAGGCCTGACTTGAGGGTATCGACAACCTTGGCGGGGCTGGTTTGATGATCCAGTTCGAAATAGACTGCCCACGCATGATACGACATGGGGACGGCGTAGTCGAAAATGGTCAGAGGTATACGGTGTTCTTCTGGGTCATTTTCCCACCCAAGAGGGCGCAGCTTGTAAACTTGACTTTTGCTCCCCATAGCGACAATGTTGATAGAAAATATCATGTGTTGCCAGATAAGATATTGTACAATATATATATTAAACACAAGTTCTCCATTTGAGCCAAGGCATGTTGGCGGTGGTGCCCTGTTTATATATATGCTTTTGGGTTGTATTCGCGAGTAATTTGACAGTCCACCTTACTCGTTAACCTTTTCACGTGGAAGACATCGACAGAATTTCATCTAATCATTGATCTGCATGCAAACTGCTGTCTCCAAACGTCAGCGTTATTAGGCTATTCCAGAGGGTCTGACATGACTCCATTCATAAACCAACATATTAAAATGGTCGGGAAAAAAGAAACCCGAAATATTTACCTGGGGGGTCCTTCAAAGAGGGGCATACTCCAATAACTTGTACAAAATCGTTTGCCAGGACTCGATTCAAGGTCAGTTTCTCCGCCTGTTCAACTTTTGTTTCAACAAAAAGAAAAAGAAGGAAACAAAGAAGAACAAAAAAGCACATGAAACCAAATGCCAGTGAATTAAACTGAAAATGCCTCGCAAACTGTTGTATATTAGGACGGTGTTGAATGCAGGGGCCCTCGGGGGGGTTGACTTTGTTTTGAAATGAAATTATTTTGATGTGGGACCATAGTCTTGATGCAGCATGAAGAAGAATAGAGTCATAGCTAAAGTACCAAATAGTTATACAAATGCGACCTTGTAAATTGCGCCTCGGTGTCGATATCATTAAATTCAGCGGTCCAGCCCAGCCAAGTCCGGCGGCATAAACACTAGACTAGTTCGTCGAGTTGGCCCATAAAAAGGCAAATCCTAGCCGCTCCCTCTCTTTGAGTCTGTCACAACTTAGATTTTCGTGTCCACGTCATTACCCAAATCATCACTTCTAAGCCCGATATGTATCCCATATTTGGTGCATGCGGGCACTAAGAGACACGTCAACCCTGCTGCTCGGTATCTGTGGTAGGGGAGAAACAAAAAATGAATCAGAAGCACTCACATCTGCCCCGGCGTGAACCTGGCCATGCACGGATCCGTCGAGTAGCTCATGAAGTTGTCGTTCGGGTCCGGGGCATCGGACCCGTTGGGTCCCAGCGAGTCGATGCAGGTGTTGTAGGGGCGGTCGCAAAACGAAAAGCCTCCGGCCGGGGCGCGGGCGGGCGGGGTGTCCTGGACGAGGTCCATGTCGGCGCAGCCGCCCTGGAAGGTGTGGTACAGGCCGACCCAGTGGCCGACCTCGTGGGTGACGGTCTTGCCCTCGTTGATGAGCGGGTCCGGGCCGCCGGGCATGGTGCTGGGGTCGATGATGGCGCCGTCAAAGATGCCAAAGTCGTCGAGCTCGCCCTGCTGGTCGATGAGCACCGCCACGCCCGCCGCCGGCAGCCCCACGTTGAAGTAGAGGTTGAGCACGCGGCGGTCGTCGCCGCCCTTGCGCAGCTGCCGCTTCCAGTTCACCTCCCACGCCGACACCTCGGGGAAGTAGCTGTTCCAGTCCGGGGGGAACTGCGTCCACGCCGTGTTCACCGTGCGCGTCGTCTCGTTGCGCATCCAGTCGAACTGGAACCCCGTGCCGGCGTAGGTGGTGTTGAGGAGGCGCATCTGCGCGTCAAGTGACTCTTGCTGGAAGGGGGATTAACAATTCGGTTGGGTGGTTTTCCAAAAAGAAAGAAAAAAGAAAAAAAAAACATTGAGGGATGCCAAAGCACGCGGTCGACTTACAGTGACCCATCCACCGGCCACCGTCTTGTCGCGTGCGATTATGTGCACGTACGTCTTGACGACAATGGTCTCGGCAGTGGGGACGTAGTCCAGCAGACGTCTTCCGCCCCTCTTCTGGGGCAAGTTCTCCTCTACCAAGCATCGCGGCTTGCCGTGGGAGCGTGATGAAAGGGGCAGATGTGCGCCGGCAGTGGCCGACACCAGGAGGCCGAGGCCAGCGAGTATGGTTGACCTGAGATGCATGGCTGGAACAAATATTACACGACAAAGCGGACAAAAAAAAGAGGTAAACGGCCGGGTAAGACGGCAGAATGCAAGAGTCCAACGGCGACACACGGGTTTTATACGAACCTGGCCTGGTCGTCGACACGTAGTCTCGGTGCGGAACTATTCTAGTTCTAGTTCCAGAACGCATTGTGCAGCTCCGACGTGCGCTGTCAGAGATGATTGTCTGGTTCTAGTTCTAGTTCTAGTCCCGATGTCGGCCTCCATCAGATCTGGATCTTTGGTTTTCAGCTAGAGGATCAAGGCTGCCCCCTAACCAGAGACAAGACAATCCAAAACCATAAACCTCCTTCTGCATCGGGCATTTCCACCTTGTCGTTTCTGCACAGCTGATTCGGTAACCTTGTTCAGTGTTCTAGGCCGTGTGAGGCTGCGGGGCTGGTGGTGAAATGTCGCGTTGGAGTGGCGGGGGAACGTCAATAGAACGGGATATAAAAAGAAACAAATCGCGTGGTGTGGGTATGCGGGCGTGTTCAGCTGCGGTCTGACCCGCGCCGCTGCTGGGGCCCTTGTGGTTGGAAATATTGATTTTTTTCTTTTTCTCTCTCGTTGCCAAGAAGCAAGTAAGGGTGTCAAACCCCCGACGGTGGGAGGTGGGGTTGCAGTGCAGCAGATGGCTTCGCTTGCTACTTGGCATCTGACCCGGGGAGACAGGGTAGATAATTAATTGATCACTAGCATGCGCGGTGTGATGTGCTTGAATCTTACTCTGTACCATTTCTACGGTCGAGTTTGATGACTGGGTATGGACACGAGGTTAATTTTAAAAATCCCGCCTTTGGAGTTTTCAGGGATCTTGTGTTTCTTTGCTGCAGATGTAAGCGCACAACAGCACACCATGTCAAAATCCAACCACCTCTAGCTTTTCTTTTCTCTTCTTTTCTTTTTTCTCCGTTTCTTCTCTGTCGTCCACGACATTCAAGACCCCTGCATAACCCGTTTGGACGCATTTGTTTTCGTCACACCACGTCACACTGCTGATTCGTCGTCCGGCAGGAGAAAAGCAAATACGAGATTCTACGCCCCGCTCAACGGTTCCCTTGGCTTGTCCACCATCACGTAATCATCCTCCTCCTCACCCTTAATTACGGTGCTGTATTTTTCATCCCCCTCTGCCTGCCAGTTTTTCTTGCACTCACGCGAGTGCTTCCTCGTCATGTTCTGGAGGTGATGGCGCCCCAGCGGTCGAAAGATGCCCGCCCGCGTCCCAAACGGCTCTTGCTCGTCGTCGCTCGTCGTCACCGTCACCGTCCTGTTGCTGTCGCTCCTGTTGCTCTTAATGCTGCTGCTGGACAACAAAAAACCCTCCCATGGCGTCGCGGTCGAGCAGGTTCGAGTGCGCGTCCACGTGGGTCAGACTGATGGTTCGATGCGTAGCTGCTAAAGCTCCCTCTCGTCCTGACGCTGGCCTGTGGCTGGCGCTCTTCCAGCTGCGTTTGCTGCCCTGCTGATTCTGGCCGGCTGGGCGACGCGGGCATTGCATTGCTTTTGATCCAGCACTGGCTTGGTTGCATTTGCGTTTTGGTCGCGAGGGGCTTGCAGCTGCTGTTTTGGCACAGTTGTTCTCGGTACTACGTGGCTAACCTCCTAGTCCGATGTCCCCCGGCGTGGTCTTGGGCCAGGCCGGCCAGATGTATTCCAGAGGTCCAGGCTGGGTACCGGCCCAACCCTTTGGTCGTAGCACACGAACCCCGACGAAGGCTGCGTTTTTTTTCGGTAATTATGGAAAAAAAAAGCTTGTGGGTAAAATGACAGCAATGCCCGGGTTTCCCCGTTTTTTTTTTCGAATATCGCGTTGTCGGCTAGTCGGGCCATAATGTTTTAATCGATTATACAATCACCGCAAAAGTTAATTAATAGTCAATCTATTTTGGAACAATGTGACTATACAGTTTGCTTCTGTGGTAATATATCGAGTCACCTATTTGTCACAAGCAGAGGATACCTGACGGGACTTCCGCGTGCAACCTTTCCAAACCACTCGCTCACCGTCTTTGGCAAGCCTTGAGCTTCAGCCAAGCCCCTCCAAGTGTCCACATCCATCACTTTAACGTCAGACGAGGGGTCGCTCCTGATAAAATCTGCAAGTCCATCCATGGACAAGTTCCGTGCCCCTATCCGGTGTCGGTAGTTGACCTTATCACCCTGATCTGCAAACACGTCCCCCAATATCTCCTGCGCTACATCGACCGCCTCGACGAGATTCAGATGACCTCGAAGGCTGGGAAACACCGGAATGGCCTGCAGTGCAGCCGAGAACCGGAGCAGGTTCTGAAAGAGGTCAAACTGAGGGTCGTGCACCCGGTGGATGTTTGACGGCCTGTGAATCCACACCGGAAGCCCAAAAATCTCGTGGCACTTCTCCAAGAGCCGTTCGCTCACCCACTTGGACGCCGTATATCCGTCCGATTTGTTATCCGCAGGAGGCGGGAAATCCGCTGCGGAGACTTCGGGGAACTCCTCCAGGCCAGAGTACAACGAAACGCCGGCCGTGGACACAAAGTGAAGGGGCAGCAGCCGGCCGCAGTCCAGAGACATTTGGATGAGCTGGGCCGTGGAACCCACGTTGGCACGTTTGATGGTCCGATACGACTTGAGGTGTGAGACGTCGGCCCCGTTGTGGACCACCACGTGCGCCTCGGAGAAGATGCGGCGCGCGGCCGCGGGTGACAGGCCCAGCCGGCTGAGCGACAAGTCCCCAGCGTGCACTTGTACCTTGTTGGAAGAAATGAAAGAGGCCAGGGCATCTGTTCGGCGGACCGCGATGCAGTGGATCGTCGAGATTCTTGCGTCCGAGATGAAGGCCTGCAGGAGGGCCCTGCCGAGAAGTCCAGTCGCCCCTGTGAGTACTACGACGGCAGGCCCGTCGCTTGGAATAGTGACCAGGTCCAACTCGGTCTTGCCGAGGTCGGTTTTCTTGAGGTTTAGGCTGGGCTCGGTCTCGAGGTGCCAGTCGATCGGTGCCTCGTCGGCAGACTTTTGCTCAATCAAAAGGCTCATTTCCTTCAAGGTACTCGAGTCAAACATGTCGACAAGCGGGACGTGTATCCCAAACGCCTGTTTTATCTTGCGCTGCAGCGCGACGAGGAGGAGAGAATCCCCTCCGCTGTGGAAAAAATCAGAGGACCCGCGCACCTGGGCATAGCAACCGGCCGGCAGGGTCTGTAGCCAAATTTCACGCAGCTGAGATTCAGTCTCGGATAGCTCCTTGTCTTGTTCTCCACCAAGGACGGCTGGCGGAGAACCCACTAGTTTGGGTAGCAACTTGGCCGCGGCCTTTCGGTCCACCTTGCCGCTGACAGTAGTGGGCAGAGACTCGACCGCTTTGACGACGGTGGGTTTTTGAGCGCGTGGGAGGGAGACTCGCTTTAGTAAATCTGCAAACAATTCTTCCCTGTCGGCAGAGGGGTGACAAGGATCGACAACCACAAGGGCAGCCAACACAGCCGACTCTGGGTGAGCCAGAGCACCGTCGTCGCTGGCCAGATCGGGACAGTAGAGGCAGGCAAAAACCTGGAGTAGTTGACCCTGCCCAGCCTGAAGCATAGCTTCTTCGACGTCGACCAAGTCCACCCTGTTACCCCTGAGCTTCACCCGAGTATCACCGTCTACCCTACCCTGCAGCACAAGGGCTCCGTCGGGCAAGAGGCGGCCGACGTCCCCCGTGCGGTGGACCGACGTCCAGCCCCTGGCAGCAAAATCCTCATGGATCGAGGCGTGCGGGATGAACCTGGTGGCCGTGAGCTCGCAGCTGCCCAGGTACCCAAGCGCGACCTTTGCGCCGCCGATCAGCACCTCGCCAGGCATGCCCACGGGAAGGGGTGCAAGATTCGCGTCGACAATGCAGACCGAGCAGTTGGGGGCGGCACGACCGGACGTTGTCGGTCTGTCCCCCCAGGGTCCACGGTAATCCAGCTCGGTCCTCGTGGCGGAGCAAGTCGTCTCCGTAGGGCCATAGGCGTTGAAGAGTCTCAGCTCGGGACGCCCGATGGAGTCAAAGGCGCGGAGCAGCGATGTGGTCACTGGCTCGCCGCCACAAACGGCACGCCGCCAGTTGGAACGAGCTAGATCCGCGCCGCCAAAGCTGATCCAGCTCATGTATTCCGAGGGCGTAGCTCCCGTCAAGGTGATGCCGGAATCGAGGATTCGCTTCGTGATGGCCAGGGCGTCGCCCCGCTGAGACCTGGGAAGCATGTGCAGCGAGCCGCCAAAGGCGAGGGCCGAAAAGATTTGCGTCAACGACATGTCGAAGCCGAGTGCGCTCTGGCACAGGACCCGTTCGACGCCAAAGTCGTAGCTCGCCGACGAGAACTCAATCTCGTGGACGAGGTTCTCGTGGGACAGCACTATACCCTTGGGTGTGCCGGTGGAACCACTGGTGTAAAGAACCGCGGCGGGGTCTGTCGGGCGGCGAGTAGTCTCTGGAAAGCTGAGCGTGGTACGAGGGCCTGGCGGCTTGTTTGCGCGTGGGATGGACGAGACGTTGAGCAGGGGCTTCTCGAGGGTGGATGCAGTGGTCACAAATGCTTCATCGACCAAGACCAGCTGCGGAGAAGCATGAGCGCAGTTTATGGCAATCCTCGACATTGGAGTGGCAGCGTCAAAGGGCATGTATACACAGCCGACCCTCCAAATGGCCAAGAGAGAGACGATCCAGTCTGCACCTGGCTCTTGCAGGACCCCGATAATGCTGCCGGCAGCAATGCCAAGCTGCGATATGCCCGCGGCGACTGCGAGGGCTTGAGACCAAACCTCACCGTATGATAATTATTCTCTACCGTCTTCTGCGTCCACAATGGCAACCTCGTGGCTGCGGCAAGATGACACCTCGGCGACGCGGTCAAGGAGTGTTCCGGGCCAGGTCGGGTCCTTTGACGGTCCCCGTCCGAGCTGCACCGCGTCTTGCACCACGTCTGCCGGAAAGATTGGCAGATTTTCAATGCTGACACGATGCCCCTCCTCTTCCGTTGTTGCTGTCGCCGCTAGCAACTTGACGAGGTGCACAAACGCACCAAGAAGAAGCTTGCCATCCTCTCTCGAGTACAAGCTGTCCTGCACAGCGAGTCTGACAGCGGTCGGGAGCTCGCCAGAGTCGATAATGTCGAGGCTGACATCGTATGCCGTCTTTGCTCCCTGGTAGTGGTATACCTCGAGCTCGCAATCACCCAGGCTTTGCTTTTCCTTGGCCCCCTGTCGATAGTCGACAAAGGCTTGGAAGATGGGGCTGTGATCGGCCGAGCGAGGGACACCGAGCTCGCTCAGCATAACGCCAAAGGGAACGGCAGAGTGCTCGAGGCTCTCCCTGATTGTATCTTTGGTGTTTTGGGAAATGTCCTCAAAGGTTTCTCCCCCGCTGGTCCGGAACCTTAGAGGCAGCAGGTTGAGATACATGCCGACCGCGTCAAGCATGTCACCATCGAGACGGTTGGCGTCCGCTATGCCGATGCAAAAGTCATTGATATTGGCCAGCCTGGCGAGGAGCACGCGGAAAACGCCGAGGTAAAAGCAAAACGGCGTGACCCGTAGCTGCCGGCATCTTTCGTGGACCATCCTGACGGTAGACGGTTCGAGCCGAGCCTCAACCTCGGTGGTTCGATATTCCACAAGAGGGCATCTCAGCTTGGCAGCGTTGGGAAGTGGTAAGATGGGAAGCTGCGCCGGAGGATCGGCGAGCCGATTCCGCCAAAATTCCAAATGGCAATCCCACTCCCCCTTCTCCAGCGCGTCTTGCTGACGCCGGGAAAAGTCAACAAACTGCAGTGGGGATCCGTTCAAGGGGTCACCTCTGTAGGCACAATCAAGTTCTGAAAGAAGAACCTGCAGGCTAATGCCGTCCATATTGATATGGTGGAACCCAATAAGGAGATGGTGTTCTGTGGACGAAGTCGAGGCAACTATAATTCGTACGCTTTTCCCGTTTTCAACATCATATTTGTGCTCCTCAAGACCTCGAATTGTGCAAGCTAGGCGCCCTTCAGGTAGTTCAAAAGCCTCGAGGTGAAGCTGGGGTTGGACAAAAACAACCTGCTTGGCAATGCCTTGCCCGTCCATCTCGATTCCAGTTCTGAGCGACTCGTGGCGTTTCGCAACGGCCTCGACTGCCTTGGATAGTTTTTGAACATTCAGCTTTCCACTCAGTCTATACACGACCGTGTTGTTCAAGGTGGATGCGTCAGACATGAGGGTCTGGATGAACCAAAACATCTCCTGCCCAAAAGACAAAGGGCCGCTGCGCTGCAAGATTTCTCGTGGCACCGACTCCTTGACATTCCCGGCCGTTTCGGCAGACATGAGATCCGATGGCGAGACGGCTGGCGTGCTGCAGGCCGTCCGGGGCGAGGCTTTGCCACTCATCCGGAAGGTGAAGAGGTGGTTTGGCTGACGGTGGAGTGAGAGTCCTCGCCTTGCTCGCTCGCTGGATGCGATGCCGCGTGCGTCGTGATAGCCAGGTCGGCCTTGACCTTGAGACATGCGTTTGTGATGATGCCATTGATGGTGACGCCGCTCAAAATCTCGAGGGTCGACATGCTGACTCCAAAGGTCTTGTGGAACCAGCTACGCACTTCTACAGCGATGAGGGAGTCGAATCCGAGTTGGTCGGTGGCCGAGTTGAGGATTGCCGATTCCTCCTCCATTTGAGATGCCGAGAGACGTAGCATGCTTTGCAGTTTAAGCAAGAACGAGTCTGTCAAGGGTCAGTAAAGTGCGACGAAACCACGTAAAAAAAAAAGAAAAAGTCATCAAGTAACAGCTTTGTCTTGAAATTTTCAACTTACCCTTGATTATCAGTCTGGCATCGGCCATGGAGGAGACAGTCGCAAGCATCTCGCGCGGCGTCAGTTTGGAGCAGGCAGTATCGCTCTTGAGATTCTCCCGAGTGGTGGTCCCATATGTGAGCAAGTGTGACAAGCGGGGGTTCTCGGTCCAGAAGGGCTTGCTGGGAGCTTCGGCGGCAAATCGGTCCACGCCGATGGTGATTTCGTGGTCGACTCCAGACCCTGCAGGGCTGGCGAGGACAGCCTCGGCAAATGCGTGATGAAGATCGACCTCGGAGATCCACTTGAAACCGTTGCTCCGGAATCGTTCCTTTTCGGACTGGCTGAGATTGCTGGAGGCGTAGCCGATGCCGATGACGAGCCCCAGATTCAGCACAGATGCTGGTTTCCCATCTTGTCTTCTCTGCAACGCCAGGCTTCGCATGTACGAGTTGGACGCCGAGTAGTTGGCCTGGCCGTAGCTTCCAAGCACGGTGCTTATGGACGAAAACAAGACGAAAAAGTCCAACGACGTCTTTTCTCTGCCGAGGAGCCGATGCAGGTTGTTGCTTCCATGCACCTTGGGCCCGGCGACCCTCGCCATGCTCTTGGCGTCTAGGGAGCGCACGGGCTTGTCGTCGAGCACCATGGCTCCGTGTACAACACCAGCCAGGGCGGGCATGCTGTTCTTTATGTCGCTGTAGGCTTTGGCAAGACTGCCGTCGTCGGCAACATCGGCAGAAATGACTTTGACCGCTGCTCCCGTGTCGCGATGCATCTTGTCGATCCACTTGGAGTCCACTTTGGGATTGCGGCTGCTCAACACCAGATACCGTGCTCCCCTGTCAATCATCCATTCGCACAGCGACAAGCCCAGATCGCTAGTCAAACCAGCAAACCAGTACGTCCTGTCAGGACGCAAGGTCACCAGTCGACAAGTCGGAGATATGCGGACCAAGGGGGCTTTTGTCCCTTTCCATTGAATGATCTTGCGCCGTACATCCATGGGCTGCGAACCAAAGTCATTCAAGGACACGACCTCAAGAGTCGTCACCGACAAGGTTCGGGCCAGACGGTAAGCGGACAGGAGTTGGGCGGACGGGGGGCCGGCGGCTGCTGCTGAACAGGGAAAGACGATATCGCGTCCGCTCTTCTCTGGGGCCTGGAAAGCCTCTGGTGAAAGGAGAGGCGCTGTATTGATAACTGTCGTGGTTGCGGGCAAGCATGGGGTGATTATCTTTGCGCAAGTCTCGTGGTCATTTTGACATGTTGTGGCGTCGGCAAAGTAGTCAATGTTTTGGCCAAGCCTGGCCCTGACAGTGCGTAGCGGCCACGAAGGATCAATAAAAGTAAACTTCTTCCTCTGGCGGGTTGAGGAGGTTTTGGTGAGATGCACCCCACGCTCTTGAGCAAGAGCGTCGACAGCGGCTGCTAGTTCATCACTGGGCTCGTGCAGAAGCAGGCGGCCACCTTGCGGGACCTGGGCGAGCAGATAGGTGGCCTGCATCACGCCGGCGATCTGGGTGAGCAGGACCGGGCCGTCACGGTAGGCATCGTCGCTGATGTCAAGCACCGAGCCTGCCGACGGCCAGACCGTCTTTCCGCAATCATTGGTTACAGCCAGGACGCGCCGCTTGCCCTTGGCTACACCAACTGCTACGATGTAGGCGTTCCAGAGGCCTTGGCAAGTCACCCCCGGTACTCTGAAACCCGTGGAGAAATCTACCCGGACTTTGACCCTCCCGCTCTGCTTAGACTTGGCGACAGTGGCCGCCAGGTATGGGGAACCCGTGTCCTCCTCAAGCCAGCCCCCCGACGACGAGAGACGTAGCTGCTTGCTGTCTTGACTGTGATAGATGGCTCTGCGGCTCGCGTTGTACCTAGCGTCGATTGCATCGTTGCTCACGAGTCGAGGTATCTCAAACCTCCCGTGTCGATAAACCAGCTCGCGCTCATCAGACCAGAGTAAAGAGTGCTCCTGGGACTCGGTAGACCACCTCTTGGCGAGCTCAAACTCGAGCAAGGACGCGGCAATGACTGAAGATTCGGGCTCGCTTCCGTCCACAAAATCAATGGTCCTGAGGCGGGTGTCGGGCATCTCCCAGAGGACGGTGCGGAAGAAGCCAAGCGACATGTAGGCAGCTGGAACTGCATCTTTGGCGTTGTGGGTGATCCAAAGAATTGTCGAGCAGTTCTCCAAGACATCTATCAAGGCCGACATCGTCTCGTCGTCGATCTTGTCAAATGTCGGTCTGTCCAGATCGGCAAGCGACAGCACTGTGGCGCCCAGATGCCTATCTCTGTCGAGTGCAGAGAGGCTGCTGATGTGGAAAATGTCGTGGTAATGGGGACTCAATCCTTGGACAAGTCTGCCTACGAGCCCAACCGTCGCCGTGGTCGAACCCCCCACGACGAGCAATCTGGGGAGCACGGTCGAGTTGGACAGTGGATTTCGCAGCACAAGAGCCCTGTGGTCAACGGCCTGGGTACATATGATGGAGTTGGGGAACGCCGGCAGGTCAAAGTCCGGTGTGATGGAGTCGATGTGGGAGAAACCGGCACGTTGAAGCAGGGAGCCCCATTCCATGGGGCCGATGCAGGGCGACAGCGTGCGACCCTCTGCCTCGCCGATCCACCACTGTGGTAGTGTGCCGAATACAAAACCCAACCTGGCGGCGTCCTTGTCCGTGATCTCGTTGATGACGAGAAAGCCGCCTGGCCTCAGCAGCCGTCTGACGTTGGAAAGTGTGTCTTTTAGGTTGGATGTGGCGTGCAGCACCAGGGATGCCACCACCAAATTATAGGAATGCGCCTTGTAACCCTGATTAAGAATGTCTTTTTCAAGATCCAAAGTTGTAAACACCATCTTGTCGACATGTTTCCCAAAGACCTCGCGTGCCTTTTCGAAAAAGCCAACGGAAATGTCCGTGTAGGTATAAGAGGCAAACTTGTCTCCAACCTGGTTGAATATGCTCTTTGTAGCACTACCGGTTCCGGCTCCTAGAAGACGGTCTTAGCAAGAGAATTTGAAAGGATTATAGACAAGGGGGCACGGATTTATAAAAAAAATAAAAAAAATAAAAATAAAAAAAAATAAAAAAAAATAAAAAAAAAGAAAGGCCACAGGCTTTTTTGCTTACCAACTTCAAGAATATTCATGCCCGGATATCTGTGAGACAACTGCCCAACCACTCTCGCCAGATACTGAATGTGGCTCTTGTTGGTTGTTCCATGATGATAGTAGTCATCCAACAGACCATCCTCAAGCAGGTGCTCCAGCATCGTGTGTCCATCGCGCACGACCTGGCTGACATTTTCGCCCACCGCCTCGGCCAGCCTTCGATCCAAGCTATCTGGATGTCTGGCCTTGATGACGGCTTTGATCTCGGGCGTATCTTGCATCCAGGACTTGTCAATGTACGGGTGGACACCCGCTCGACCAGCTTGGTCACGTGCTCCACGAAACCAAAGTATCTACGCCATGCTCCCTGCGTCCGCTGCGGATGGTCCAGCGGGATGTCCTTGTCGAGCTGCCTCATGTAGAAAAAGGAGAGCCTCTCGAGGTCGAGGGCAAGCTGGTGATCGGCCTCGGCGGCCCGTCCGTCCCAGCAGACGGTGGCAGCGTCTGGTGAGGCTGGCGCCCACTGGGTGGTGAAGAAGAGCCGGGCGTCGTTGTCGGCGTTTGACGGGCTCAGGGATACGCAGTCGACACCGATGATCTGCGCCAGGGGTCTGCCGTCATGTGTGAGCAGATCAGCGTCGCCGCAAAGTCCCATCTGGCCTTTGTCGGGGAGCGCGGAGATGAAATGAAAACTTTGCTCGCCGCCGGCGACGGCCAGGGCCGTCCCGACGTTGAGGCTGAACATCTTGATCCGTCTGGGGACGTGGACCGACCAGAGCCGCCCATCGTCTGGATGACAGTAAGCCAGGAGAACAGTCTGTATGGCGGCGTCCAGCGTCGCAGGGTGTATCGCTATGCCGCCACAATCGGCCGGGAGGATCTGACCCTTGGCTGCGCCAAGCCTTCTCGAAGCACCATGGATGGCCCGGAAAGGCCCCGTATAGCCATACCCCAACTCCTCCCAGGCAGCATAGAGCCGCTCTTTGGATATGGAGCGCATTAGTGGGTCGAATTCAAGGTGACTCTCCAAGGGCATTGTTGACAATTCGTTGCTCTCTGCTGCTGGTGAGGCCAGATGAACCTCGACCGTACCCTTGGCCATGAGGGATAACCGGTCTCCAAAAGCCGAGTAGAGGCTAAAAGCAGCTTGAAGCTTGGCTTTTCCAAAGCGTCGCACGTCAGTCAAAGTGCAGAGGGACTCTACACCAAAGCCATCGGCTGGTATTATCAGCGCCTGAATAATCTCAAAGTCGCCAAGGTCAATGGTCTTGATGTCCTCATCTTGACCGACGAGTTCACGGGCTGCCTCGACGGCAGCACACAAGTATCCAGCTGCTGGGAAAACCATCTGGCCCTGGATTTTGTGCCCCGCAATCCACGGCAGTTCCGACTCTAGAAGGGTGTTTCTCCATCTCATGTCTGTCGCTGAACTGTCAGGCAGGAGGCTGCCGAGGAGTGGATGGACTGGCCTTTGTCGCAGACGAAACGACTTGGAATGGCGTGTCTCGTGCCACAAATCTTCTCCATCATGATGCCAACTGTACGTGGGCATCCCCCTGACAGGCAGGCTCTGGACGGGGGACAGTAGTTTATGCAGGGAATGCAGGTCCATGGACTCTATACCTGCCTCTAGCATCTGAGCCAGACCCATCTGCATAGACTTGGCATCGTGTCCTCCTCTCTGGATTAGGGAGACATACGAGATATCGCTGTCGGGCCACAGGTTCGACAGGGTCTGAGTGACTGGACCACGCAAAGCAGGATGCGGTCCAATTTCGACAATGGCGTCTAGGGGACCCAAGGTCTTGCAGGCTGCCTCCAAAGCCTGGGAGAAGAGAACTGGCTGGACCATGTTGTCTACCCAGTAGCTCATGTCGAGCAAGGCATCTGTCGTGTCTCGCACCAGCACGCTTGAGAACCAGCGCGTAGACCCCTTGCCCGGCTTGTTGAAGCCCGAAAGGCGTTGTAAGTTTGCAGCATAGGCTCCTGCACAGGAACGCATGTGGTGCGAATGATATGCCTTGTCGACAAACAGACGCTTGGCCTTGATGGACTGCGACTTTAGTTCCTCCTCCGCCTCGGCGACGGCGTCTTGGTCACCAGACAAGGTAGTGCTGCCTGGTGAGTTGCTTGCTGCAACGCTCAACCGGCCCTGGAATCGAGGTTGCGAGCAGAGCAGACAGGCATCTGCATACGACAGCGGTGCAGCCGACATGGCCCCCTTTTTCCCGTCCAGGCCGCCGGCGAGCTTGGTGTTGATGCCACGATAGTATGCAACGGCTAGTGCGGTCGCGGCTGAGAGGCGACCGGCTGCATATGCTGCGGCGATTTCTCCAGAAGAGTGCCCCACGACAGCGTCCAAGGTAACCCCGGCCTTGTTGAGTATGTCCACAAGCAGGATCTGAATCATGGTACACAAAGGTTGAGAAAGCTCAGCGCGCATGACGTTGGCGGCGGCAGCAGCAGCAGCAGAAGAAGAGTCTTTTCCCGAAGCCGATGATAACAGCTGTCCGACCAGTGAGTTTTGAGGTCTATCATGGGCTGGTAGCAAGTCCATTAGTGTTTTTTCAAGCTCCAAAGCTCGTCCAAGTGCCCACGGCGAGGCTTGGAGGAGTCCACTCATCATGCCGGCATATTGAGCTCCTTGGCCGGTGAATATTCCCAATAGTCTCTTGGGACTGGTGTTCCCATTGGGTTTGGCCCAATTCCGGTTTTCAAGTCTCTCCAAAAGGCCGGAGCATAGATCTTCCATGTTGGTTGCGGGAACGGCGATTTTGTAACCAAACAAGGATTTTCGACAAGCCGCCAGAGCAAGGTCGTGAACATGAAGGCTTTTATGCTGGCTTATCCAGTCGACATGATTCTGAATATTCTTGGCCAGTGACGACTCGCACTTTGCAGATAGAACAAAGGGAATAAAGGATTCTTGGGGCTTTTGGTCAGCTGTTTGATGCATGCGAAGCACGTTATCGAAGCTCTCCAGTATGACATGCGCATTGGTGCCCCCAAAGCCAAAGCTGTTGACGCTGGCACGGCGAGGCTGGCCGTCCGGTGTTTTGGGCCACGGCAGAGGCGAGGTGGGTATTTCCAGCCCCTTGTAGAAGGGCTCGATTTTCGGATTGAGCTTGTGGAAATGCTTGTTTGGGAAAACTGTTCTTTGCTGCAGGGCCAGGGTTGCCTTGATCAAGCCGGCTAGCCCTGCCGTCCCTTCGGTGTGACCGATGATGGTCTTGACGGAGCCGACGTATAGTGGTGGAGCATTGGGCTCGTCCGACGCCCTCGCACCACCAAAGACGGCATGGATTGCTTCTGCCTCGATGGGATCACCGGCGGGTGTGCCCGTGCCGTGAGCCTCAAAGTACTGCGGGCCTTGCCTGTTCACGTCTAGCCCGGCCTTGGCGTATACCCGACGGATCAGATTCGCCTGCGCTCCAGCGCTGGGCGTTGTGATGCCGTTGGTGCGCCCGTCTTGAGCAACACCAGTCTCGCGAATCACCGACTCGATAAAGTCGCCATCCGCCACGGCATCGCTTAGGCGCTTGAGATGACCGCCGCCACGCCTTCCCCTCTTGCGTAGCCGTCTACGCCTGCATCCCACATGCGGCTGATGCCGTTTGGAGACAGCATATTCAGGTTGGATTCGGTAATGTACCATTCGGGGCCTAGCAGCAGGTTCGACCCGCCAACAATGGCCAGTCTACTCTCGCCAAGCCGGAGGGCTTGTACGGCTTGGTGAAGGGCCACAAGACTAGAGGAGCAGGCCGTGTCTATGGTCATGGATGGACCATGGAGGTCCCAAGTGTAAGAAATGCGATTTGCCATGATGCTGCGGCCAACGCCGGTGGCCTATATGTAAAGTTGAATTTTCATTGCGGCTTGATTAGATCTCCATCATCTTTATTTGTTGGGGCAATCATGAAATTAATTTTTTTTTTAAAAAAAACAAAAAAAAAAAAAAAACCTTACCTGATACCTAGGCGCACAATCTATGTCACGCATCAAGATGTTCTCATAGTCACCGCACATGAGCCCGACGTACACACCCGTGTCGGAGCCTTTTAGCTGCTTGTCAGAGACACTGGCATTTTCCAAGGCCTCGTAGACTGTTTCGAGAAGCAGTCGCTGCTGGGGGTCCATCGCGGCGGCCTCAACCGCCGTGATGTTGAAAAAGTTGTGGTCAAACTTTCTTACGTTGACGTCAAGAAAGTATGATTTGCGAACGTTGGTACTCGCATGATGCTGTGCGTTGGGATGATAGAAGCCGTCCACGTGGAAACGGTCATCTGGGATGGTCTGAGAAAGGTCGCTCGGGGCTGAAAGAGCCTCCTGCAGTTTGTGTAGCGAAGACGCGCCGGGAAATCTGCAGCCGATGCCGATGACGGCAATAGGCTCGTTGATGGTAGACTTGGGCGCCATTCTGCATGTACTCTGCTGTCTGTTGCTTTGCGTGGTTGTAAATTTGTAAGGCAGCACTGGCCGGGCACCGTACACTGTCCATACTCTTACGCGGGCAAATGTTGATATATATACACTTGCTATCCATGCCAACTCCTACAGACTGCCGTTATTCCTTTGCACCCCACCGACAACGATGCATGCATGCAAGCATGTCTGCAGCCATGTCCCCTAAGAGGCTGAGGCGTTATGGATGTCAGGCAAGTATATATTGAATTAACATGAACTTAATATTTAACCTTGTGGAATGTCACGAATCGGTTAGGTCTCTCTTTAGCTTATACATGCCGTTTGTTAGGTAACCTTGTTTAATTTCCTTTTTGGTCGATAAAATACTAGGAGGCCTGGAATTAATATTTATTTGAAAGATCGGATTTCAGAAATAAACCGCTCCAGGTTTAATATTGATAATGGTGGCAGCCAGTGCTATTCGGCCTCCGCCGGAATTCGGAAATAATTTATAAAGTTCTTGTGGAATATTACGAGTCGGTTAGGTCTCTCCCTAGCCTATACGTGCCGCTGGTTAGGTAACCTTGTCTAATCTCCTCCTTGGTCGATAAAATATAAGGGGGCCTGGAATTTATATTTATTTAAAAGATCGCATTTCACGAGTAAACCGTTCCAGGTTTGGTGTTGATAATGGTGGCAGCCAATGCTATTCGGCCTCCGCCGGAATTCGGAAGTGATTTATAAAGTTCTTGTGGAATGTTACGAATCGGTTAGGTTTTTCTTTAACCTATACGTGCCGTTTGTTAGGTAACCTTGTTCAATTTCCTTTTTGGTCGATAAAGTACAAGGAGGTCTGGAATTTATATTTATTCAAGAGATCGTATTTCAGGAGTAAACCGCTCCAGGTTTGATGTTGATAATGGTGGCAGCCAGTGCTACTCGGCCTCCGCCGGAACTCGGAAGTGATTTATAGAGTTATTCGGCCTTGGATCGCTGATTTCAGGCAAGGTTGCCTACGATGACTCGTGGGTGGCCAGGCTCTTTCTCTTTCGAATCGGCGATTTCTTCATCAATACAAAACTTTAATCAAGTTTCATGAGCCTTTCACTAGACACGAAATACTGCGACACTCAGGTCACAGAAAGGAAAAATCCCAATGTGGGCAAGTTTCTTGTTATTCGTGTTTACGTCCTGTAATGGGATTTCTTTTTTTTCTTCTTTTTTTCTGCCAATCAAGTTGCGATCGAAGGGCCAGTCAGCGTCCACACATGCAGATATGTAAATAGATTTAAGGACTTGCGTGTCCACAAGTCTTTCGTCCTGACCTACCCAGCTAGTTCGCAAGGAGCTTTGTCGTTTTTGTTCCATTACAAGTCTTACAATATGTTCCATCTCTTCAGCGACCACGTCCACTGGCTGGGACCACTCGGTGTCGCCGTTTTCTTTGGTACCTTGGCCGCGAGATGCATTTATTTTCTATACTTTCACCCCTTGGCTAAATATCCGGGACCTCGGCTGGCTGCGGTCTCGTACCTCTGGTATGCTCGGAAATGGCTTCAAGGCAGATACCCATGGGCCATCGAAGAACTGTTTGAAACACATAGCTGTAAGTGATGCTAGCCAGCCCCTTCACCTTGTATGTTTATTGATACTTGACTCACCCCCGACGGCGGCCCCAGCCGAGATTGTCCGCGTCGGGCCGAACGGGATCGCCTTCAGGTCCCCGCAGGCTATGCATGACATCTACATGGCTACCGTGCGCAACCGCGAGACCTTTGTCAAGACGGAATTCCAAGACCTGGGTGGTAAAGAACCCGGAATCACTGCTGAAAGGGACCCGGAAGAACATCGCAAAGTAGCTAAGCAGCTTGTCCCTGCATTTTCCCCTCGGGCAATGTTGGCTCAGGAGCAGCATGTCCACCGCTATGTTGATCTCCTTGTTCAGCAGCTCGACAAGCACGGCGGCACGAGCAGCAAAGGCGTTGACATGAGAGAGGTACGATAATTCTGACCGACTTATCCACTTCTTCAACCAGTCGCACCCACTGACACCTTTGCGTAGTGGTTCGACTGGCTCGTCCTGGACATTGCCGGGTACATGGCTTGGTGTCATGAGTTTGACAACTTGAAGAACGGTGAGTAGAGCCCCCATCCCAAAAAAAGAAAAGAAAAAAAAACAAAGAACCACCTAGCCAGCTGACTGACCCCTGGCGAACCAAAGCTGAAACATGCTTTTACCTACGCGAATCGATCAAGATTGGCCTCTCCGGAACCGTCGGCCAGGTCCTCAGAAAGTTTCCCCTCCTCCTCCCCCTGGCCCCTTTCTTTATCCCTGCATCCGTAGCCCGGACCATTCCAACGTGGATGCAGTTCAACCGCGACATCGTCGCAGAGCGCCTCTCCAAGCAGGAAAAGCTCGACGGTAAAGACTACTTTGCATGGCTTCTACGCGACGGCTCCAAGCCCCCGTCCGAAGACTGGCTCGTTGCTCAGTCAAACGTCCTCCTGGCCGCCGGGTTCGACCCGTTGACCAACATCCTGACGGCGGCTGTGCATTACCTGTGCAAGACTCCTCGCGCGCTCGAGCGGCTCTGCGCCGAGGTCAGGGGCGAGTTTTCAACCTATTCGGAAATAAGAGCCGACAAGCTGCAAAGCCAGAAATATCTACAAGCGGTCCTAGACGAATCCATGCGAATCCACACCAACGCAGCTTTCGGCCTTCCTAGGTACAGCCCTGGAGCGTTGGTTGACGGGGAATACATCCCCAAAGGGGTAAGATTCCTTGTTTAAAATTTATGTTTTTGTTGTCTCTTTGTCTCCATAAGCTGCTCACTGTTTTTTTGTTCCCCACCCATGCAGGTGATTGTCCAAAACGCATCTTTCGCAACTACACATAGTCCCAAATACTTCCTCCTCCCGAGGGAGTTCTGGCCGGAGCGCTACCTGGGTCCCGATGACCGATGGTATGACCAAAGATTCGAGCACGACCACAAGAAAGCGTTCAAGCCTTTCTCTATCGGACCGCGGGCATGTCCGGGACGTGAGATTGGTATGATGCAAGCCCGAATTACCCTGGCGAAGCTGGTATGGACTTATGACATGGAGCTATTGAATCCCGAGGTCGACTGGGACAAGGAGTCCAAGCTGTTCCTCATTTGGGGCCGGCCCGAGGTTCGAGTTAGGTTTCGAAAAAGGGTTATTTAGGACTGCACCTATATTTGATAGCAAAATGCTGTCTATGCGTACGGTCGACTTGGCTATCTAGGTATTTTAGCCTTGGGCACATTGAGCAATTATTCTCTTGTCGAATAGTACGCAGTGTGTACAATTGTAGAATTCTTGCCCAACGTTTGCCTCTACAGGCAAGACTTGAGTCTCAGTCAGCAGCTAATACCTCACCCAGACTTTTGTTAATCACCAGGTATACATTCGTAGCTTTGATCCTTTTCGACTTTGGCCGGTACTTTGGGAAGGTTTTTACATCAAGCCACCATCCCTGCCGGGTGACACGCCGCACGCACCTGAATAAATATGTTCGAACCTTACAAACTACTAATTCAGCCCTATTGAGCTTCACATCCCAGTGCGGTTTAGCGGGACAAGGATGCATGGGTAAGCAAACAAACCTCATACGACTCGGTGCTTTGCCAAGGGTAAAAACTAAATTTTCTGAGGGTTGGGTTTCTGAGTCGCAAAGAATTGAAACAGGATAAGGTTTTCAAGCTTCAAAGAAACCTAGCCTATTTCCTTTTTGCTTTATTTTTTTGTTTTGCTTATATTGACGACGTGATGGCGTTACGTACTTCTGGTCTACAGTTTCGAAGAATGTTAACCTACTTTTTGCTTGATTTTCTTGTTTTGTTTATATTTACGACGTGATGGCGATACATACGTAGTACTTGGTTAAGCTTATGAATGACAAAGTTTGGCAGTTTCAGTAAGACGGGCGGATTACAAATCATGGCTAAAATTGCCTTGCGAACTAGGACTTCAGGTGAGATCAAAGGTCTATCTCCGAACTGTAACCTTCCATTTGCCCCGGCTTGATTAATATTCAATCAGTTCAAGAATCATCTGGAACAATTATGGTACCCTCACCCTTGCCAAAAAAAAAAAAAAAAAAAAAAAACCTTATACGATGAACCGTGTGGTCCCAACTACCTGGGTGTTACGACCAGACAGTTGGGCCGGTACCAGGGAGGCCAGGTGGGGTCACACCCCTCCTGACGACACCCGCCCAGAGAAATCACCGACCGGCAGAAAGAGGATTACATAAGAAGGAATCACGTGACCTCACGTGATTGCCAAAAGAGTGATCTCAGTGATCATTGAGGGATCACAACAGATCAAGGGAAGTGATCTCTGCGATCTGTGACAGATCAGGAGAGATCACATTCGGAACATAGTCTATATAAGGCACGCTCATTACCATGTAGATAGATTCAATTCTAGGATTGCTTAGCAGCAATCAAACTCTAGTTAACCTCAATACTTACTTGAGGACGATCATAACTTCACCCCCAGTTATTGAGAACCCCAGTTACCCAGTCAGACGCTCAGTTGCTTCAACCCACTGTACTTTACCCTAAGAACAGGTTACCCCGATACCTTGATCGTAACACTGGGTGCCCTAGATATGTGCCTAGTGGTGCTGTACAGTATCAAAACTCAAAAGTCGACTGAACACGAATTTACAACGTAACATTTGTGATATCCGCGGAGCCAATTTGATAAGGTTGGAAATTTGCATGTGTAAGTTGCCAAACCTGACAGTAGTACGTAGTACGCCGCGAAACATATGAGTTACTACGAGTAAGTTAACTTGGCTCGTGGGGGGAAGGGAATGGTCATTGAAAATTTGAAACAAACTCAGCGTCTGAAACTTGGGCTAGGACTAACAGCCTCTGTGCTGCCTCCTTGAAGCTTCAGGCGTGGCCACCCTACTGCTGGTATTGAATTAATTATTTTGCTTGACAGTAGTTTGGATGAGAACTTGTCAACGTGGTTCATTCCCGAGTCGCGCACTTTTCCTGCCACCACACCATTTCCAAATCAAACATGCCTTCTTTCCCGCAACACAAAATGTCAACTCTTATAAAAAAATCCCAAATATGCTTTCTTTATGCACTGCCGGCCGGTTCCCCCTTTTGCTTTTTCTCCAGTCCATATTTGGTATCAAGCTTGGTGCGCAGGTGTGTCTCCTTTTCAACTAGCGATAGAATAAAACCAACCCCAGCAAAGGCAATTGAAGCCAACCAGACCAACTGAAGCGAGCGTTCATATACCGTCAAGACCTGGTCTCGGCTAGCTTCAAAAAGCTGGGATATGGCCGTTTGAGTTCCTTGCTCGTAGGCACGTCCTGCCGAAAACTGCTCCCTGACTCGATCGTCGGTGATGGTGTCGACAAGCCTGTCAAATTTGTTGTTGAACACGGCGTTTGGAATGGCCACTCCCCAGACGTTTCCAAAGCTCCTCATGAACGCCCACGAGCCTGTTGCAGCCGCGACCTTTTCCTCGGGCAGACTTGCCTGTAGGGCAGGCAGGAGGGTGTTTAATACCATGCCGACCCCGGTGCCGGTGAGGATCTGGAACATGACCCATCGGACCGGAGGCGAGTACCTGTCCAGGACGGAATGGAGACCAAGGCCCAGAGTGAGAATACCGAATCCGGCCGTGTGAAAGATCTTGTAGCGGCCGATCCAGGACAGAGCGGCAGAGGACCCGGCGGAGACCAGGAGTGAACCAATAGTGCTTGGCATCATCTGCAGGCCGGCAAGGGTAGGGTCCGACAGCAGGACGGACTGGAAGTAGAGGGGGCGGAAATAGAGCATCCAATAGGTCAAAATCGAGGTGAACAAGGTATTGGTAAAGATGATGGCGCGTGTGGTATCCTTGAAAAGGCCCAGAGGAACAACGGGACGAGAGCACAACGGCGATGCCTCGAAGCAAACAAAGACCAACTCCAAAGCCCAACAGAAAAGGGACCAGGACCTGCCAGGCTCCCCAAGGGTAGGTCGACTCTGCTATGGTGAGAGCATAGAGCACCGAGACCGTGGAGCCGATGATGATAAAGTTGCCGACAAAGTCAATGCCTTTGATCTTGTCTTTTAAAGGTGTCGTCTTGTCGTCCCTGACTTTGAGCACGAGGTACAAGAGGGCCAACGATGTGCCTCCGATGGGAAGATTGATGAGAAAGACCCATCGCCATCCGACGTGCTGGGCCAAGCTCCCCCTATCAAGGGACCGGTGCCCAGTCCCAGGGCGTACACCAAGAGGACCAGGGACATGAAGTAACCCCTTTTGCGAAGGGGCACCAAGTCGGAAATGATGACTTCAATAATCATGTTGATGCCGCCGCTACCCACCCCCTGAATGGCTCTACCGGCGAGCAGACCGACTTCGTTTCTTGCCCCGCCGCATATGCCACTGCCCAGCGTATGGATCGCCACAATAACGAGGGTGAGCCTTCGGCGTCCAAAGACATCCGCAAGCTGACCAAAGAGCGGTTGAACCGCAGCACTAAAGGGAAAAGAATCAGCTCATTTCGTCCCTCAAAAGAGTAGGAAGACGAGTGTTTCTCATACCTGGCGACAAAGAAGCCATTGGTAATCCAGACATAGTTAGTCCCAATGCTCAGATCTTGGATCATATAGGGCATCGACGTGGAGACGACGGCGTTTTCAAAGGAGCCCAGCAGGCTGGTGAAACAGAGCGTCAAGATCACCGCCCAGAAAGACCATCCTTGTTTCAAGTCCTGGGCGGGGGCTGCTTCTGGAGATTGTTCGGGCTTCGCGGATGCCACATCTCCAGAAGCTTCTGAGTCCGCGTGATCTGCTTTTGCTAGCGTGGGCTGTTGTGGCTTGTCTGTTGTTGATGCCATGGTACCCGTCACAATATTGGCATGTAATTGTTGACTAAGCTTTTGTACGATAACGGAGATAATCCTAGTCTTTTGAAAATTGAGACACAGAAACTGTTCCATGTCGTCAAAAGGCAGCTCTAGCAAGCTGCTAGAACTCTATATATACATATATACGTTGTCTACAAAGTCCCAAACCATTGAGACAAGGTGCAAGCGAGGTAATCCTTGCCACAGGGATTGGAGATATAATTTAACGTTACCATGATGCAATACTCTTTCAAGGTGTAACAAGGTAATTCAGAAGAAACCCCATTGACTTCAAAGTATGAGGGCTATCCAATAGCTTCCTTTGCAAGGGTTATGAATATGAATCAATCAAAGTTTACGATGACTCGCATGATTGGACTGTTTAATTAAGCCGTCTACCTGCCCATGTTCGTTGTCAACTTGTTACGAGGCACCGGAATCCAAAAGTCCACTTGCAGACTTGGTTTGACCTCTATAAGGCCTGAATACCTAGCCAATGGATTTTGTAAAATATTTAGACTTTAACCGACCTTGTGTGTTCCGAGTTGATTTTCAAACCCCGCGTCTAGCTTCCTTTGATTGTGCCGGTTAAGGAGCTGCAGTTTGCCAAGCGACAGTTTTTTTTGACAGACCATCAATCGCATTCTTTAGTAGAGAAGGCAAAAAGTTGGTTTGATTGATCGCTGGAGCATGACGCCTACTTGATCAAAAGATATCACAGCCTCGCGTTTCCCCATCATGACTCCGCAAGGTCTGCTTGCGGTTTGTACAGGACTGCTTCTCCTAAAGATTTTCATCTCCTTTGTCTCCCGCTACCGCAGGCATCAAATCCTCATCCGACAACACGGTTGTCTTCCGCCACCCAAGGCGAAGCTCAAGGACCCCATATTCGGTATCGACGTCATTTTATCCAACGGGCGAGCAGCCCGGGAGCATCGCAGCCTTCAGACGTTCGAAGAGCGCTTTTACTCCATCGGGGCAACCTACAGCACGAAGCATGGGTTCCCTCTGATCATCACCATGGAGCCCGACAACGTCCGCGCCGTCATCAACCAGAATTTTCACGACTACGCACTCGCCCCGTTCCGTCAACCAGCGCTCAAGCACTTCTTGGGCGACGGCATCTTCACAACGGACGGAGAAAAGTGGCACTCGTCCCGGGCGCTGCTCCGGCCAAACTTCAACCGCGACCAGATTGCCAACCTTGAAGCCATCGAGACTCACGTCAAGGATCTGTTTGCGTTGCTTCCCAGAGATGGCGCCACACCCGTGGACCTGAAGGGCCTCCTGCTGCGCTTCACCATGGACTCGACGACCGAGTTTCTCTTCGGTCAGAGCGTTTACAGCCTGCGGCGCAACGGCGCTCGCGATGGCGACAGCCTCGAGGCGCAGTTCGAGACGGCCTTTACCGGCGCCCAGGCCGAGTGCATGGAGTTCATCGGAATGGGCCCACTGGCTAGGTTCGCGCGAGTAAACTCGCAAAAGCAGGTCGAGATTGTGCACCGCTACATTGACAAGTTTGTAGACAGGGCTATTGCTTTCCGCAAGGAGTAGTAGTAGTAGTAGTAGTAGTATTATTTAACGCCGGGCTCGGCCCGGCTCATTAGCCGGCCGTTAGCAACCTCCCGAGGGGTATCTCGGCGCGCTTTCTATTTTCTCTATTTACACAGCGGAAAACAAGGGCATAGAAGCGAATCGAGCCTGACCGGGTTCGTGCCCGGTCCTGCTTACAGGTTTGTTCACTGACGCGACCCCGTGCCTTCAGGCGCACGGAGGATTCGTCTGACGGCAGTTGACGGCTCTTCATCGAGAGGGGCCTGTGTCCAAACAGCGGGGCTGTCGGTCGTTTGTAGCCATGGAGACGAAGTTCCCAACAAGTGTGGGCTCGACGGCACAGGCGGGTGGTTGTTGTCGATAGCCAGCCGGGTTATCCTTGCCACGGTAAGCGGGGAGGAGGTGGAGGGAGCAGGATTCGAACCTACGTTACTCAAGTAACAGCCATGGCGCTTAACCACTGCGCCATTCCCCCCAAGCTTTCCGCAAGGAGTATGAGGCGGGAGGCGGTGGGCCCATCGGCACGGGCAAAGAAAAGCCCAAATATCTATTCCTGCAGGAGCTAGCAAAGCAGACCACCGACAGGACGCGGCTGCGATCCGAGCTTCTGAATATACTCATGGCTGGGAGGGACACCACCGCGAGTCTCTTGGGGAACCTTTTCTTCATGATCTCCAAAAGTCCCGAGATCATGGCCAAGCTCCAGCAAGAAGTCGACAGTCTGAACGGCGCCAGGCCCTCCTATTCTTCGCTGAGAGATATGAAGTATTTGAAATATTGCCTTCGAGAATGTGAGTGGCTCTTGAGGGTTTGGACCTAGTCCGATCTCGACTTGCTTGATGGTGCAAGCAAAGCTGACTTTTGCTAATCCCGCCACAGCCCTACGGCTCCACCCCGTCGCTCCCGTCAATACACGCATCGCCGTGACCGACACCGTTCTGCCACGTGGTGGTGGGCCCGACGGAAGCAAGCCTGTGCTCGTACCCAAGGGCACTGCGGTCGGATGGTCCGTGTACGCCATGCACCGGCGCAAGGATCTCTATGGTCCAGACGCCGACCGGTTTCGCCCCGAACGCTGGGAGACCCTGAACACCAGATCCGAGTACCTTCCCTTTAACGGAGGGCCACGCATCTGCCTAGGCCAGCAATACGCCCTAACAGAGGCCTCGTATGTCACGGTCAGAATGCTTCAGGAATACGAGATGGAGAGCAGAGACCCTGGAGAATGGGAAGAGGAGCTGGCAATCACTGCTTGCAACAGACGCGGCTGTCTAGTAGCTCTCAAGGCCAGGAGTGAATAACCAGCTTTTCTTTGCTCTTATATAGCAAATGTTTTGAGTTTCAGACGCTCGAAAAAAAAAGAAAAGAAATGTTCCAATTCTCCAGGTAGCCTCCCTCACAAATGCTTTTCCCATACTACTTCTACCCTCACCGCTCTCACTTACTTGGTAAGAAAGCAAAATTGCTGGATTCATGATCCAGGTTGGACGGCATCTGTTGGCCGTCACCACGCAACACACTCATGGATGTGTCTTGACTCTTGTGCACCATACATTGCCCGTACCACCACCCTGGTTAAATAACTTTGGTAACTGACCTGGAGACAAAACTCGCAACTGAGTCACTCCCTAACCATCTGGGGTCAACACTCATCGCACCATGTGCTTGTCCATAATCTCCCTCAACTTGTCCAGATCGATGGCCTCGACCGTGTGCCCCTCGAACCCCGTCATGGTCTCGGCCATGCAGAGCGCGTTGTAAATAGCCTCCTGCGTGGCATCGGCCGCGGCCTCGAACAGCGCATTGATGGTGTTGTCGTCGATGCTGCTCCCGGCAATCTCCTGCGCGGGCTGGCCCCCCTCGGTCTGCACCACCACGGAGCTGCCCGTGGAAAAGGCCAAAAAGATGTCCCCGGACAGGTTGTGCCCGTAGCCCCCGACCCTGGCCAGGCCCGCCGTCGCCCGCCTGGCCAGCCGCTGGCACTGCAGCGGGTTGAGGGGCGCGTCCGTGGCCACGACCACGATGATGCTGCCGTCCTTGTCGTCCTTGGCCTCGGCGTAGGCCCTGTCGGCGGCCGCCGTCGCCTCGTCGGCCCGGCGCTGCTCCGCCATGATGCGCCCCACCGGCACGCCGGCAAAGTGCAGGTGGTGCAGCTGGCCGTAGTTGGCCTGCACCAGCGCCGCGACCGTCCACGACGTCTCTTTGGTCTTGCCATCACCGGCCGCCGCCGAGAGCTTGACGCCCGGGACCAGGCGCGAGCTGGAGCCGGTGCCGCCCTTGAAGCCCTGGCAGAGCATGCCCGTGCCGCCGCCCACGTTGCCCTCGGGCACGGGGGCGGAGGATGCGCTCCTGATGGACTGGGCAATGTGCTCGGGCTTGACGGCGAAGCGGTAGAGGTCGTTCATGAAGCCGTCAAAGGTCTCGGCCACGACGGGCAGCATGAACCACTTTGTCCCGTGGGCCCGGTTGTGCTCGACGGCGTAGTCCAGGACGCCGCGGTAGGCATCGCCGACGGAGAAGGAGTTGGTGATGACGATGGGGCTGGCCAGCAGGCCCGTCTCCTCCAGCCAGTGGCAGCCCGTCATCTCGCCCGCGCCGTTGAAGCGGAAGACGCCCGCGTGGCAGGCATCCCGGAACCAGTCCTTGCGGGGCAGGATGGTGGTCGCGCCCGTGTTGACCTGGCCGTCGGCGGAGCGGATGGTCTCGGTGTGCACAAGCACCCCCGGGACGTCGGTGAGGCTGTTCCTGGGTCCCGGCGGCCAGAAGCCCAGGTGGATGCCCGGGACGGCTTCCCTGACCCGACAACGGGGCTTTTTGCTGGAGGCGGGAGTTGTCATGATGTCGTGGATGGCGACTATGGTATTTCGAGGAGATGAGAAGTGACAAAGGCTACTGGACGAGGACAGTCAAGTCGGGGGTTAAATACTGTCTTGGTGCTGATGTGGTCCATAATTTACAGTGCTTACTCCCTCCAACAGATCCCTGAGCCACGATGGCTCATCGAATTATTTTCATGGAAAAATGCCGCAACCAGTTTCCGAATGTGGAGTAGTAAAACCCCATAACTCTCATGGGCATCTTGCCCGCCGTGAGCTACAACCTGGCTTTATCAGTTTGCTCGTGTACGGGAATTGACGTTTGTCGTCTGATGTTTGACATGTTGCTTGTGCAAGGGTCCATGGAGACCAAGACTACAAGGCATCCATGGCTTGTTGACTTCATTACCTTAGTACAGTGTAGTAGTCCTAAACAATGATCCTTGATCGCTAAGCAGTGTGGTTACTTTTGACTCGATTATTTCTTAACTGCCCTACTGGCTATATATTTACCCGGCTTTCGCCCAGGCCAAGGTTTGCTTTCTCTCATGTCAACCTCCTACACCTTGCCCTCCGCCATCAACTGCGTCACCCGCGCCACCTCGTCGGCGTTTGAGATGTCAAACGGCTCCTCGCCCTTGGCCATCAGCCTTATTTGCGCCGAGCAGGCAGTCAACTGCAGCACAAACTCGTCCTCCCCCATGGCGTATTTGATAATGCTGGACACCTTGCCCGCGATGATGTCCTTGGCGAGGTCCGGCTCCGAACCGGCTGCGCGCCCGATGCCTATCCCATCGACGCCCTGCAGCGCGTCGACCATGGCGCCCACCGTCTTGAAGCCGCCGGTGGTGTAGACCACCATGTGCTTGACGGCCTTGCGGATGACCTCGGCGAACTCGATAAAATAGTTCTCCCGCTTGCGGCTGGACTCCTTGCGGTGCGCAAAACCAAAACTCTCATAGGTGCCGCCGCTCGTCTCGACAAAATCCATGCCCGCGGCCTCGAGGGCCTCGCACAACTGCACCGCCTCCTCTGGCTTGAAACCCTTCTCCTGGAACTCGACGCTGTTAATTTTGATGCCGAGGATGAAATTCTTGCTCGTCCGCCTGCGGACCTCGGCCGTGACCTCGAGGATTAGCCGCATGCGGTTTTCGAGGCTGCCGCCGTACTCGTCGGTGCGCTGGTTGGTTGTTTCGGACAGGAATTGGGCCAGCAGGTAACCGTGGGCGGCGTGCAATTCGATACCGTCGAAACCGGCCTTTTCAAGGTACTCGGCCGTGTGGGCAAAACCCTCAATCACCGCCTTAATATCCTCCTTGGTAGCGGGCCTGGGCACGCCAAACTTTGACCCAAACATCTCCTGCTTAAGCTGCACGTCGCTGGCGCTAATGGGGTGCTGCTGGACGCTGCCGCGGGCCTGGCGACCGGGGTGTCCGACCTGCGCGACGATGAGGCTGCCGTGCTCCTTGGCGGCGGCGGCGAGCTTGGAAAACATGTCGAAGCGCTCGCCCGAGGGCTCGGCGTCGCGCGGCACCACCATGTTGCCCGGGGCCTCGAGGTGCTCCGGGTCGATCATGACGTTGCCCGTCTGGATCTGGCCCCACTCGCCCTGGCCCCAGCGCCGGTACAGCTGCACCAGCTGCTCCGTCGGGATGCCGCGCTTGGACGGGTCCGCCTCGTCAAACGTCGCCAGGCCCTCCGACATGGCCGCGTTGAGGAACCGGTTGGGCGCCGACCGCCCCGAGACGGGGTATTTGAGCGGCGTGCCGAGCGGTGAGGGGTCGGCAGGGGCCGCTTCGAAGCGTGGTGGGGACATGTTTTTTTTTTTTGTCTCTTGCTTCTTTCGTTTCTAGGGGTGTTGACTTGGCTTGCGGGAATCAGCTTGGCACGGTATTCGTCCAAGGCTTAAAAGAACTGATGACTAGGTATGTAGGTAGACAAACAGACAGACAGAGAAACACGGGACACAATGATCATCTCCCATTTTCAATTCAGCTAAAAGAGCCAGTTCCATTTATATTTATATTCGAGTCTGTTTCGCCTCCTGCATGTTGGCTCCAGCCAAGCTTTTTTTTTTTTTATCTCCTCTGGGTCCAGAAGGTAATCCGACTCCGCAACCAAGTTAGCGATGCTCGCATTTCTAATCAAGCCCCCACGACTCCAATCCTTTTATGGGTAACCCACAACGGAACACCGCCTTGACCACCACAGATCCATCATTCGGCGTACTTTTTTCTCAAATGAATCATCGCCAGCAAGTCTCCGAGCACACCAACACTATCTCCGAGCTTCAAAAGTCCCCGATATCACCATCAATCGAATTTAAGATCTCACGTCATTTAGCGCATCTGGGCAGGTCCAGGGGGCAGCACTGGTGACGGCGGACGAAAATGACCCCGAGCCGAGGCCCTGGGAACAGGCAGAAGGCATCCACTGGAAGAACCTGGAACAAAATCACCGCAGGGGTGGGACGCATGCCTTTCTATTTGTGTCTGCAGGTAACCATGAGATCAATCATGAGCCAGACAAGTGCAATCGCGCGTACTGAACCAAGGCTAAAAATACGCGTATTTTCCACAGTTGAGCAAGTAAATCCACAGCTTGCCCAAATATGTGGGAGTAATTTATTTGCTGCACCAAGCAGCTGCACAAGGACTTTTTCGCACCCGCAGGTAGCCAGCCGGAGCACTGGCCGTATGTGGTCTAGTCCTTGGCGTCGATTGCCCCTGGATTACTAACTCGAGTTAGCAGGTTCTTCACAAACCACAAGATAACTTGTGCAACTTGGCATGCATAAATGTTGCATAAAAGTATCCGACGGTCACGTGTGGATTGCAAATCAACTTTGAGGAATGTCCTAATTCGAATGACGTTATGTGAGCCGTGCCCATCACAGTGTAACCACATGGCGCGGTCAGTTCCGGCAGTTCTCAATCGAGTAACACGACAGTTCTCAACCGCCCCCACTAACAGTGCGGGGAAGTCGGGGGCGTTTGGGGTTCGGCTCTGAGAGCCTGCGAGGATCGGGGAACCAGGGGGCTGTTTTTGTGTTTAGCCTCCAACCGCGGCTCAAATTGGGCTGTGCGGGTGATTACCGACATTGTTGGGACGTGATCGTGGGAATTTTTTATTTTATTATTTATCTTTGTTTTGGTCCATCTCTGTGCCGACCTGACAAAAGGGCAAAAAGCTCAATTGACAAGAAACCAATCACCCCCTCCCCACAGCAAAAAAAAAAAAAAAACCATGACTCTCGGCATCAGGATAGCGCCCTCGTCGGCAACCAGGGCGGCCAGCCTCCTGCGGACGATCCAGTACACGCACCCGCCCTCGTGCCCGTGCCACTCCAACCCGGGATACCACCAGCGCGGGCCCGCGCTGACGCCGTACCAGCGCAGGCTGCCCAAGAGGCACTATGCGACGCCGCAGGAGCCCAAGGAGTACGCGTTTGAGATGGCGGCGTCGTCGATCCGGTTCGGCGAGGGCGTGACGCAGGAGGTCGGCATGGACCTCAAGAACATGGCGGCCAAGAGGGTGTGCGTCGTCACCGACGAGACGGTCGACAAGCTGTATGCGATGCAGCAGGTGAGGGAGAGTTTGGACAGGGAGGGGATCAATTACAAGGTGTTTAGCAAGGTCAAGATTGAGCCCAAGGACAGCTCGTAGGTTTTTTTTTTCTTCTTGCGCTCTTAACTAGCGACTGCTCTCATCTTTTCAATGGCGTTCACAACTGTACAGCTCCACTAACACCCCACAGCATCAAAGAGGCCATCGATTGGGCAAAGCCCTACAACCCCGACGTCTTCCTCGCGGTGGGCGGCGGGTCCGTCATCGACACGGCCAAGCTCATGAACCTGTACACGTGCTACCCGTCGGCGGCGTTTCTGGACTTTGTCAACGCGCCGCTGGGGGGCGGCAAGCCAATCGACCGGGCGCTCAGGCCGCTCATCGCCATCCCGACGACGGCAGGCACGGGGTCCGAGACCACGGGCACGGCCATCTTCGACCTGGTGTCGAGGCGGGCCAAGACGGGCGTGGCGCACCGCAACATGAAGCCGCTGCTGGGCATCTGCGACCCGCTCAACACCCGCACCATGCCCGCCGCCGTCAAGGCCAGCTCCGGCCTCGACGTGCTCTGCCACAGCCTCGAGAGCTGGACCGCCATCCCCTACACCGAGCGCACGCCCCGCCCCGCCAACCCCATCAACCGCCCCGCCTACCAGGGCGCCAACCCCATCAGCGACATCTTCTCCCTCAACGCCCTCAAGGCCACCGTCAAGTACCTCCCCAGGGCCGTCCGGGACCCCGAGGACTCGGAGGCTCAGCACCAGATGCTGCTGGCTGCCACGTTGGCGGGTGTCGGCTTCGGTAATGCGGGTGTGCATTTGTGTCACGGTAGGATTTTCGAACCCATCCCTTTTTGTTAAAAACCCTTCAGTCCACACAACTGACAAGACAACCCACCCACAGGCATGTCCTACCCCATCTCCGGCCAGAACCCAGGCTACAAGCACTCGGGCTACGAGGTCGCGCACCCCATCATCCCGCACGGCGTGTCGGTGGCCGTGTCGGCGCCCGCCGTCTTCCGCTTCACCGGCGCGTCCAACCCGGAGCGCCACCTCGAGGCGGCCGAGTGCTTCGGCGTCGACGTCAGCAACGCCAAGCGCGAGAGCGCCGGCGAGATCCTGGCCGACGCCCTCACCCGGTTCCTCGCCGACCTCGGCGACCAGCCGGCCGGACTCAAGGGCTTGGGCTTCGACCAGAGCCACGTCGACGGCCTGGTCGAGGGCACGATCCCCCAGGCCAGGGTGCTGATGCTCGCGCCGGGCTTGGCCATGACGGAGCTGGAGAGGGAGAGGGAACAGCTCAGGGCGCTGTTTGAGGATGCGATGGAGCATTGAGGGAGGGGCGTGCGCTGAGGATGGTGTTTTTTTGTCTTGTGGGCTTGGCTTGGAGTGGCATGTTTTAGTTGTCGATCCCTGTCACTGTCTGTATGGTATCTCATCCATCATGAACCCGATTGGCTGCCACTGGCATTTTGCATCTTTACAACATTCGTCTCCACTTTGTCTTGCGCCTTGTACGAGAACTAGTCCACCAGATACTTCTTTTTCCGTCTCACCCCTTATCGGTCCTCCGCCATATAGGTCCGGGTCATAGCTCTCGGAAAGCTTTTGACCTGGTGCACATCGGTTGGAAAATCGCCCTAGCGGCTCATCTGGCCGTGCCAAGAGATCTTCCATTCGACATCAGCTTGACATCCATGCCAACAGTATCACCGTCGCACGCCAGGAACTATTCCTGGGCTTTTGTTGTTTTCTGCGCCGGTGTTTTGTGGAGGCCTGGACTAACGAGCAATCAACCTTGGCCAACGAGCACTCTACACAGCCTTTCAATCTACGCTGCACAAACCTGCACTTGTTACTATTATCACCACCAATAGCACAATCAATACCACCCCGAATAACCTTTTGCGGATGCAGGAGCCCATGTATTTTCAGCGTGCCTTCACAGCTCCACAGCGGCTGTTACATCAAGTCGAAAATGTGCGGAAGGGATTCCGATGACATAATCGAGATCCTCACATATCCGCAAGCGCCTTACATCTTTCCATAGGTGTCGTCTGGTGTTCTTTTTACTGTGGGCTTTCTCGGGCTGGCAGATGCTTCCCAGAAGCTTACAGTAGGAGAAACGAGTCTCCAGACGTGGATTCTAGCGAACCATCGTTCTCGCTCGGTTCTCTGCCAACTTCAGAGACCAAAGAGGCGTCATCTTTGGCTTTTTGGAAAGCCTGGCTTATCTCTGGCATTGCCTACCAACAGCGCCATGCTGATAACCTGGACCGACTCGGCTGTAAGTTTGACCAGCTTCTCAAAGTGATCCTGTGGAATGGAAAGATGCTCCAAATCCACTGAGCAGCCCCGGTCATGCAGAGGGACCCCGCGTCACAGCCGACATAGTAGAGGCAATCGCTCTGCCACGAATTCTTTTGGCCCTGGAACCTGAGTTGTGGTCAGGGACTTGCTGGAAAAGACGAGACCTGACCCCGACTGGTCACACGTTTCCCTTACAGGCCTGCTCGACGTTTCCAGTTGTGGCGTGTTTGAAGCATTTCATCTCCAGAGGAACAGGCACTGCACGCCTCTCGGGTTCATGGTGGTGCAGAAGGTTCCAAGTGTGAAGCAGGGTCGTGTTGGCTTCTCCCTCACTCTCCGTCCACAGCTTCAACCACTTCTTGCTAGCCATCCGCCTAGAATATGGATGAACTGATGTCGTCATCGGCCGTGTACTCGACCCCTTCGGCATATTGGTTGATCGGGGCCATTTGCGTTTGCTGCTCGTAGTTTGGCGTGACATTGAAAGCAGGAGGCTAAGAAATAACAGGAGTCGTTCGGGCCGGAGTCATTTTGTAAAGCAGTGGCCGGGGCCGAAGGGATGTGAGGGCCCATGCTAGATGTCGAAATTCGAGGGCAGGGCCGCCGTCCTCATGCCTTGCTCTCGAAAGCCATCAGTTCGTAGACGCAGGAAGCGCTTTTTGGAAAGCCAACCGAGGACACTGGATGGCGATGACAACAAAATAAGAAAGCCACGCAAAGACGTTTGAGGCCATCTGACCAGACTCTGAGGATCCAACCATGAAATGAATGAACCCTGGAAAGAGGATAAGAGAGAAAAGAAAGAAAAAAAAACAACAACCAAACAGCAGAGTCAGAGAACAATGGTAATTTTTATCGCGGCTGACTAGCAATCTCTCGTACCATCGGAATTCAACAGCGGCCCAAGGTGGGGCCGGAGGTGCACGTTTACAAACACGGAAGGTTGCAGTGAAAAAGCACTTATCCAGGCAGTTTAGGTAGAAAGTGGGGTTCCAGATTACGTTGTGGGGTTTTGTGCAAGTCTGGGCCTATGATCGAGGTAGAGATGTGTTTGGTTTTATGTAGGATCTCAAACCTCTTGAGGAGTTGCGGAATTTGTTGCGACTAAAACTAACCGAAATCCGTCCTCGACTATGTGCCCCCCACAGTGACCCTGAGCGGCAAAATCGAGGATAATGGCTGTGCGGAAATAAAAGCTGATAAATAATTAGAAATTACAAATAAAGATTGCCTGCCTGGCTTGTCTGCCCGGGATATTTTCTCACAACGTTGACTGACGTGAGGTAGAGTTCGTTGAGTAAATTGCAGACGGGGTTTAGGGCTTGCCCTTTTACTATGATACAACCACGCCAGCTATATTCTGGTTTTTGACTTGGGGAGTGCATGTACTTGTAAAACAAGGAACAGATACAAGAGCGGAAAAATTCCGCACACAAAAAAGGTTACCATTGTCAAGACCTCCATCATGCATTTCTGCTGCATTATGCCTAGTTTTGTCTGGTCGAATAGCAGGATTTTTCAGTATGGTAGAGAGGCAGGACGGCTGAATGACCTACAATAAGGGCCTCTCGAAGAAAATAAACCGAGGGAAGCGAGATGCAGATGACAATCTAGATTGAACAGGATCCAAGCTAGGTGGGCGGGGTAAACAGGCTTGTCAACGGGATATCCCTCAGCGTATGCCGTACCGCTTGTTACGTTACTGTCCACTTACATACCCTGTCCCCGGTCCTGGCAGTCGTCAACCACCCTCAACGCATGATGGGTCGCTTCGGCACTGTTGCCGAGAGTACGACATGCATAGCTTGGCAGGATTTGGTGAATTCAAGAAAACCGCTGTCACGGTTTCGGGCGCCTCGAGAAGCCCGGTTGTTTTTCTTTTTCTTTTTTTTTTCTCAATGCGGAGATTCTGACTGGTTTAGTCCCGAGCGGTATAGTGATTGGCTTCTGTGCAGTTTGCATAGCTGCTATAGTGGTCGAATAAGTAACACATGTCTTGTCAGATTTATATAAATAGGAGAGTCGCACCGTCTCTTCTGTTTATCGTCCGATTTTTAAATTAGCATGGATATTTGAAATATTCCAAAGACTACAGTCTAGACAAAGCAGCACGTCTTAACTACACCACCTCAGACACTAAAGACTTTGCAACAATAATGGGCTCCATTGCTAAAGAACCCCTCTCTTCCCTCGACTTGCTGGCGGCCAAGGGAGTGCTGGAACGCCTACCTACCTTGGGAAACTGGTTGCTTGTCGGCGTGAGTATCATCCTCCCCCGGTTGGCCTCTTTCCCCTTTTTCTCCGTCTTGTACACATCTAAGGCTGACATCGGCATGACTTTTTACAGACGATCGTCTACTACGTTGGCCTGGCCATATACCGACTGCATTTTCACCCTCTCGCCAAATTTCCCGGCCCCACTCTTTCGGCAGTCAGCGGTATTCCCTGGTTGTGGGAGAGTTATATAACCGGTACCTTTACGTGGAATGTGCGAAAGCTGCACGAAAAGTATGGCAAGATTGTGCGCATTTCGCCGAACCGGCTAGCCGTCGACGGTTCCGTTGGATGGTCCGACATTTACTCCCGATCAGGAGGTAGCGAATTCAGCAAATACCCAGGCTTCTTTGGCCCCAATGGAGACTTGACCATCGTCGGCGCGATGACCAAAGAGAGCCACAGACGTTACCGCAGGGCGCTTGCCCACGCCTTCAGCGAGACGGTTATGCATGAACAGGAGCCCCTCATCACCTACTACGTCGACCTTTTTATTCGACGCCTGTCCGATGCATCTCGCGACGGCGCCTCTTTTAACATGGTCAACTGGCTCAACTATGTTACCTTTGACATTGTTGGTGATTTGTCGTTTGCCCACTCCTTCAACTCGCTGGAGAATCGCAAAGGACACCCTTGGATCGAAAACATGACCACGGGTATTTTGGGAGGCGCTTACAATCGCTTCCTCGTGGAATTCCCGCTTGCATTCCCCGCCGTCTTTTTCCACATTCGAAAAGCCGTCAACGCCTTCTGGACCAACCGCGCTTACGCCGACGAAAAGTCCAGGGCGCGCATTGCCAAAGGCAGCGCCGACGAGGTGACGGACATGGTCGGCTCCGACGGCAAACCTGTGGTCCGCAAAGATTTTATCGGCTACATGCTGCGGGAAAACAAGGACAAGGAGGCCCTGACCGAAGTCGAGATTGTGCGCAACGCCGAAACCCTGATGAACGCCGGCAGCGAAACAACGGCGACTTGCCTTGCCGCCCTCACCTACCTCCTGTCCCTGCCCGAAAATCGCGACTGGCTCAACCACGTTACAAACGAGGTCCGTAACTACTTTAAGCGCGAAGCCGACGTGACCCTTCGCTCCGTCAACCCCAAGGCGCTGCCTATTTTGAATGCTTGCATCGAAGAATCTCTTCGTTACCACCCGCCGGCCTCCGAGACTACGCCACGAGTTTCCCCGGGAGCCCTGGTTAATGGGCACTACATCGCCAAGGGTGTAAGTTTCTATCCAGTGACGATATCTTGTCAAAACATTCCGCAAAAAAAAGGACAAAAAAAGAAGAAAAACGAATCAATATCAGGCCTAGAGTTGTACTAACGCGTATAAAACACAAAATTAGTGCGTCGTCCAAATCTACCAGCTAGCCACCCACCACAACCCCGAAAACTTCCTGGAATGTGACAGTTTCCGCCCGCAACGCTTCCTGCCGCCGACGCACCCCCTGTACGAACGTCGCTTCGCCAACGACAACATGGCCTCGTTCCGACCATTCGCCTACGGCTCGCGCGACTGCATCGGCAAGAACCTGGCCTACAGCGAGATGCGCCTCGTCATGGCCAGGACCCTGCTTCGCTTCGACTTTGTCGGCGTCGACCCCGTCAGCAAGGATTTCCTAACGTCGCAGCGTGCCTTTACTGTTTGGGTGAAGCCATCCCTGTGGGTCAAGTTTAAGGAGAGGACTGACCTGGAGCTCAAGGCTTGAGCCGGAGCCGAGGCTTTGTGGTGGAGCGAGGGACTAAAGGGGGAGGGGTTTGCAAGTTTATGTTGATCGCATGTGTCTTGTCGTCATGGCCCTTTCCATCCCTATTTGATTGGTCGGTCGGACGGGTCACACGCCATGGAATTGATCGAGGAACCAGGCGCATCAGGCAATGCAACTTCCAATAGTTTCGGCCTGGTCTCAAGATGGAACAACTGCTAAGGCTTTGCTGTACACCCAAAGATGTTTATATTCAATTTACTTTGTCAAACCATGTTGCTACCTCGACGTCCACGGTTTCATTTCATTCTTGAAGCAAACGGGTCTCTTCTCGAAGCAAATAGGAGTCTCTACTCAACTCATGAATGGCTAACCTGTTTGTGTAGGACCTTGGCTGAGAGAGCTTCCTCGAAATGCTAACTGACACTGTCGACTGTACACGTACCACGGTCTCCAAACAAGTGCGGTGTGTCTATGGAATCTCCAGCCAAACTGCTGCCTGCTTGGTTATTATCCATTGAGACTTTTTATACGCGGGTGTAATATGTCACAGACTTTGCCCCTATATACTCTCGGGGCATACACTTGTCAGTCATACAGTTAGCCACTTTTTAACCAATAGACTGGACAATAGCTCTGATACCCTCGAGCTTTATCACTATCAGTCAAGACACCTTTGTAGTTTGTACAGATCAAACCACTCTCAACACGGCATTACTAGATCAATTCAAGACGCCAGCAAACGGTCCTACAAGGCTCAAAAGGCAGATTATCATGTCCAATCCTAGTTCCGGAATGGCAAATCGCAAGACTTGAACGCAAGAAACATAGAACAACAAGGGCAAGTAACCCAACTCCCAACTTCGATCAAACATTTGACAGGCAACGAAAAGCCATACCTACTTGCTTTGCGCAGGCGGCCAAAACACATCAAACCGCTGCACGGCAGCACCACCTTGGCGCACCCCACCGCCGGGGAGATAGACGCCGTCCCCGATGGCGACAGCCCAGCTGCCGTGCCTCGGCACCTCCATCCTCTGCAGCTTCTCCCACGTGTCCGACACGACATGATACGCCTCCGTCTCGGAAAAGACGCCATTCGAGCCCTCGGCCTGGTTCCCCTCGCCGCCAAACGTGTAGATCCTGTCGCCGACCGCCGCGGCCGCGACGCCTCCCCTGGGCGTCGGCATGCGGCCCGCCCTGGTCGACCAGCCGGCGCGCGCGTCGTCGAGGTCCAGCGCGAACACGGTGTCCTTGGTGTTGTTCTGGCCAAAGGCGCGGCCGCCCACGACGTACAGCGTGCCGTTGACGACGGCGGAGCCGGCGTGGTCCCGCGGCTCCGGCAGGTCCGGCAGCAGGTCCGTGATCCACCGGTCCGCCGTCAGGTTGTAGGCGATGACGGACGCGACGGTGCTCTGCGGCGTCAGCTGCGTCATGCCGCCGGCCAGGAAGACGAGGTCGCCGGCCGCGCCGACCGAGGCGCTGCCGCGGGCGACCGGGTCGGGGATGGGCTCGAGCACGCGCCAGCCGCCGTCGAGGTCGTCGAGGACGTAGCTCTGGCCCGTCTTGACCCAGTTGCCGTCGGCGGCGGGGGCGAGCCCGCCGAGCAGGTGCACCCTGCCGTCGACGACGACGGTGTTGGCGTGGTTGACGGCGTAGGGCAGCGGCGGGCCCAGCGTCCACTGCCCCGTGACGGTGTCGTACAGCTGGAACATGTCGGTGGTCGCCCAGTTGTCTGGCGTGTTGCCGCCGTCGCTGCCCTCGGCGGGGATGATGCCGCCGACCAGCGCAAAGGTGGTTTCGTTGAGCGCCACCGCCGTGTGCTCCTGGCGTGGCTGCAGCGCGATGGGGCCCAGATCCTGCCAGGATCCAAGGTTGGCTCCCTGGAGCGGGTGGCTTGCTGCCAAGGGAAGGTTGCTGCAAAGCGCAGCGATGGCGCCGACGAGATGGCGGCGATGATGCATTATAAGTAGGGTCTGGCGGGTTCGTTGCAGGGGATTGAGACTCGACTTGTTGACGTGTAAGCCAGATGCTAAATTGCTAATGTGGCTGCTCAGTGCTCGCTGATGGCCATGTCGTCGATTGACAGCTGTGGTTGGTCCTGGTAGCCTTATATATCTGTCTACTTTTTTACACAAGACGTAGGTCTAGAAGTGACGATTCTCTTCGAAGCAAAACTGTGCCGATCCCAAGTTTCGATTTAATCATCACGGCAGGATATTTTGTCCGCCCGCCCCCGCACCATGTGATGATGATCTTGGTTCGGATGGCTGGCAGTGGAACAAGGAGCCCGGCTAAAAAATAAAAAACGCCAATTGAAGACCGCCAAGTCGTTTGCTTACCAGAAAAAAAATAGACTTGTCTTGGAAAGCCTAAGCAAGCAAGCGGGGGTTTGCCTTTGGTCAAAAGTGCCACATTTTCCACGCAAGTCCGGATGCCTAAACACCTGCGCCAAATCGGCATCAAATTTGACCTGTTTACCCCTGGTCGGCCGGAAGCCACGGGCATTCAACGGTTGCAACCTGGACTTTGCGACGCGGCATCAACACTAGAGGAAAAGGACAGATAATGACAAGACAAACAAACAATTTGCAGAGTCGCCATCACTTCTGCCTAGCACAATTTTCTCGCAAGAGTCCAGCTACAACGACTTGAGAATTATGGACCACAGGGAACGATACACGATGACGCGGCGACGTGTAAACTTTGATACTATAAGCCTGCGCCTCCATTGGCAATATTCTCACACACCTATTTGACACTCGTCGCTCATCTTGATGAGCTGAAAAAAAAGCCCTATATTCGCCCCCGCCGAGACGACTAGCCCAACATCAAACCATACCACTCGCTTCGCGCCCGTAATCACCGGCAATAGTAATAAACCATTTCATTGGCCACCCGCACCAAACAGAGCCTCCCGGGTGTCGTACCCATACTCGAGGCCAAGGTGCCAATAGTCGGCCGTGTCGAGCCTGGAGACGTCCCAGGCGCGGTCGAGCGCGTCCACCACCTCTCGGGGCAGGGGCCCCTTTTCGAGGTGGTCGAGGTTGTCCCGCAGCTGCGCGACGCTCGACACGCCGACGATGACGCCGTCGTTGCCGCCCTTGACCCTGAGCGCGGAGTGGTGGACCAGCCACCGCAGCGCCGTCTCGACCATGCCGAGCCCGGCCTCTTCCGCCGCGGCCTCGACGGCGCGCAGGGCCTCGAAGGTGCTGCCGCGAAAGTAGCGCGCCCGGTAGTGGGCGCCCGTCACGCTCTCGTCCGAGAAGCGGCCGGAGCTCGGCGCCACGTCCCGGGACTTGATCGCGCCGGTCAAGAGACCGCCGGCCAGCGGGTTGTAGACGACCAGGTCCATGCCGTAGCGCCGCAGCGCGGGCAGCAGCTCAGGCTCGATGGTGCGCGTGATGGCGTTGTACACGCCCTGGTACACGGTCGGCCGCACCCAGCCGTTGTGCCGGCACGTCATGACCACCTCGGCCACCTCGAACGCGGCAAAGTTGCTCAGGCCCAGCTGCGAAAACTTGCCCTGTTTGTGCAGCTTGTCCAGGGCAGAGAGCGTTTCGGTGAAGGGAGTGGCGCGGTCCTAAAAGGGGATCGGATGTCAGTGATTGCTCTCCTTTTGCCCCGTTTGCCCCGTGTGCTCTCCAGTGGTGTATGAGAGGTAAAGAGTCAGCTTTCATACCGGCGCATGAAGGTAGAGGATCTAGAAACATTCATTGTCAGCCATATCCATAGCCAAGGTACGTCCAACAAATCCGTCACTTCCCGAAAGCTTACATCAATGCAATCAGTACCCAGCTCCTTCAAACTCGTCTCCACCCACTCGACAATCTTGTCTGCCGAGTGCACACCAGGCTTCAATGGATACATGACCTTGGTGGCCATCTTGAAGCCCTTTTCCCTCCATCCCGCCTCGCGAGAAAAGGCCTCCTGCTGCCCGCCAATATAAGCACGCGCCGTGTCCAGCTCGCTGTAGCCGCGGCTCTTGAACACATCGAGCGTCTCCTTGAAGGTGTCCAGGTCTGTGATGCGAGCGCCCCACTTCTCTTCTCGTCCAAAGGTCATCAGACCCAGGATGATGCGGTCCTTGGACGGAGCGGACATTCTGGCGGAAGATCCCTAGGAGCGGGAGAGCAGGAAGCTTGCTGAAAGTACGGATGAGATGTTGCTGCGGCCGTCTGAAAGCTCGGAAGATTCGTCCAAAATAAAAGGTAAAAGACAATATGTAAGGCAATTGGGGTTCCGGCCAATTTACCAGCAGCCAAATAATGCTGCTTTTTTTTTCTTCTCTGTATTTGAACAGATAGATGGAACAGGTCCTTCAGAGGAAAGGTCCCCAAGGATCAGCAGCATTTAAGTAGCAGAGTCAGTACCCCTGCCCGCCGGGCGGATCCCAAAACTCTAGGGGGAGACTACAGGCATGTGCTCTGGAATCATACCGCTGATGCGCTAAAAGCTTCAATGGACCAGGGACTCCAGGGCTGGCCCCGCAGTGTGACGAAACACCACATAATTTCCAAGTTAGTGCAGTTCGGTAGCATGGAAGCCGAAACCACGAGCTGTCCATTGCTATACACACTTCCATACTTGAATTCTTTCGTCTTTGCATTTTATAATCGGTGGTCATTGAGATGGCCAATTCAGGTATTTCTATGGTCTACAAGCAAGTCAAGCCGGGTACAGAGAGAAAGAAGAAAAGAAAAAAAGGAAAAAGGAAAAAAGAAAAAAAAAAAAAAACCAGTCCTCTCTCATTCCCTTCCACATCCTGCCGGTCATCAATCGCTGGACAAGGTGTTTCACCGCAAACCCAACCCTCTCAGTTGATCACAACTCGGATCCCTTTGCTCTCCTTGACCGTCCTGGGAACTTGAGTGTCGTGGTCATACGCCACATCCCTAATGGTCGTCTCGTACAGGCGAGCATGGGGGAGGACGCGCAAGACCACGGCGGATAACGCCAGAGTCAACTCACAGAGACCGAGGCTGGAAAAAGCAAACGTACAAGTCAGCAAAAAAAATAAAACACTTTTCAGATTCTCACAGCAACAATCAAGACGGCGACAAACACTTACGTCTTGCCAGGGCAGCCCCTGCTCCCCTTGGAAAAGGCCAATAGCGCACGCTCGGCCTCCTTCCTCTGCGGGTCGTCCTTGTCCTTGAGCCAGCGCTCGGGGATGAACTCGTGCGAGTTCGGATAGACCCTCTCGTCGTGGTGGGTGATGGCCGCCGACATGCCGACGGCGGTGCCGCGGGGGATGACGTACTCGAGCGGCCGCCCGCGAAACTCGCCGCGGTAGACCAGGTCCTCCTCGGTGGCGACGCGCGCGGTCCGCGACGAGACGCCGTACGACAGCCGCAGCCCCTCCTGGATGACGGCGCCGAGGTAGGGCAGGGCCTCGAGCACCGACCACGGCGGCAGGTTCTTGGGGTCGTCGACCACCTGGCGCAGCTCGTCCTGCAGCCGTTGCAGCACCTCGGGCTTGGCGAGGAGGTGGTACGTCATGACGGAGAGCGACCAGCTCGTCGTCTCGGTGCCCGCGCCCACCACGGCTCCGGCCTCGTCCGTCAGGCGCGCGCCGGATTTCTCCTCCTCGGGCAGGTCTGACTCTAGCAGCGAGCCAAAGACGGTTGGGCGTTTGTATTGCAGAGCTTGTGGTCGTGGTTGAAGGTCAGTCTTGTGGTTTTTTTTTTTTTTTTTTTCTTTTTTTCTTTTTTAAACTAGCCGGCAACAGGTGGTCAAACTTACACATTCCAGACTCAATCTCCGCCTTGGTCTTCTGCACACGACCGGGCATCTCAATCTGCATGGTCTTGATGAGAAGCGCCACGTCGGTGGGCAGGTAGTTGATGATCCAGGGCACCAGGATCAAAAACGACTTGGTCCATGGGAAAAAGCGGAAAAAGAAGATTGGCTTGACGGTGGAGAGGGCGGGATCGCGAAAATTGGGATACCATCCGTCCTGCTCCAGAAACCCAAAGCTTTCGCCAAAGCAATAGCCAGAAATGGCGTCGGACGTGAAGCAGCTAAAGGCCGTGGCGATCTCGATGACGTTTCCAGAGTCCTTTAGGAATTTGTCGCACAGTTTCTGGACCAGATTGTGGATTTCGCTTTCCAGCTTGGCTATGTTGTTCCGCGAAAAGAACTTTCCAAGGGGAGCCCTTCGCATGCGGTGCACATCGTGATCAATGGTTCCAAAGCCAGACCTCCCGAATCTTTTTGTTGCCTTGTCAGCTTAGACAGCAATTAATGATACTTTTTGACAAGGGGGTTCAAACTCACACTGCGCCGTTGATCTGGTGGATTGACTTGTCGCGCTTTCGGCCGCCCACTGCATAAATCTCGTCGGAAAAGTTGACATCGTTGCAGTGAACCTCGTTTGGGTTTATGCGAACAATGGGCCCGTACTTGCGGTGCATTTCCACAATCTGGTGGGTGTACCGCCCGACGAGTATGGCATCGTGGTAAAACTCTGGTATATATGTCGCGGCCGCGAGCCTCGGTCCGGGAATGTGGCTCAGGGGGTGAAGCGGCGAGAGGTTGTAGAGGACCTTGAGGACCTGGTACAAAATCCACGTCCCAGCTATGATGGCAAACGGGCTCTGCCCGAGTAGCCACGTAGTAGACATTACTGTGACTGGAAGAGGTGAAAAAAAGTGTTTTTGGGGTGCTTAAAAGGTCCCGATTTCCATGTAAAAACAGGCAAGGCAATGTGACCAAGATCACCTCTTATTGTGTTGTATTGCAATCTACGACACCTCTCCCAGCGAGCTGATACCTCAAGGCTTTCATCTGTGGCCGACTTTAGCAACAAACACACAGTCAGCGTTTTGTACTTCTCTGACTCGTTGGGGGTCCTCAAATGTAACACTTTCTTCTAGGGTGAGTCTTGCCAGACCGGTGAGCACGGATTAAAATACGGCTGTTTTATTTCCTCTTTTCGTTGTCGTTTGCCCCGTTTTCCTTTCCTACCTACCTGCTATGCAAGCTCCTTCCAGGGTCCCCACATTTGTCAAGCTGTATGGGGTTGGAAGATTTTACCAAAGCTGCGGCGTTTCGCGTAGTAGCCGGTGGAGCTCTGAAGCCCACAAATCAGGAGATTATTGCATTGGTATGGGCGCCAAAACACCCAGGCCTGGCCGGGTCGCTCAAACCTTATATTGACTAATGCTGAGTCGTACCAGGTGTTGGAGACCTCTGGGTGATGATCCCTGTGCTGCCCCTCAGGGCACAACCTCGGCGTGCTATTGTTGTAGGCGAAGCTACGTCCAAGGTGCATGCCTTGCAAAAGATGCAATCTCACAATCTACAGTTTAGATGACAGATCAAAGCATTTTTCTACTACACCTCAACTAACTCTTTGAGGGAACAAGTCAGTCCCCAGCTCGACAAGCAATCACATACACACACACACACACACCCACATGTCTTATGCGTACTACGACCGGCTGATAGCCGCCTTCGCAGCCGACAATGGCACTCTCCAGCGGTCGAGCTTGACGCACTCGACCATCGGCATGGTCCAGTACTTTTACTACATCTACCTCACCCACGCGGACGGCATAGGCCCGCTGCCGCTCTGGATGCACCTTTTCTACCTGGCCCACGACACCATCTGGGCCTACATCATGTTCCAGGAGGCGCCCAGGTACGACTACCACCCCTACTTTACCTCGATGGCAAAGGGCCTCGTGGTGTGGAGCATCCTGGAGGTGTACTGCATCTACCGCGCCATCGTCTACGAGAAGGAGGGGCTTTTTGGCCAGGATGCTGCGGTCGACCACAAGGGTGAAGACGGCGACGGCAACGACGACGACAACAACGGCAAGACCAAAAACAAGACCCGGAACGGCAAGAAGCCCACCGTGGCCATGGCGCTCATGCACAGCTTCATCGTCTTCTTCACCTTCTTCTGCCTCGTGCTCACCATCATCTACATGGTCGGCCGCGAATCCTTCCCGCACTGGACGCTGCTGACCAAGATCCTGGCCTGCACCGGCGCCGGCGGCACGTGGCTGCAGCGGGGCACCCGCAGGGGCACGAGGATGAGCCTGGCGCTGCTGTCGGTGGTCGACGCCATCACGTGCTTCTGGCCCTATTCGAGATGGGTGCTGGTCTGGCCCGAGGTCTTTGACAACCCGGCCTACTACCTCACGGGCGTCTGCTGTACGCTCTCGTCTGTGTTTAACGTGTACGTTTTGACGCGGTTGCCAAAGGCTTGAGTGTTGGGGGATGGTTGGATTTTGATAGGAAAGGGAGTAGTCTAGGGAATAGTTTGATCAATAAAGGACTCCATTTGATTTGTTGTCTGACACTATGATGGTCCATGGATAATTACCATAATTTGCGTAGACTGCGGATCTATCCAGGGCTGCTATTTGCTTGAACTGATTCACCCCACGCCTGCACCTGCACGAGTTATACCATTTCTGCGTTCCTAACGAACAGCCTTCAACCTCAACCAAAGCGGCCCCTTTTCCCACAGATGCCACAGGTTCTGACCGCCCAACCAATCCCCCTCGGTCGCGTTCTCGATGTCGTACTGCCAGACCAGCCTGGCGATGACGAGCCTGACCTCGAGGTAGGCCAGGTTCCTGGCGATGCAGGCCCTGGGCCCGACCGAGAACGGCTGCGACGCGTCCCTCTGGTCGCCTGCAAACTCGCCGTCGTGCCCGCCCAGCCACCTCTCGGGGCAAAAGTCGTCGGGCCGGTGGAAGTTGAGCGGGCTGCGCGCGGCCGCGTACTTGGGCACGCTGACCACCACGCCCGCGGGCAGGTGGTCGCCGCCCACGCTGGCCCCGCCCCGCGGCACGATGCGGTAGTGCGGCTGCGCCAGCGGCGGGTACACGCGCAGGGCCTCCTCGACGCACGCGAGCAGGTACTTGCATGAGTTGACGCCCGTCGACGTGATTTGCTCCGTCGAGGCGAAGGCGCTCCGCACTTCGGCCGCGAGCTTCGCCAGGACCGCGGGGTTTTGGGCAAGGAGCCATGTGAGTCCTGGAGATGGATGTGTTAGCTGCAAAGGATTATTTTTTTCAGGTTGGAGGGAGAAGTGGTAGACTGCTCAAGACAGACAGATACGTACCTGACAGTGCTGTAGCTGTGGTTTCACTCCCAGCTCCGATCAGGAGGATGGAGTTGCCTTCGAGCTGGTTCATTGACATTTTTCCATTGTTGTACGCCTCGACCATTTTTGTTGTAAAGTCTGTGATGGTGGGCTGGATCGAAAGCCGGTGTTTGATTTTTTCCTGATGATGTACTATTAGAATGTGACTTACACGTCAAGCCGGGGACATGTAGTCACTGAGCTTACCGATTGCAGAGCACTGGCTCTCTTCCTATCTTCCCTCAGCTTGGAAGGGATCAAGAGCAATGCGGCTGGGATCTTGAGGAGGCGGGGGATCGGGAGCAAGACCTGGCCATAGATCAGCAGTTTCCCGAATGAGATGAAGAGTTTGATCCAATCATGCAGGGAGGACGTTCTGAGACAGTCGAATGATTCTCCATAGGCTGTGCAGAGCTGTCAGATATTTACGCATATGATTCGCAGACAAACGGAGAGTTTACTCACTGAGAAAACCAATAAAGTCAAAGGTCAAATACTGAGACCAGGGGTTGTTAGTATCTCATATTCCACCAGTCAGCCAACAGAAAAGAAAAAAGGTTAGCGCCAAGGTCAACATACATTGTACCAATTCACCACATTCACCGGCCTAGACCCCCCTCGAGATTCCCGCTCGATCCCCGCAAACATCCAGTCCACGTACTCCTTGAGCACCGACTCCTGCCCCTTGAGCGCCTTCTCGGAGAAGCCGTGGGCAAACAGCCTGCGGACGTAGCCGTGGTACTCCCTGTCGGCGTTGTGGAGGGTGGGCTCCTCAAAGACGGCGGACGCAAAGGCCTGCTTGCTGAACTCGGGGCGGCCCGACGGCTGGTGCCCGTAAATCTCCTTCCACTGCCTGGCGTCGACGTACGACAGCCCGTCCGGCGTGGTCCTCACCACGGGGCCGTACCGCTTGTGCGCCTCGTGGATGTGGCGGTGGGCCTTGCCGCTCAGGTACGCCCTCATGAGCCACAGGTGCGTTGCCGCCGCCAGCCGAGGCCCCGGGTACTTGGCCAGCGGGTGGAAGTAGAGGTTGTAGATGCAGAGGAGGCCATAGTAGATCGAGATCTATGTTGTCATTTAGCAAGACGCTCATTCGTCATGGAAAAAAGAACTTGACTTACTATGCCGAGAGCCACCACCAGAAGCATGAACAAATTTCCAATGGTGAAGGCGCTCATGGGCGCAGCCATGATTTCAGGTAGCCCCATTTCTAAATTCTCACCAAGTGGACTGGTCAAACACGCATATGATTATCAAAATCAACAACTAAAGAATGTCGTTCTGGCTCCGTCAGTGTTTTCTTTGCTTCTTTTTCTTTTTTCTTCCACACTTGATATGTCACTTCAACAATACCATTTCTTGCATTGTTTTACCCAAGCTTGGGGTCTTTTCCAACACTACGCTTGCGGGATATCTTTGCCCCTTGGGCCTCGGCTCGTCGCGGCCAGGGGAGCCCTGCCGATGGTCGCCAACAGGGACCTTTGCAAGCGGAGCTCGGAAGGTTCATCAAGGACCCCTGGACGTACTATGTACAAGGGTCATGGGTCATACGTGGTGGTCAAGGGCGCCCGACTCACAACAAAACACTGCCATGGCTCCCTGTCCGCCCTACCTTTTCTCACCATGAAAAGGAGGCTACAAGGTATATGCATAATCGATTGCGATGCAGCCACTTTAAATGCTATATTTGCTTGCTATAGCACTTTGGGCCCCGCCGATGTAACGACGATCAATACTTTACCGAGTCTGACCCACGACTCTCTCTTCGACGTCGTACTGTACAGGAGAAGCAAAAACAAGTTTGTTTATATAGTACTCTTACTCGGTATAGGGCTTTCTTTTACGTCAGAGCTTTTGTGGTAGCGATGTGGGCAGAGATCTGGTCAGTGACTTTGTTTTCTTTTTGCCCAATGTGGAATTGCCGGATGTTTGTCTGCAGCATCGCTTATTATATCCGAATTCGTCGACATCCACAAAGGTCCACAACAGCAACAAGAGGCCGGGTTTTTTTTGGCAATGGTACGCTAATCGTGCATAATATGTTTTGACCCTTTGGAATTCTTTCATCTTCTTTTTTTCTCGTTTTGATAAAACTGCTTGCCAACTAGGGTTAATGAATTACTCATACTATAGTAGGAATCTCCAATCCATAACAGGGTTAAAAATAATAGACGCAAGAAACAAATGTCCCTTCAAGGGCCATACATGGTATGGGTCGCGTGGATCAGGTGTAGAACCATAAAGTCAATTTACACCCTGTAACGTTGGTGGCCGGTCATATTCGTTACCAGCAACATCTTGGCGTCAGGTACAAGTCGCCTCGGGTGTCTAGGTAGGTAGCTTACCCAACCCTTTGCGGAAGCCACGTCGTCTGATAACAGTAACAGGCTGCAAGGAACGTTTTGACAGGGAAGCAAGAATTTTCAATATATAAAATCAAATACTTACTCAACAGTCACGACCGTCCAAGTATGATTTCGAGTCAAATCCTGGTGATGCTGTAATACCACTTGTTATTTTCTTGTCCTTTTCATTCTAGCCTTTGGAAGATTTACAATAATCACGCCAAGAATAATCAACCAAAAAAAGCCCGAAAAAAACAAAAAAAGAAAAACCCACGCTTTCATCATGGCCAGTCAAGAAAGGGTCTCTTGTATCGACATGGCGGCGGAGATGGACCAAACTCTCCTGCCAGACCGCCTCGAGCAGCTCGCAGCCCAAGAACCAGACCGCATCTGGGTGTCGTACGCGGTGAGCCAAGACGTGGCCAGAGACGGCTTCCGCAACCTCACGCTGGCGCAGTACGCGCGGGCGGTGGACCGGCTGGCGTGGCACATTGAGTCGACGATGGGCCGGAGCTCCACGTTTTCGACGTTTCTGTACTTTGGCCTCACGGACGTCAGGTACGCCATCGTGCTCCTGGCGGCCATCAAGACGGGGCGCAAGGTGCTGTTTTGCTCGCACTTCAACAGCACCTACTTCAACCAGAGCGTGTGCGACAGGACCGGGTGCGACGTGCTCCTCCACTCCGAGGGCGTCGAGTCCACCATCGAGCCGCTGCTGCAGGCCCGGCCCATGCGGGCGATTCAGGCCCCCACCCTCGAGTCCCTGGTGGAGCCCGAGGGGCAGGTGGAGCGGTACCCCTACAGCAAAGAATTCTCCGTCGCGGTGGACGAGCCCATGTTTGTCACCCACACCTCGGGGACCACGGGGCTTCCCAAGCCGGTCACCATGACGCAGCGGTCGCTCGTCATCGCCAGCGCCTGGGACAAGGTGCCGGACCTGGACGGCAAGCCGCCGGTGGAGAAGGTCATGCGCAAGGGGCGGCGCTGCTTCATGGGCTTCCCGCTGTTCCAGTTCTCGGGCGTGGCCAACGGCTTGTGGGAGGTGTTTTACCGCGGCAAGACCCTGGTGCTGCCCTGCAGCCAGCCCGGCTGGGCTCCCCCGGCCACCTTTGAGCAGCTGTTTGAGCACGGCGACTTTGACTGCTTCATCGGCATCCCCTACTACCTTGAGCTCGTGGCCAAGTCGCCCCGCATGATGGACATCGTCAGGGACAGGCTCAAGTACATCATGTACGGCGGGGCCACCCTCAACCCCGGCACCGGCGACAGGCTGGCCGCCCTCTGCCCCTTCTTCAGCTGCATAGGCTCCACCGAGAGCGGCGTGGCCTTTACGCACCTGATCGACCGCCAGGACTGGGCCTGGTTCTGCTTCAACGAGGAGCAGAGCGGCATCGTGTGGGAGAGGCAGGAGATCCAGGGCGTCGAGGACGGCGCCGGCGTCTACGAGCTGACCTACGTCAAGAACCCGCTGGTGGCCAGGTCGCAGCCCATCTTTTGGCACACGAGCCGCGGCGACACCATCAAGACGGACGACCTGTTCGTCAAGCACCCGACCAAAAACCACCTGTGGCGGTACTACGCGCGCAAGGACGACATGGTGGTGACCAAGTACGGCTGGAACATCAACCCCGTCATGGTCGAGTACGAAATCGCCCGCCACCCCTCGGTCAAGGCCGTCGTGGTGGGCGGCGCCGGCAGGGAGGCCATCTTTGCCATAGTGGAGCTCGTCGAGTCGCACGGGCCGCCAGAGGCCACGCTCGACGAGGTCTGGGCCGCCGTCGAGGGCGAGACCAACGCCAAGCTGGACAAGATCGCCCAGCTCGACAAGAAGAGGCTCATCCTGGCCGACGGCAAGACCAAGCCCCTGCCGCTGACGCCCAAGGGCAACGTGGTTCGGGGTCCCGCCCTGAAGCTGTACGAGGCCGAGATTGAGGAAATGTACGAGCGCACCGCCGACCCCACGGTGGGGTGGGCCACCTCCAAGAGGAAGGGCGACGACGTGGTCTCCTCTTCTCCACCAAAGACCTCGCGGGTCAATCCGCCCGTCACAGTCGCGGAAATAATTGCCGCGTAGGGAAGGTTAGATGTTAGGTTTGAGCAAGGATCGTGGGGGTGGGGGGGATGGGATGACTTTCTGGTAACGGGCGTCTAATATTACACAGTACACGTGCCTTGCTACATTGCCGTGACCAGTACCATCTGTCTAGACTATCTAGTATTATTCTAGCCACGCATCATACATAGGCTTGACACGCGACGCGTTTGCAGATCAGGACGGTCCGCTTGGAAAATCTGTCAATCTGTGGAGCGACTCCGCGTGGAACCCTGGTTGGGAAAAGGGAGTGGGCTGCTCCAACGATGCGAATTAAAATCCAGAATAAAATACATGAAACCCAGCTTCTGGTGTCGATCTCCACTTATGCTTGAATAAAGTTCCTCTTGGCAAACCTTAATGAAGCCACGCCCGGACAAACGGCCAAGACGAGTTGGGTTTAAGCGAGAAAACCCTGAAAGGACGTCAGATCCCGAACAGCTTTGGGATCAGGGGTTTCAAGACACCTACCACGTTAGAGTCCTAGACAAGGCGAGTCAATTCGTCCCAAGGAAGACCTCTACAAACAGGTATTATGCGGTCAGGTGTCATTGCTGTTGTCCAGCTCGGCAGCAGTCAGCCCAACAGGGTAAAAACCATCGGATATCGAACTAAAATATGGCCTGTTCTTGATTATTACTATGTATAATGTCTAGAAAATGAATTCGCCAGAAACCGTCGCCAGATCAAAGTCAGAATAAGTCATGCAGAACAAAACTTGTGAAACAAGATCTTCTCCAGTATTCACATTTTTGTACACATCACCCCCGGATGAATGTACTCGTGGGCCTAGAACGGAGAAGTACATGGTAATCAATTTTCCCTGCAGCAACACGTAAATTCCAAAGTTTCATCAAGTAGGTAGGTACCTACCTCGTCCTTGTCCTGGCAATCTGAGTACGAAATTTCAATTTCTTCAAAAGAAACAAGGCAAAACCTCGCCGATACATTCGTTCAGGGATAGATGTGTAAATAATATCTGTATAACCCTCTATTAGATCTAGATCTCGATCATGAAAGTATGATACTTTCCAGAAGCTTGTCAAAAAAAGGCCGAATTTCGAAGCTTCTGGAAACCCGTCTTTGGTAGAATTATTGGTTTCATAATATGATACCGTCAAAACAACCGCAACCCTGCAAGGAAACAAAGATAACGTCACGGGATTGATTATATCTCAAAACTAACGCTCACGAGGTCTCAGTTTGATCATCAAGGGTGGCTTTTCCCAGAGACCAAAGATGGACTGCTTGTGCCAGTTTTCACACTCTGGGGCCAGCTCCGCCTCAAAGTGCCATAGCATTTTGATCATGGTCAGACGAATCTCGGCCGTGGCGAGGCTTTTTGCGGTCTTGGCGTTAGCTTCTCAACGAGTCAAGAATAACAATGACGTAGATGAGCGAAGAAGAAGAAAAAATGACAGCCTCTTTGGCGCACTCACTTTTGGCCAATGCAGTTCCGTGGACCAACCGCAAACGGCTGAACGGCGCGGCGGCGGTCAGAAGCAAAACGCTCGTCCGCGTCCGGGAGCCAACGCTCTGGCGTGTAGGTGTAGGGATCGGTAAAGTTGGTCTCGGAGTGGCCAGCTGCGTACTGCGTGATGGCAACGGCAGTCTATGGCCCCACAAAAAAAATGGGGGGGAGACTGTTAATAATCTGGCTCAAGATTCATCCAAGGGAGTCCAAAAAAAAAAAAAAAAAAAAAAAAGAAAAAACGAGTCAGGAACCTCGCAACTTACATTCTCGGGCAAGCTGATGCCGCGGACCACGGCACCACCCTCGGGCACCTTGCGCGGCGGCCCGACGGGGATGGGCGGGTACATCCTGAATGCCTCCTGCATCACCGCGCTGAGGTAGGGGAGCCTCTGGATCGAGGCAAAGGTCATCTCCTCTTCGCTGTTGAAGGAGCCCCGGACCTCGGCGACCAGGCGCCTGTAGACCCGGGGGTTGCTCAGGACAAAGTAGGTGCAGCCCGACAGGAAGGTGGAGGTGGTTTCGCTGCCGGCAAACACCAAGAGGTCCGCGTTGGCGTCGAGCTCCTCCTTGGACAGCGGCTGGCCCGTCTCGGCGCCCTTCATGATGTAGGACATGAAGTCGGGCCGGTCGGTCTGGGAGGCCAGGCGCTCGCTGGTCTTGTTGACGCTGTACTTGAGCCTCGAGATCCTGTCGATCACCAGGCGGGGCTTGGCCACCACCAGGAGCAGCATGGCCAGGTACTTGACGGCCGGGAGGTAGTCGCCGTTGTTGGCGATGATGGCCCCCTTTGTGCTCGAGAAGATGGTCGACACCCAGGGGTGGTAGTCGCTGGACGCCAGGCAAAAGAAGGGCTTGCCAAAGGTGAGATCGCCAATGATGTCAAAGATGAGGTAGTTGTACCACTTGACCATGTCCGCCCTGGCGTAGACCGCGCCGTCCTCTTGTTTTGTGACCATGCCCCGCAGCTTGCCCACCATGAAGTCCACGTACGAGGTGATGATGGCCTCCTGCTCCCGCAGCGTCTTCTCGGCAAACGCCGGGGACAGCATCTTGCGCATGCGCGGGTGGTTGGCCTGGTCCGCCGTCAAGAGGTCCCGGACCCCGCCCGGCGGCATCGGGTAGAAGCGCAGGTCCTTGGGGAACTCCTTGGCGCCCTGCGTCTTGTGGCCAAAAATGTCCTTCCAGGCCTCCGGGTTGATGAACTGCACCTCGTCCGGCGCGATGCGGAACACTTCTCCGTACTGGTCGTGGAGCTCCTTGATGCGAAAGACGAGCCGACCCGTGCACACCCAGTACACGTAGGGAAGACGCGAGAAGCGACAGTAGATGGGGCCTGGTATCCCAGCCAGGGGATCGTTGAGGAGTTGCAGAAGCACAGAAAACATCCAGAGCCCAAGCTATTGATTTTTATGCCGTTAGTTTTGGGTTTTCTTTGGTGCAATTTTGGGGGGACAAGTTGAATCTTACGGATATTCCAATGCCGTAGCTGAAGATGCTAATCCATGATGCTCCCTGAAGGAGACGAAATAGTGTCATTAATTCCATTCTGTCAGCTGGTGGCAAGAGATCAACCTATGCACAGCAGGTATGGAATGGAGAAGGATGCTAGAACAATATCAAACTTGATTAAAAATCAAACACAAAATCAAAATCAAAGCAAAGATGAAAAGCACAACAACGTCTCTCTCTCAACGCCGCGGCTTTTCCAAATCTGACAACATAATAAGGAAGACCGATGAATAAGTGGACCAATCGTTTGATTGCGGGTCAACTGGATCCGGTTTGATTCATCTCTTCGTACGTGTTTCTACAGATTCTTTTCTTTTCGTCAAAGAGTAACAACACTCGACCTCTCCTCACGAAAAGGGTCCATTTTTATTCCAGACCGCCCCCAGTAACATCCCCGGCCGACTTCTTGCAAAAAGACCCCCTGTGTCTATCTTGTTAAGTCGCGTGTCGACTGTTGTATGTCATGATAAAGCCAAGGTCATTAGAGTGTGACATGGTACTTTGTAAGCATAAATAGCAAGTCTTGACCTCGCCAATTGTTTTGTCCATGTCTCCAGTTACCCACATTGTAAGCTTCCGACACCCATGTAAACCGTCTGGAGGCGAGAGTGGATCATGGGAATCCGGGCTGTTGCCACTTGGGGGATTTTGATGCATTTTTGCGCCTGTTTGGGAATTATACGTGGTGGGCTCTGGAGCATCTCCACCCACTTGGGTGCTCTGGGGACTCGCGTACCAACGGGGACCCCAGGCCGTCGCCCCATGGCCTCACCAATGTTTCTCCTTTCTGAGAATAACTCGTGGCCACGACACGGGACGGCGGATAGAATTGCCCTGCTACGGTACCCATCTTCTCCACCGAGGTCTCCCTCTTGAGCGGTTCAGACCGAGTGGGCTGCGAGACCAGGGACGGTTTCCCAGTCTGGACACTGGTGGGTAAGGTACTGTGCCTACCTTATCAAGCGGGCCCCCAAGGGTCGCATTCACCCCATCTCAACCACGGAGACGGCCCCGAACCTCCCTGTTCCGGTCTTCACCGGCAGCTTTGACATTGAACTTTAATACTTACTTACCTTATTTAGTACAACCATAGTACAATTCCAGACGAAAATATTCCCCTGCCCGCCACTCTATTTCCATCTCTTGGCCTCCGCCAGCTTACCCGTCCCAGGGGAGCTTCACATATCTGATGTGTCATGAAATTTCTTTTTTCTTTTTTTTCGAATTTCAAATTTTCAAACGTCAAACATCAATCTTACCAATCACAAATGACACCCACTCAGATCCACACTCCACAGGATATCGGGTCATTGCTTCAAGGTGGGACTTAACTTCTTTGACGCCTACCGTTTAACTTTACACCCAGGTATCTGCAACGTACACGTGATGCTATTCTTGTCATACGAAGCATCGAGACCTGCAAGCCAAGAAGTGCGTGTGGCACGTTTTCCCAGCAGAACGGCATACCCTGAATAGGAAACGGGACAGCAAATATCCGAATAATGGACACTTGGGTTTCTCGCTCATCCATGTCGTTTTGGGATCTCACAGAAATAATGGGATGGCATCATGCAGCGAGCCCCTTGTCTCGGTTCAGATGCCACTTGAAGGTGCAAATCGATAGTGCTTGCTGTGCATAACAATTATGGATTTTGTTTCGATGACAGGTGATATAGATCCACAGAGGCCGCTTTCTTTGAGCAAGACCCTAGAACGAAAAGAAGGGAGAGAAAAAAGAAAAAGAAAACGAAAAAAAGAACCCCCACGATCAACACATTCCCAAAACCATCCAGCTCCTTTGTCTTTTTTTTCGTTCAGCAAGCCTGTGCCTTTTAGTTTCCCAAGCAGCTAGTCTGTATTCCCAAAGGAAAAAAAAACAACTCTCTTCACAATGGCGGAAATACATCGCATCGTCCCTTATCCGTCGCCGGAGCCCAGCGAGATGGACATGTCTCCCATCGCAAAGCCGGACTGTAACGATGGGGGAAACACCTCGACCACAGTCATGCTGCCCGATCTGTTCGTGTCCATCATGTCGCCCTCTCCTCGGCTCAACCCCGTCTATGAGTTGGTGAGGCCCGCTGCCAACGAGTGGACACAAAAGTATGTCGACCCAAGACAATGGACACGTCTCTGGGGGAAACCTCACGACACTTGAAAATATTCTAACGCATGTAAAAAAATAGACTCCTTAATCTAGACGCAAAAGCCTATGCCAAGCATCAAAGAGTCAACTTCAGCAGACTAGCGTCCATGTGGATGCCAGAAGCTGACGAGGAGGGTCTCCGCGTGATGGTGGACTGGCTGACTTGGGTGTTTTATTTCGATGACTGTGAGTCCCGAGTCCCATTACTGACTTTTTTTTTCTTTTTCTGGCCGAACCATGGAATGCTAACAGCCCGACAAGTGTTTGACGATGGCGAACTGCGCGATAACCCTGCCGCCGCTCAAGCCGAGGCGGAAGCAACATTAAGCTTAATGTCTGATAGCGACCAACAGGTATCGCCTGAGCTACATCCACTACGGTACATGTTCCACAGCACCTGGATACGGTTCCGCAACGTGAGTACAAGAAAGCACCCCGTTGGTAGAGTATCACTGCTGCAGACTCCCAAGCTAATCCGCTGCCTTGTATCCAGAGATCTTCCAAAGGTGATTGACGATTTGACATCAAGTTTTATTCTTGTTTCCCGCATGCGTTTGTCATTATACTGACCCGACCATTCCTCAGCTCTCCAAAATCGGTACAAAAAGTGCATGGAGGAGTACATCAACGGCATCCTGCAGCAGGTCGACGTCAGCTCCTTTGATGCCTCCCTCGACGCCGACTTGTACCTCCACTTTCGACGCAAGTCCGTCGGGTTGCGCCCCTGCCATGCTCTTCTCGAGTAGGTTTTCTTTCGTCTCCCAATCCCAAGCATACAACCTTTTCTTCATTGTCTAGCCCTTGTCATCCTTCGCTTGTAAGAGACTAACTGAAACTGAAATCCCAGATACGCATGCGGAATACAAATACCAGACCATGTAATGGCACACCCTGCCATCCAAGAATGCATGGCCGTGTCGATCGATCTCGTCTTGCTGTGAGTCATTTTGTTTCGCAGACCAGATCAGCCAGGGGGTGTAGGGCTTTTTGTGCCAGGGCAGATTCTGACACACAAGATGCAAAAAATTAAAAAAATTAAACACAGGCAAAACGACATCTTGTCCTACAAGAAAGAGCAAGCCTCCAACGTCATCCACAACCTCATCCACATCTACAGGAACCAGGGCATGACGGCCCAGGAAGCGTTTGACCAGGCCGGAAACCTGATCGTGAGGGCCATCAGGAGGTGGCACCTGGCCCAGCTCGACCTGCCGATCTGGGGCGAGAAGATCGACAAGGAGGTGCAGCGCTACCTGCAAGGGTGCTTGGACTCTTGCGTCGGGAGTCTCAACTGGAGGTTAGTGGAATAAGCCCCCCCCGGATAAAAAGCATCTTTAGGGAGTTGCAGCATCGAAAAGGAGAAAAAGACAACTGACAGTCTTTTTGTGGAAATTTCTACAGCTTCACTACAGGACGTTACTTTGGAGATCAAGGCGACGAAATACGCAAGACTCGGGTGCTTACACTCAATATGTGAGGGGGAAAGCTGCGGAGGGGATCTCGAAGGGGGGTTGGTCATGCTGGTACATGCTTTCCACTGTTGCATTGAATCTTTCGCTGGATATTGTTTTCGCTTCCGAGGACCAGTCTCACCGAGTGTATTGCTTGACTGCTGAGAGCGGCTGTAACTTTTGTCCTGTTTTTTTTTCTTTCTCTTTTTCCTGCTGTCACACTGAGTTAAATTGGATGATAGCCCACATCTCTACTTTCTTGGTGATCTGAACTTTGATGAGGTTAATGGAACAAAGCTCCTTCTGATTGGACGATACTATCCGCATTTTAGTTCTGGTCTAGGATAAGCTACGTGGTATCGCAGTCGTAAGTCATAAAACTGCCCGCATAGCAATCACCACGGTGCCATCCCATATTGATGCGTGGCGGTGAGAGGAGAACAGGGCACATCCGCTCAGAGTAGCCCGTGGCAGTGATGTCGCAGCAAAGCCCAGGGGAACAAGGTTTCTCGAAGAGGATATAAAGCAACCAAGGAGAACCCTGCAACTCCGGATACTCCATGTGGAGGGGCCCTGCTGCAACGGGACCCCCGTCTACCGGGGTCGGGGTTTGACTCGAGTCAAAACCATGCTCATGCTTGGATCTGCAGTTATAAACCTCTGATGTGACGCTACAAGGCTCAGGGAGTCGGGGTCCGCATCACGATACACGGTACTTGAGCACGTAGCTCACCGGGATTTGGTTCAGGGGGGAGACAGACACTCCCTGTACAGGCCTTTACATGCCTGTGGAGGACCTATAATAGCTCACTTGCCGAATTGGGTAGTAAAAACACTGCTGTGACGGTCGTTTAGGCTTGCACCGTGTGCCGACACGGGGCTCTCTGACCCATAAGTACCTAGATATGTAGGTACCTAAACAGGCGGGATGTAATGTTCTTGGTGTTGGCACTAAGCGCCTTCTGTTGTAGACTAGTTTTTTTTCTCATTTTCCCCCAGCTCGTCAGAGTCGAGTTGATAAGTGGCATAATAGTCTCATCTAACTGAGCAAGTTTACACACAACAAAAGCCCCCCGTACCTATACCCTTCCCTCCTGTTTTTGTACCAAGTTCAAGTTGTCTCCTTCCTTCAGCCACAATGAATTCCCCAAACCAGAGCGTCCAGCCATCGTCAGCGGCCTACGCCGGGCCGGAGCAGCCTCTGGTGAGCAGCATGTTTGAGAGGACGCCGCTGCTGGGCCTGGGGCTCTCCGTCGCCGTCGCCACGCTCTTCCTGGGCAAGTTCCTGTTTGGCGGCGGCAGCAGCAAGAAGCTGGCCTTCCCCTTGGTCAAGAAGGACGGCGACGGGTACAACTTCCTCAGCGACGCGCTCAAGATGGTGGAGAAGGGCCGCAGCCAACACCCCGGCATGCCCTTCTTCATCGAGGGCGAGAACGGGCCCCTGGCCATCATCCCGCCCAACATGATTGACGACATTCGCAGCCACGAGGACCTCAGCTTCCACCTGACGGTGAGGGAGGACTTTCACGACGGCATGCCTGGGTTCGAGGCCTTTACCATCACTTCGCGTGGTGGAGGCGTTTTGCAGACTGTCATCTCGAAGCAGTTGACGAAATATGTTGGTGAGTAAACGTGCCTGTCTTTTGTGTCGGTCAGGACTAACCAGGCTTTGTGTTGTAGGTGTCATCCTGAACAACCTATCCGACGAGGCAGCCTATGCTCTGCACAAGAACTTTGGCGATGACACTGGTAAGGACTCAGTGATTCACATCTGGTCAAAAACATCCACATCACAAAAAACATAGTCATTCAGAATTCTAATGCTTAACTTTACATGTATGCTTAAACACAGAATGGCGGGAGCACACCATCAAGCCCATCATCCTCGACACGATATCCCGCGTGGCATCCCGCATCTTCCTGGGCGAGGATCTGTGCCGCAACGAGGAGTGGCTGGAGCTGAGCAAGGGCTACACCATCGCGGCCTTCATGGCGGCCAGGGACCTGAGGCAGAGGCCGTTCCACCTGCGCCGGCTGATGCAGTGGTTCGAGCCCAGCTGCAAGACGCTGCGCAGGTACCGCGACAGCTCCCGGGCCCTGATCCTCCCCATCGTCGACAAGAGGCGCGCCCTGCGCCGCGAGTGCATCGCCCAGGGCCGCCCGCTGCCCGTCTTCAACGACTGCATCGACTGGTTCGAGGAGGAGGCCGCCGGCAGGGACTACGACGCCGGCATGATCCAGCAGGCCATCGCCGCCACCGGCAACCACACCTCGTCCGACTTTACCACCAAGTTCGTCCTCATCCTCGCTGAGCATCCCGAGGTCCAGCAGGAGATCAGGGAGGAGATTGTCAGGGTGCTCGGCGCCGAGGGCTTGACCAAGGCGGCCCTGGCCAACCTGAAGCTCCTCGACAGCGCCATGAAGGAGACCCAGCGTCTGCAGCCTCTGACTACCTGTGAGTTTGGTGCCTTTGCCTTATAAGAGAGAGAGAGAGAGAGAGAGAGAGAGAGAGAGAGAGAGAGAGAGAGAAAAAGACTGACACAAGTACAGCCCCCATGGCCCGCATGGCCACAAAGGACATCCACCTGGCCAACGGCGTCTGCATCCCCAAGGGCACGCCCCTGGTCATTGACGGCAGCTGGCGGCTGAGCCCCGACATCTACGAGAACCCGCTCGAGTTCGACGCGCACCGCTTCCTCAAGTGGCGCGGCACCGACAGGGAGAACATGGCGCACTTTGTCAGCACCGCCGCCTCGCACACCGGCTTCGGCCACGGCATCTACGCCTGCCCCGGCCGCTTCTTCGCCACCAACGAGCTCAAGGTCATCCTGTGCCAGCTCATCCTCAAGTACGACTGGAAGCTGGCCGAGGGCTCCACCGCCGAGCCCCTCG